>NC_092002.1:1842021-2139035 GCF_044704955.1 Pristiophorus japonicus
CACACACACACACACATACACACACACACACACAAGTGTAGCTCTGCAGCACGGTTCCCATGGCCTCTGATTGGCTGCCCAGTTTACAGGCACTGAGTCCAGCTGTATGGAATCCACAGATGATCAGGGCCAGGAGGAGGGAGGTTGTTCTCAGCTTTTACTATTATTTCAGAGACATGTTAAATATTAGCTAGAAAAAGAAGAATCGGTTTGGCAGCGATGGAGCCTTTGCTGAGGACAGGCTCCAGCCGACAGGCCCTGGGGCTGTGGAGGGGAGGGGATGATCCAGGGGAGGGGTACATTGTGGGACTGACCCAGCCCCCGGCACCACTCGGCCCCACTTACCTCCGGCGGTTACAGCCAGCCAGCGATGGAGCTGCTGGCTCTGGGAGCAGGGAACCAGTTGGGAAGAGCACTCGGAGAGCCACACCTGTGGGAGGTTATCCACTTTGGTGGCAAAAACAGGAAGACGGAATATTATCTGAATAGTGGCAGATTAGGAAAAGGGGAGGTGCAACGAGACCTGGGGGTGTCATGGTTCATCAGTCATTGAAAGTGGGCATGCAGGTACAGCAGGCGGTGAAGGCGGCAAATGGTATGTTGGCCTTCATAGCGAGAGGATTTGAGTATAGGAGCAGGGAGGTCTTACTGCAGTTGTACAGGGCCTTGGTGAGGCCTCACCTGGAATATTGTGTTCAGTTTTGGTCTCCTAATCTGAGGAAGGACATTCTTGCTATTGAAGGAGTGCAGCGAAGGTTCACCAGACTGATTCCCGGGATGGCAGGACTGACATATGAGGAGAGACTGGATCGACTGGGCCTGTATTCACTGGAGTTTAGAAGAATGAGAGGGGATCTCATAGAAACATATAAAATTCTGACGGGATTGGACAGGTTAGATGCAGGAAGAATGTTCCCAATGTTGGTGAAGTCCAGAACCAGGGGTCACAGTCTTAAGATAAGGGGTAAGCCATTTAGGACCGAGATGAGGAGAAACTTTTTCACCCAGAGAGTTGTTAGCCTGTGGAATTCTCTACCACAGAAAGTTGTTGATGCCAGTTCATTGGATATATTCAAAAGGGAGTTAGATGTGGCCCTTACGGCTAAAGGGATCAAGGGGTATGGAGAGAAAGCAGGAAAGGGGTACTGAGGGAATGATCAGCCATGATCTTATTGAATGGTGGTGCAGGCTCGGAGGGCCGACTGGCCTACTCCTGCACATATTTTCTATGTTTCTATGTTTTCCCATATCCATTTCGCTTGTTGGTTTCATTCAATTTCCATCATCAGATCCTAGGTTTGCATTTCAACTTTGGTCACTCTCCCCACTTCCCCCGCGGGCTAACGTCGCGATTATTCTGTCACTGCTCGATTTCCAGAGGCTGCTTTGACATCCACACACGATGCTGATTGCTTCAGTGAACTGATCTCAACTCTCTGTGTGTTTATGTTTCACCATCGGACCTTTTAATTTAGACTTCAGTGCAGTGCTGAGGGAGTGCCGCACTGTCGGAGGGGCAGTACTGAGGGAGTGCCGCACTGTTGGAGGGGCAGTACTGAGGGAGTGCTGCACTGTCGGAGAGACAGTGCTGAGGGAGTGCCGCACTGTCGGAGGGGCAGTACTGAGGGAGTGCCGCACTGTCGGAGGGGCAGTACTGAGGGAGTGCCGCACTGTCGGAGGGGCAGTACTGAGGGAGTGCCGCACTGTCGGAGGGGCAGTGCTGAGGGAGTGCCGCACTGTCGGAGGGGGAGTACTGAGGGAGTGCTGCATTGTCGGAGAGACAGTGCTGAGGGAGTGCCGCACTGTCGGAGGGGCAGTACTGAGGGAGTGCCGCACTGTCGGAGGGGCAGTACTGAGGGAGTGCCGCACTGTCGGAGGGGCAGTACTGAGGGAGTGCCGCACTGTCGGAGGGGCAGTGCTGAGGGAGTGCCGCACTGTCGGAGGGGGAGTACTGAGGGAGTGCTGCATTGTCGGAGAGACAGTGCTGAGGGAGTGCCGCACTGTCGGAGGGGCAGTACTGAGGGAGTGCCGCACTGTCGGAGGGGCAGTACTGAGGGAGCGCCGCACTGTCGGAGGGGCAGTACTGAGGGAGCGCCGTACTGTCGGAGGGGCAGTACTGAGGGAGTGCTGCACTGTCGGAGAGACAGTGCTGAGGGAGTGCCGCACTGTCGGAGGGGCAGTACTGAGGGAGTGTTGCACTGTCGGAGGGGCAGTACTGAGGGAGCGTCGCACTGTCGGAGGGGCAATACTGAGGGAGCGCCGCACTGTCGGAGGGGCAATACTGAGGGAGTGCTGCACTGTCGGAGGGGCAGTGCTGAGGGAGTGCTGCACTGTCGGAGGGGCAGTACTGAGGGAGTGCCGCACTGTCGGAGGGGCAGTACTGAGGGAGCGCCGCACTGTCGGAGGGGCAGTACTGAGGGAGCGCCGTACTGTCGGAGGGGCAGTACTGAGGGAGTGCTGCACTGTCGGAGAGACAGTGCTGAGGGAGTGCCGCACTGTCGGAGGGGCAGTACTGAGGGAGTGTTGCACTGTCGGAGGGGCAGTACTGAGGGAGCGTCGCACTGTCGGAGGGGCAATACTGAGGGAGCGCCGCACTGTCGGAGGGGCAATACTGAGGGAGTGCTGCACTGTCGGAGGGGCAGTGCTGAGGGAGTGCTGCACTGTCGGAGGGGCAGTACTGAGGGAACGTCGCACTGTCGGAGGGGCAGTACTGAGGGAGCGCCGCACTGTCGGAGGGGCAGTACTGAGGGAATGAGGCACTGTTGGTGTCCTGGCCAATATTTATCCCTCAATCAACATAATAAAAAAACAGATGATCTGGTCATTATCACATTGTTGTTTGTGGGAGCTTGCTGTGCGCAAATAACAGTGACTACACTCCAAAAAGTACTTCATTGGCCGTAAAGCACTTTGGGACGTCTGGTGGTCATGAAAGGCGCTATATAAATACAAGTCTATCTTTCTTTTAGCTCACCTCAATCAGCTCGATTTGTGCCACAAATTCCCTCAGAGCCCGAGTGGGAACGGAACATTAATGGGTGGGTTTGTGCTGCTGATTCAGACCAATAGGAACGAAGGAACGGGAGGAGGATCTACCATTCAGTGACCCATATCCCGCAATACCTTTGGGTAACAGAAAGCTATCAGCCTCCAATTTAAAGTTAATGATCGAGCATCAATTGCCGTTTGCGGAAGAGACTTCCAAACTCCGACCACCCTGTGTGTGTAGAAGTGTTTCCTAATTTCACCCCTGAAAGGTCTGGCTCTAATTTTCAGACTCTGCCCCTCGTCCCAGACTCCCCAACCAGCGGGAACAGTGTCTCTCGATCCAGGCAATGTCTCTGTCTATCAATCTGAGAGTGGGTTTCAATTCTTCACTGGGTTGAAAGCAACGAAGAGGTCGTTTACAGGAGCGATGAGTGGGTCACAGGAGGTTGGGAGAATCTCACCTGTGGACTTTAGTTTCCCGCTCGGATATGAGGTGAGATGGACAAATGGGACGTGTGGGGCTGTTAATGTGGAGACACAGAAGGCAGAAACACTCAAGGCACGACATGGGAATGACGTCTGGGCTGGTTCCTTTTTATCTGATCTTGTTGAGGGAGGACAGGCAAAAGCGATTGTTTTTATATCTCCTGGGATTGGAAGCAGCTTCATCTGTTGTTGTGCAATGATAAGGTCGCGAGACATGCAGCTCTTTTTCTGTCTCGGTGGAGCTGACTTATAATTCAGTTTAGAAGCACAGATGTATGCCTGAGATTGTCAATTCGCAAGGGCCTCGCTCTGCTTCCAAAACAGTCACTTCAGGGTTTCACCCTTTCAGGACTGGTCCAGCTTTCCTCCTGCAACCTGACTTTATATAGCGCCTTTAACAGCGACACATCCCAAGGCGCTTCACGGGAGCGTTATGCGATAAACATTTGACAGCGAGCCACCTAAGTAGAAATAAGCGAAGGTGAGAGGTCGGTTTTAAGGAGCGTCTTGAAGGACGAAAGAGTGTTAGAGAGATGGAGAGGTTTAGGGAGGGAGTTCCAGAGCTTGGGGCCCAGGCAACAGAAGGCACGGCCACCGATGGTGGAGCGATTATAATCAGGGATGCTCAGGAAGGCAGAATTAGAGGAGTGCAGACATCTCGGGGGGATTGTGGGGCTGGAGTGGATTACAGAGATAGGGAGGGGCGAGGGCCATGGAGGGATTTGTAAACAAGGACGAGGATTTTGAAATCGAGGTATTGCTTAACCTGGAGCCAATGTAGTTCAGCGAGCACAGGGGGTGATGGGTGAGCGGGACTCGGTGCGAGTTAGGACATGGGGCAGTGAGCCCAGGGGGTGATGGGTGAGTGGGGCTTGGTGTGAATTAGGACACGGGGCAGCGAGCACAAGGGGTGATGGGTGAGCGGGACTCGGTGCAAGTTAGGACATGGGGCAGTGAGCACAAGGGGGTGATGGGTGAGTGGGATTCGGTGCAAGTTAGAACACGGGGCACAGGGGGTGATGGGTGAGTGGGATTCGGTGCGAGTTAGGACATGGGGCAGTGTGCACAGGGGGTGATGGGTGAGTGGGACTCGGTGCGAGTTAGGACATGGGGCAGTGAGCACAGCGGGTGATGGGTGAGCGGGACTGGGTGTGAGTTAGGACACGGGGCAGCGAGCACAGGGGGTGATGGGTGAGTGGGACTTGGTGCGAGTTAGGACACGGGGCAGTGAGCACAGGGGGTGATGGGTGAGCGGGACTCGGTGCGAGTTAGGACACGGGGCAGTGAGCACAGGGGGTGATGGGTGAGTGGGATTCGGTGTGAATTAGGACACGGGGCAGTGAGCACAGGGGGTGATGGGTGAGCGAGCACAGGGATGGAAACAAGGCAGAAACATAACTGCATTGAGTAAGTGAAGATGTTGGGGGTAATTTTCTGACATTTTTCACTCCCACCCGGGTACCTCAACCACGGTAAACACGTTGGAAATCGATAGTCAGAAAATCAAGTGAACTGTATAATTATGCCGGAACTACATAAAACACTGGTTAGGCCACAGCTGGAGTACTGCGTGCAGTTCTGGTCACCGCATTACAGGAAAGATGTGATTGCACTGGAGAGGGTACAGAGGAGATTTACCAGGATGATGCCAGGACTGGAGAATTTTGGCTATGAGGAAAGATTGGAGACGGTGGGTCTGTGTTGTCTGGAACAGAGGAGGCTGAGGAGAGACCTGATTGAGGTGTATAAAATTATGAGGGGCCTGGATAGAATGGATAGGACGGACCTATTTCCTTTAGCAGAGGGGTCAACAACCAGTGGGCATAGATTTAAAGTAATTGGGGGGAGGTTTAGAGGGGATTTGAGGGGGAATGTCTTCACCCAGAGGGTGGTGGGGTCTGGAACTCACGGCCTGAAAGGGTGGTAGAGGCAGAAACCCCTCACCACATTTAAAAAGTACCTGGATGTACACCTGAAGTGCCGTAACCTACAGGGCTACGGACCCAGAGCTGGAAAGTGGGATTAGGCTGGGTAGCTCTTGGTCGGCCAGCGCGGACACGATGGGCCGAATGGCCTCCTTCCGTGCTGTAAATTTCTCTGATTCTATGTGCCCAAGTTTATAAAGAAAGACCAGGGAGTCGGGACTTGACACCTCATCCAGAAGAAGGCCCTGTGAAATATTCTTTACCGCATCACAAACATACACACAAGGTGGCTCCGCAGGGACTTGTCATGTGACCTTCTCACATGATCCTTTTCTTGTATTATACATCAGTAGTTGCATTACCACAGTGGTCCACTAGGGGGAGCCGTGGCCCACCAGGGGGCGCTCTATATCACCGGCATCGACAGCAATGCCGATCGCTCTGAGTAATGCATTCAACTCGCAGCCGTGGCGATGTTTTGAAGATCTGGAGGTGAGTGTGATACAAACTCGCTTCTGTATCAGCAGCCACGCACTCTGGGCCACCTGGCGCGGCGATGGGACCCTTTAATATGTCCCTCGGTGCCAAGGGTGAGAATAATCTCCGTTCACCAAAGCTGAGATCCTTTGCCTTCTGGCAGACAGCAACTTACAAAAACAGAAGCGATCATTCACACTTTCCTGAAACTCTTAAAACACTGACTTACAGAAATCGTCACCTCGCTGTGTGTGGGAGCTTGCTGTGCGCAAACTGGCTGCCGCATTTCCTACATTACAACAGTGACTACGCCTCCATTGGCTGTGACGCATTTTGGGACGTCGCAAGGTGGTAAGACACGCGGAAATGCAAGGCTTCCTTTTCTACTCAAGGAGAAAGCATTTGACTCCCAGTACCGTGCGTTCCCTCCCTCTACAATCAGAGCACCAGCCCCCCTCCCCTTTTAGCCAGGGGGCACTTGTATAATTTCTGTTTTTAGTGCCTAAAACCCCCCTCCCCCCCAAAAAAGGGGCACTGGAAAAAATGTATTTTGGAGTGTGCCCCCCCCCACATTTGTTTAAAGTGCACTCCCAGGACCAAGGCCTGAGACACTCAGTAATGGCAGTGTGCTGTGATCAGTATGCTGGGGCTGGGCTGTGTCTGTGACAGGATGGAGAGAACGAGCTGCATTCAGAAACCATCGTTGCACTCTCGCTCGCCTGTAATTGAAGTAGAAAACCAATTCATTCAAACTTCGCCGTGATAACCCTTTCACCCGTCGCTTTCTCTCCAACACGTCGCTGTGTTCTCAGGAGAGACAGGCTCAGACGCCAGTGTCTGTCACTGAAGTCAAGCTTGGAGCAGTGACAGCAACACAACATTGGTCAGAGCAGAAAGAGGCCATTAAAACCAGTGCAAGTATTCCGCCAAACCCCAGCAAACGTGAATCTAACAGGATGTCTACACGCTTTGTCGCTCCCTCGGAGCACACAGCTGCCTTGTTGCACATAGACTTGTGAATCTCATTAGCTGGGTAACACAGATCATGTCATCACCCTGCAGCTCAGCTAATAGCAGAGCCCGTTAACCATTTCAACTATTTAATGGTGCACTGTGCTTTTGACAAACGTTCTTTTTCCTCCCTGAATTTTCTATTCTGCCGATGACGTGGCATTGTGAGGAGATTATGCTTCAAGCCCACTGTGCCATATGGCTGTGATATATTCACAGAGCACAGCACACACAGCTCCTAACATGGCAGGCAGATATCTCGGAAGCCTCCAGAAATCTGCCTGGTTCTGTTTATTATTAACTCTGCAGTTGCAGTACACAATACGTCCACATCCACAGTGTGGCGCTACAAACATTACAAGCTTACAGACATTACACTTCTCCCTCCTTAATGAAGAAATTATTATCACAAACATCATACATAACTTTCATGTTTATACATAACACAGGATAGAGACTTATTTTTTTTTCCATATTTACAAATTTAACTTTACCACTTGTTTTCTGTTTCGAAGAGGATACCTTCGCTTTCGAACAGAACCTTCCAAACATGGTGTCAATTTCATACTCATTCGAGGCTCATCCTGAGGAACGTTTTCCTCCACGGAATTTCCTAGATTTTCATTTGAGCTCACTCTAACTTCAAGCTCTTTGTTTTCCTGACTCGGACTCAGACTTTCATTCTGATTCTCTCCTGGATTTGTTTCCAGTACATTGGATTTAGGATTTGCTACTGGTGTATCAAAACTATCTGATGAGTCAGAAATAATTGAATCATTCCCACCTTCAACTCCTTCCATCTCTGTAGGTAACCTAACCTGTCCATTATCAAACATCTTTACCAAATATGTGCGAGGACCACATATCTTCACCACTCTTCCTGGTAACCACTTTAACCATTTATGGTGATGGTTCTTCGCTCTCACCTTCTGGTTTAATTTCACTCTTCTCTCTTTTACTGTACCTCTGTCATGATTCTCTTTCTGTCTTAATTGTGTCACTTTTACAGACTGTGCCAAATTTGGTTGTAACAACGAGAATCTGGTTCATGGATGTTGTTTGAGAAATAACTCTGCTGGTGTTCTACCAGTAGTTGTATGAGGAGTATTTCGATATGTAATCAAAAAATTAGCCAATTTGTGATCCAATGACAACTGTCATTTCCTTGGATTTGGATCTAACGTTTGTTTTATGAGGGCACGTTTTACAATTTGTACAGTGCGCTCTGCTGCACCATTTGAAGCAGGATGGTATGGTGGAACCTTGGTATGTTTCGCACCATTTTTGCTCGTGAATTGTGCAAATTCTTCTGAACGAAATTATGGTCCATTATCCGAAACAATCTCTTCAGGGAGGCCAAATGAAGAAAATAATTTTCGTAAAACGTCCAATGTTTTACTTGTTGTTATTTTCCACATTGGACCCACTTCGAATGGCTATCAATCATAATTAACAATTGTTGACCTTCTAACTCAGCAAAATAAATATGTAGCCTTTGCCACGCTCTGGGAGGCCATTTCCATGGCTGTAATGGTACTGGTGGTGGTTGCTTGCTTACCGATTGACATGTCGTACACTGACTCACGATGTACTCTATATCTTTATCAAGACCTGGCCACCGTAAATAACTGTGTGCAAAATTCTTGGTCAAGCACATTCCCAAGTGCTGGTCATGGAGGTCTCCTAATAACTTGGACCTGAATTTATTTGGTATAACCACACTTGCACCCCATATGATACAATCTTTATCGACTGATAATTCATTCCTTCGAATGAAGAATGGATGTGTATCTTTGTCTGTTACCTGGTTTGGCCATCCATTTGCAATATAATCATACACCTTTGACATCACTGGGTCACGTTTGGTTGCTTTACCAATCTCTTCAGCTGTGACTGGCAGTTCATCAATGTATGAAAAAAAAAACACTTCTTCCCTATTGGATGTAACTTGTGATGTGGAAGGCAATCTAGACATTGCATCAGCATTACTGTGATCAGCTGATCGCCTGTATTCAATATCATATATATATGCTGACAAAATCAAAGCCCATCTCTGCATTCGGGCTGCAGCTAATGTTGGAATTGAGGACTTTGGATGGAGGATTGCTGTTAGGGGCTTATGGTCTATAACGATGGTAAACTTACGACCATATAAGTATTTGTGAAACTTCTTGACCCCAAAAATTAATGCCAAAGCTTCCCTTTCGATTTGTGCATAATTACTCTCAGTGGCACTGAGTGCGTGAAGCAAAAGCAATTGGTCTCTCCTCCCCACTACGTGATACATGAGAGATTACTGCCCCAACTCCATACGGAGAGGCATCACATGCTAGCTTAATCTCCTTAGATATGTCATCGTGAACTAACATGGTGCTCTTTACCAATTTGCTTTTACACTCCTTGAATGCTGTATCGCATTCTTTTAACCACTTCCAATGGACCTGTTTTTTCAAAAGTTCATTCAGTGGATGTAATACTGTAGCCAAATTTGGTAGGAACTTCCCATAATAGTTCAAAAGACCCAAAAATGAACGAAGTTCAGTGACATTCCTGGGAGTGGGTGCATTTCTAATTGCATCCAATTTTTCCTTGGTTGGATGTAAAGCATCTTTGTCTACTCTGTACCCTAAGTACTCCACTGAGTTTTTAAATAACTCACACTTATAAGCAAACACTCATACTCTGTGCTTCTCTAGCCGTTTGAGGACTTAATTCAATATGTTATTATGAATTTGCCTATTTGGTGCTGAAATTAGTATGTCATCCAAATAACATACTACCCCTTCAATACCTTGCAAAATCTGGGTCATCACCCCTTGGAATATGGCAGGGGCGGAAGACACTCCAAACGGTAGCCTATTAAATTGATATCGGCCTAGATGAGTATTTATAGTCAAACATGACTTGGACTCCTAATCCAGTTCAAGCTGTAAGTAGGCATTCGTAAGATCCAGTTTTGAGAAGATCTGACCACCTGTTTGTGTTGTGAACAAATCTTCTATATTCAGCAATGTATTGGGGACATTACCCTCCAGAACCTGGTTTACGGTTACTTTATAATCATCACACGATCTTACCTTACCATCGGACTTAGGTCCAACAACAATGGGTGTAGCCCAATTACATCGATCTATCTTTCAAATAATGTTCTCAGTCTCTAGTCTTTTGAGTCCTTGCTCAACTTTCTCCTTGAGTGCATATGGTACGGAACGTGGCTTGTAGTAAACCGATCTAACGTCCTTCTGTACCCTGAGACTTGCCTTGAAGCCTTGGATCGGACTGCCCGTTTCGCAGAACACCTTCGGATACTGCTTGATAACCTCATCCATTGATGCAAATCTCGCTTCCACACGGAAAATCTTACTCCAATCCTGCTTCAGTGATCTCAACCAATTTCTTCCTAGTAAGGCAGGCTTGTCTCATAGAAACATAGAAACATAGAAACATAGAAAATAGGTGCAGGAGTAGGCCATTCGGCCCTTCTAGCCTGCACCGCCATTCAATGAGTTCATGGCTGAACATTCAACTTCAGTACCCCATTCCTGCTTTCTCGCCATACCCCTTGATCCCCCTAGCAGTAAGGACCTCATCTAACTCCTTTTTGAATATATTTAGTGAATTGGCCTCAACAACTTTCTGTGGTAGAGAATTCCACAGGTTCACCACTCTCTGGGTGAAGAAGTTCCTCCGCATCTCGGTCCTAAATGGCTTACCCCTTATCCTTAGACTGTGACCCCTGGTTCTGGACTTCCCCAACATTGGGAACATTCTTCCTGCATCTAACCTGTCTAACCCTGTCAGAATTTTATATGTTTCTATGAGGTCCCCTCTCATTCTTCTGAACTCCAGTGAATACAAGCCCAGTTGATCCAGTCTTTCTTGATAGGTCAGTCCCGCCATCCCGGGAATCAGTCTGGTGAACCTTCGCTGCACTCCCTCAATAGCAAGAATGTCCTTCCTCAGGTTAGGAGACCAAAACTGTACACAATACTCCAGGTGTGGCCTCACCAATGCCCTGTACAACTGTAGCAACACCTCCCTGCCCCTGTACTCAAATCCCCTTGCTATGAAGGCCAACATGCCATTTGCTTTCTTAACCGCCTGCTGCACCTGCATGCCAACCTTCAATGACTGATGTACCATGACACCCAGGTCTCTTTGCACCTCCCCTTTTCCTAATCTGTCACCATTCAGATAATAGTCTGTCTCTCTGTTTTTACCACCAAAGTGGATAACCTCACATTTATCCACATTATACTTCATCTGCCATGCATTTGCCCACTCACCCAACCTATCCAAGTCGCTCTGCAGCCTCACAGCATCCTCCTCGCAGCTCACACTGCCACCCAACTTAGTGTCATCCGCAAATTTGGAGATACTACATTTAATCCCCTCATCTAAATCATTAATGTACAGTGTAAACAGCTGGGGCCCCAGCACAGAACCTTGCGGTACCCCACTAGTCACTGCCTGCCATTCTGAAAAGTACCCATTTACTCCTACTCTTTGCTTCCTGTCTGACAACCAGTTCTCAATCCATGTCAGTACACTACCCCCAATCCCATGTGCTCTAACTTTGCACATCAATCTCTTGTGTGGGACCTTGTCGAACGCCTTCTGAAAGTCCAAATATACCACATCAACTGGTTCTCCCTTATCCACTCTACTGGAAACATCCTCAAAAAATTCCAGAAGATTTGTCAAGCATGATTTCCCTTTCACAAATCCATGCTGACTTGGACCTATCATGTCACCTCTTTCCAAATGCACTGCTATGACATCCTTAATAATTGATTCCATCATTTTACCCACTACCGATGTCAGGCTGACCGGTCTATAATTCCCTGTTTTCTCTCTCCCTCCTTTTTTAAAAAGTGGGGTTACATTGGCTACCCTCCACTCCATAGGAACTGATCCAGAGTCAATGGAATGTTGGAAAATGACTGTCAACGCATCCACTATTTCCAAGGCCACCTCCTTAAGTACTCTGGGATGCAGTCCATCAGGCCCTGGGGATTTATCGGCCTTCAATCCCATCAATTTCCCCAACACAATTTCCCGGCTAATAAGGATTTCCCTCAGTTCCTCCTCCTTACTAGACCCCCCGACCCCTTTTATAACCGGAAGGTTGTTCGTGTCCTCCTTCGTGAATACCGAACCAAAGTACTTGTTCAATTGGTCCGCCATTTCTTTGTTCCCCGTTATGACTTCCCCTGATTCTGACTGCAGGGGACCTACATTTGTCTTTACTAACCTTTTTCTCTTTACATATCTATAGAAACTTTTGCAATCCGTCTTAATGTTCCCTGCAAGCTTCTTCTCATACTCCATTTTCCCTGCCCTAATCAAACCCTTTGTCCTCCTCTGCTGAGTTCTAAATTTCTCCCAGTCCCCAGGTTCGCTGCTATTTCTGGCCAATTTGTATGCCACTTCCTTGGCTTTAATACTATCCCTGATTTCCCTTGATAGCCACGGTTGAGCCACCTTCCCTTTTTTATTTCTATGCCAGACAGGAATGTACAATTGTTGTAGTTCATCCATGCGGTCTCTAAATGTCTGCCATTGCCCATCCACAGTCAACCCCTTAAGTATCATTCGCCAATCCATCTCAGCCAATTCACGCCTCATACCTTCAAAGTTAGCCATCTTTAAGTTCTGGACCATGGTCTCTGAATTAACTGTTTCATTCTCCATCCTAATGCAGAATTCCACCATATTATGGTCACTCTTCCCCAAGGGGCCTCGCACAACGAGATTGCTAATTAATCCTTTCTCATTACATAACACCCAGTCTAAGATGGCCTCCCCCCTAGTTGGTTCCTCGACATATTGGTCTAAAAAACCATCCCTTATGCACTCCAGAAAATCCTCCTCCACCGTATTGCTTCCAGTTTGGTTAGCCCAATCTATGTGCATATTAAAGTCACCCATTATAACTGCTGCACCTTTATTGCACGCACCCCTAATTTCCTGTTTGATGCCCTCCCCAACATCACTACTACTGTTTGGAGGTCTGTACACAACTCCCACTAATGTTTTTTGCCCTTTGGTGTTCTGCAGCTCTACCCATATAGATTCCACATCATCCAAGCTAATGTCCTTCCTAACTATTGCCTTAATCTCCTCCTTAACCAGCAATGCTACCCCACCTCCTTTTCCTTTTATTCTATCCTTCCTGAATGTTGAATACCCCTGGATGTTGAGTTCCCAGCCCTGCTCATCCTGGAGCCACGTCTCCGTAATCCCAATCACATCATATTTGTTAACATCTATTTGCACAGTTAATTCATCCACCTTATTGCGGATACTCCTTGCATTAAGACACAAAGCCTTTAGGCTTGTTTTTTTAACACCCTCTGTCCTTTTAGAATTTTGCTGTACAATGGCCCTTTTTGTTCTTTGCCTTGGGTTTCTCTGCCCTCCACTTTTCCTCATCTCCTTTCTGTCTTTTGTTTTTGCCTCCTTTTTGTTTCCCTCTATCTCCCTGCATTGGTTCCCATCCCCCTGCCATATTAGTTTAACTCCTCCCCAACAGCACTAGCAAACACTCCCCCGAGGACATTGGTTCCGATTCTGCCCAGGTGCAGACCGTCCGGATTGTACTGGTCCCACCTCCCCCAGAACCGGTTCCAATGCCCCAGGAATTTGAATCCCTCCCTGCTGCACCATTGCTCAAGCCACGTATTCATCTGAGCTATCCTGCGATTCCTACTCTGACTAGCACGTGGCACTGGTAGCAATCCTGAGATTACTACTTTTGAGGTCCTACTTTTTAATTTAGCTCCTAGCTCCTTAAATTCATTTCGTAGGAACTCATCCCTTTTTTTACCTATGTCATTGGTACCAACGTGCACCACGACAACTGGCTGTTCTCCCTCCCTTTTTAGAATGTCCTCCACCCGCTCCGAGACATCCTTGACCCTTGCACCAGGGAGGCAACATACCATCCTGGAGTCTCGGTTGCGGCCGCAGAAACGCCTATCTATTCCCCTTACAATTGAATCGCCTATCACTATCGCTCTTCCACTCTTTTTCCTGCCCTCCTGTGCAACAGAGCCAGCCACGGTGCCATGAACTTGGCTGCTGCTGCCCTCCCCTGATGAGTCATCCCCCTCAACAGTACTCAAAGCGGTGTATCTGTTTTGCAGGGGGATGACCACAGGGGACCCCTGCACTACCTTCCTTGCACTACTCTTCCTGCTGGTCTTCCATTCCCTCGCTGGCTGTGGACCCTTCTCCTGCAGTAAGACCAACTCGCTACACGTGATACTCACGTCATTCTCAGCATCGTGGATGCTCCAGAGTGAATCCACCTTCAGCTCCAACTCCGCAACGCGGACCGTCAGTAGCCGGAGGTGGACACACTTCCCGCACATGTAGTCGTCAGGGACACTGGTGTTGTCCCCGTGTTCCCACATGGTACAGGAGGAGCATATCACGTGACCGAGCTGTCCTGCCATGACTTAACCCTTAGATACACTTAAATTGCCGACAACAATGTTAAAAGTTACTGACTAATAAAGAAAAAGAAAAACTACTCACCAATCAGCAGCCAATCACTTACCACGTTGGCTGTGACGTCACCTTTTGATTTCTTTCTACTTCTTTTTTGCCTTCTCTCCCAGCTGGAGCTGCACCGGTACGTCTCTCTCGACTCCCGCCTCTCTCGACGCTCCCCGGACTGCTGAGCCTTTTATAGGCCGCTGCCTCTCTCGACTCCCGCCTCTCTCGACGCTCCCCGGACTGCTGAGCCTTTTATAGGCCGCTGCCTCTCTCGACTCCCGCCTCTCTCGACGCTCCCCGGACTGCTGAGCCTTTTATAGGCCGCTGCCTCTCTCGACTCCCGCCTCTCTCGATGCTCCCCGGACTGCTGAGCCTTTTATAGGCCGCTGCCTCTCTCGACGCTCCCCGGACTGCTGAGCCTTTTATAGGCCGCTGCCTCTCTCAACTCCCGCCTCTCTCGACGCTCCCCGGACTGCTGAGCCTTTTATAGGCCGCTGCCTCTCTCAACTCCCGCCTCTCTCGACGCTCCCCGGACTGCTGAGCCTTTTATAGGCCGCTGTCTCTCTCGACTCCCGCCTCTCTCGACGCTCCCCGGACTGCTGAGCCTTTTATAGGCCGCTGCCTCTCTCGACTCCCGCCTCTCTCGACGCTCCCCGGACTGCTGAGCCTTTTATAGGCCGCTGCCTCTCTCGACGCTCCCCGGACTGCTGAGCCTTTTATAGGCCGCTGCCTCTCTCGACTCCCGCCTCTCTCGACGCTCCCCGGACTGCTGAGCCTTTTATAGGCCTCTGCCTCTCTCGACTCCCGCCTCTCTCGACGCTCCCCGGACTGCTGAGCCTTTTATAGGCCGCTGCCTCTCTCGACTCCCGCCTCTCTCCCTTCACTACAATTAGAGGCAAGTTCTGAAGTTGATCTTTATATTTCACTGGTACGGTGATACGACCTACCACAGGAATTTTCTCTCCCAAGTAGCCTCACAGCTCTATCTTGGATTTCTCCAGTTGAAAATCACGCCATTTGTCACGGTACAGTGACTCCGGTACTACACTCACGGATGCACCCGTGTCAATTTCCATTGGTATCTTGAATCCTGCAATGTCTATGTGGATTTTGATGCTTTCCGAATCGCTATTAACCTCGTGCTCCTGATGACATGTAACTCTAACATCTCTTCGTCCTGTTGTTGTTCTTCCATGCTATGTAGTCTCTTTGGATTTCTACTCATAGCTTTGAACGCTGGACTCATAGCTTTAAAAGCTGGTTTACCCTTCAGTCGGTATGCCTTCGCAAGATGCCCAGTCTTTCTGCAGAAGAAACACTCTGCCTTCACGTATGGACAACTTTGAGCAATGTGTTGTCCCAGGCACCTATAGCACAACTTCGACACTCTGTTAGAATTTATAGTTTCTGAGACTTTCGGCCCCCACCATCTTTTACTTTGAACCTGCAGGTGATTTACCTCGGTTGACTGACGACCGTAATTATTATTTAATTCTCGGGAATATTGTTCGGCCATGCCCATCGACCTCACTGTCTGACAAGCAATCTCAAAAGTCAAGTCATCCGTCGTCAATAACTTCCTTCTGATCGCATCATTTTTCATCCCACAAACAAAATGATCCCGTAATGCTCGGTTTTGAAAGTTTCCAAAATTACCATGCATCGATAGCTTTTTTAGTGCTACAATGAAATCACTGATACAATCATCAGCCTTTTGATTCCGAATCCTGAAACGATAGCTTTCAGCAATTTCTAACGGTTTGGGGTTATAATGCTGCTCCAGCTTCATTAAAATCTCTTTAAGCGTTGTGTCCTTTGGCTCGTCAGGCACAAGCAGATTTACAAGGGTTTCGTACAATGTCGGACCTGCCTCCGATAAGAAGATCGCTTTCTTACGTTCCAACACAGCCCGGTTCTGGACTGCATTGTCTGGAACTTCGATTATGTTATTTGCAGTGAAATACATTTCTAGCCGATCCACATATGCTTTAAAATGTTCCCGGTCGTGTCTATATTCCCCAAAATATCCGATTACACCTGCCATTTTAATCTCTAGCTGTTCACACCGTGTACTGTATTTTACCTCAGGTTTTGTAGCTTTTTTCCAAAGACAGAAACTTCCAAAGTCTCTCTGTCAGCTGGCCGAATCCTTCACCAACAAAATTTAAGCTTTAAATCATCCGAAAAAAAATCCCATCTCAATTGCCAACTGTGATATATTCACAGAGCACAGCACACACAGCTCCTAACATGGCAGGCAGCTCTCTCGGAAGCCTCCGGAAATCTGCCTGGTTCTGTTTATTATTAACCCTGCACTTGCAGTACACAATACGTCCACATCCACAGTGTGGAGCTACAAACATTACAAGCTTACAGACATTACAATGGCCATTCTTCATACACAAGGTCAGCCTTGTCTGATCGCTACCTGCATCTCATCCAAAGTCCACTTTCCCCACAAGCAGCGTGAAATTAGCCGGTTCCGTTTCCAGCCCAACAACAGGAACAATGCGGCTAACTGAGATCGGTCGACCGGCCCCACTGGGACACAACCCTGCCACCTCTGGTCTCCTTGGTGAAATGGTTTATTGTATTCATTCCTGGGATGTGGGCATCGCTGGCAAGGCTGGCATTTATTGCCCGCCCCTAATTGCCCCTTGAGAAGGTGGTGGTGAGCCGCCTTCTTGAACCGCTGCAGTCCGTGTGGTGAAGGTGCTCCCACAGTGCTGTTAGGGAGGGAGTTCCAGGATTGTGACCCAGCGACAGTGAAGGAACGGCCGATATATTTCCAAGTCGGGATGGTGTGTGACTGGGAGGGGAACGTGGAGGTGGTGGTGTTCCCATGCGCCTGCTGCCCTTGTCCTTCTAGGGGGTAGAGGTCGCGGGTTTGGGAGGTGCTGCTGAAGAAGCCTTGGCGAGTTGCTGCAGTGCATCTTGTAGACGGTACACACTGCAGCCAGGGGGCGCCGGTGGTGGAGGGAGCGGGTTTGGGAGGGACTGTTGAAGAAGGCTTGGCGAGTGGAGTTTCAGTGTTGAGGTTGTGGGAACAGATTGAGTTGGAGTAGGAGACAGTGGAATGAGTCTGAATTTCAACACACTGAGGCTGCGTGAAAAGTATCTGCAGTGATGCATGTTCCAACTTGCTGTGCCTGAAAATAAATGAAATAAACCACATTCAGCAATACTCTTTGAGGACAGCGCGCGTTTAATTGCTGTGGAGAAGCAATCAGGCTTTGGGCAAAATGTCGAAGTATGATTTCACAGAGACTGACAAGTCTGGGAACACGCGGTAATGGAGGGAAGATGACAAATTCATTGCAACATAACTAGGCCACCTCAGTCAGGAGCGGAGATGACTCTGAATACAGATTTTCAGACTGGGTCCATTATCAGCTTCCTCCAATGATGAATATTCACGAGAAAACTCCAAGCCCGAAAATAACAATCCCCGGAAAAAAAAAAGGATGGTTAGGCCCAGCAAGTGTCGTTTCCCACAGACCAGCCCCGCCTAAACTCACAACCATCTCTCACCATAGCCCTCAATCCCGTCTCGGTGTCTCTTAAACCCATTGATGCTTTAGACACGATCACCTGTCATCAGAGTGACCTGGTTTAGGCCAGTCAGTCCCTAGCCCAGCTTTCTGTGTTCAGCAAAACCGGGAGCTCATGTTTAAACTCCAGCTACATGGAACTGAATAACGAAAAGCGTCTTTGTTGCACATATCCTTATATTTACCTGGCACACTTACAAGCTACAAATATCCCGTAACCTCGTAACTTATTCAACACGCTTCCGTAAACTATTATAGTCACACAAGACCCTCACTGACCACACATGCCATAAACTACAATACTCAAGTTGAGTTTTTGAGGTAGAGATCTGATATAAACGGTTACACTTTGGCGGTGTACACTCAGTTTGTATGGATGGATTCGCGGTTATCTCTCAACAACTTATGCTTCTATAGCAGCTCTAACGTAAGGTGCTTCACAGAACGAGTCAGATAAATATGCTGAGCCAAAGACCGAGGTATTAGGCGGTATGTTCGAGGAGTTGGGTTTTAACGATGGTCTTCCCGGAGGACAGGGAGTTCGATAGAGCCTCACCTCTTCACTTGAATTGTCACTCGTGGTTTCAAGCTCCGGTGCAGCACTGAGCACAAGTCCTAACTAATGGGGTGAGTGATTTGTTACCTCGGGGGGTGAGAGTCTGGGTGGGGTAGAGGAACAAAGGCATCTCGGATACAAATACACACATCGCTAAACGTTAGCAAAACCATAAAAAACTCAAACCAAGCACTTGGGTTTATTTCGAGAGGGATAGAATTGAAAAGTAGGGAGGTTATGCTAAACCTGTATCGAGCCTTGGTTAGACCGCACGGAGCATCGTGTACAGTTTATAACATGGATATAGAGGCACTGGAGAGGGTGCAGAGAAGATTTACGAGGATGATACCAGAAATGCGAGGGTTACATATCAGGAAAGGATGAACAGTCTGGGTCTCTTTTCTCTTGGATAAAGAAGGCTGAGGGGTGACCTAATAGAGGTCTTTAAAATTATGAAAGGTTTTGATGGAGTGGATACAGAGAGAGTGTTTCCACTTGTGGGGAAGAGCATAACTAGAGGCCATCAATATAAGATCGTCACCCAGAAATCCAATGGGGAATTCAGGAGAAACTTCTTTACCCAGAGAGCGGTGAGAATGTGGAACTCGCTGCCACAGGGAGGGGTTGAGGCGAATAGTATCGATGCATTTAAGGGGAGGCTGGACAAGTATATGGGGGAGAAGGGAATAGAGGGTTAATGTGATAGAGTTAGATGAGGAAATTGCTCATCTCATTGATCTAATTGCTGTTACTGTCAAAACGACAATCTTGAATCCATGGGCCTTTATGCCACTGAAAATGTTATCCAATTAAAAACTAGACTACCCTAAACGTTATTCCCGACATATCAAAACTTCTTTCCTTCCCGGAGCATTTCACAAATCATTATTTGATACCTATGCAAGGCTCTGAACAAACTTCTGGTCAGTCTGGAGATTTACATAGTTTGAGGCCAACAGTCAATAGGGACAGCTCTTGCAAATTGACGGAATACTTGCCTTTATTGGCAGAGACATAGCATACAAGAGGTTATGCTTAAATTATATAATATTCTGGTTAGGCCACAGCTGGAGTACTGCGTGCAGTTCTGATCACCGTATTACAGGAAGGATGTGATTGCACTGGAGAGGGTGCAGAGGAGATTTATGAGGATGTTGCCTGGACTGGAGAATTTTAGCTATTGGTAGGCAGTTTCGAGGGGATTTGAGGGGAATTTTTTTCACCCAGAGGGTGGTGGGGGTCTGGAACTCACGGCCTGAAAGGGTGGTAGAGGCAGAAACCCTCACCACGTTTAAAAAGTACCTGGATGTGCACCTGAAGTGCTGTAACCTGCAGGGCTACGGACCCAGAGCTGGAAAATGGGATTAGGCTGGGTAGCTCTTGGTCGGCCGGCGCGGACACGATGGGCCGAATGGCCTCCTTCTATGCTGTAAATTTCTACGATGCTTTCTTGAAAGACGGGAGGAGGCTCGAGTGGAGCATAAACGCCGGCATGGACTGGTCGGGCCGCGTGGCCTGTTCCTGTGCCGTATATCTGATGGAATCCTGTGTAAAAACATGTAAAGCAAGTTTGGTTTAACCCCTGCGCATCATCTACAGATGCAGTACGTCACCATGGTTACAGTGACAGCACCTCCATATCCCGCAGAAAGCGTCTTCACCAAGCTGTGTGGGATGGAGTTGGGGCCTGAAATGTGATGGCCTCCCACATTCTACCCGTAAACTAGCGGTGATCCAAAACTCGGCTGCCCCGTTTCCTAACTCGCACCCAGTCCCGCTCACCCATCACCCGCTGTGTTCGCTGCCCCGTGTCCTAACTCGCACCGAGTCCCGCTCACCCATCACCCCCTGTGCCCCGTGTCCTAACTCACACCCAGTCCTGCTCACCCATCACCCCCTGTGCTCACTGCCCCGTGTCCTAACTCGCACCGAGTCCCGCTCACCCATCACCCCCTGTGCTCACTGACCCGTGTCCTAACTCGCACCGAGTCCCGCTCACCCATCACCCCCTGTACTCACTGCCCCGTGTCCTAACTCACACCCAGTCCTGCTCACCCATCACCCCCTGTACTGACCCGTGTCCTAACTCGCACCCAGTTCTGCTCACCCATCACCCCCTGTACTGACCCGTGTCCTAACTCGCACCGAGTCCCGCTCACCCATCACCCCCTGTACTGACCCGTGTCCTAACTCGCACCGAGTCCCGCTCACCCATCACCCCCTGTGCTCACTGCCCCGTGTCCTAACTCGCATCCAGTCCTGCTCACCCATCACCCCCTGTACTGACCCGTGTCCTAACTCGCACCGAGTCCCGCTCACCCATCACCCCCTGTGCTCACAGCCCCGTGTCCTAACTCGCACCGAGTCCCGCTCACCCATCACCCCCTGTGTTCGCTGCCCCGTGTCCTAACTCACACCCAGTCCCGCTCACCCATCACCCCCTGTGCTCGTTGCCCCATGTCCTAACTCGCACCGAGTCCCGCTCACCCATCACCCCCTGTGTTCGCTGCCCCGTGTCCTAACTCACACCCAGTCCCGCTCACCCATCACCCCCTGTGCTCGTTGCCCCGTGTCCTAACTCACACCGAGTCCCACTCACCCATCACCCACTGTGCTCGCTGCCCCGTTTCCTAACTCGCACCGAGTCCCGCTCACCCATCACCCCCTGTGCTCACTGCCCCGTGTCCTAACTCACACCCAGTCCTGCTCACCCATCACCCCCTGTGCTCACTGCCCCGTGTCCTAACTCACGCCCAGTCCTGCTCACCCATCACCCCCTGTGCTCACTGCCCCGTGTCCTAACTCGCACCGAGTCCCGCTCACCCATCACCCCCTGTACTCACTGCCCCGTGTCCTAACTCACACCCAGTCCTGCTCACCCATCACCCCCTGTACTGACCCGTGTCCTAACTCGCACCCAGTCCTGCTCACCCATCACCCCCTGTACTGACCCGTGTCCTAACTCGCACCGAGTCCCGCTCACCCATCACCCCCTGTGCTCACTGCCCCGTGTCCTAACTCGCACCGAGTCCCGCTCACCCATCACCCCCTGTGCTCACTGCCCTGTGTCCTAACTCGCACCGAGTCCCGCTCACCCATCACCCACTGTGCTCGCTGACCGACATTTGCTCCCGGTAAAACAATGATTTCAAAATTCTCATCCTTGTTTTCAAATCCCTCCATGGCCCTCGCCCCTCCCTATCTTTGTAATCTCCTCCAGCCCCACAACTCCCCTCTAATTCTGCCCTCCTGACCATCCCTGATTATAATCGCTCCATCATCGGTGGCCGTGCCTTCTGTTGCCTGGGCCCCAAGCTCTGGAACTCCCTCCCTAAACCTCTCGCCTCTCTACCTCTCTTTCCTCCTTTAAGACGCTCCTTAAAACCGACCTCTTTGACCCAGCTTTTGGTCACCTGCCCTGATATCTCCTTATGCGGCTCGGGGTCAGATTTATCTGCTTTGTCTTGTATCACTCCGGTGAAGCACCTCGGGATGTTTTACTACGTTAAAGGCGCTATATAAATAACGTTGCTGTTGTTGTTGTCAGTGCAAGGCCCAGTTTGGCCAGCATCTGTCCACGTTCCAACATGCACCTTTAACAGCCTGACAGAAAGTAGCTCTCCTCGTTTCCAAGGCAGATAACCTTCCCCGAAATCTGCCGGCCGATGTGCACGGGCCACTTGCTATTGTGCTTGCAAAAACTGTAGCTTCCTCCAAGGGCAATAAAATCTGTCAGGACTATTGAGGGAGAGGCAGTGGAACCCTATTTATCACTCAGGCTGCAGAGCTGAAACTATTATTGGAGGCACATTAAATGTCTTCTATCGTTAAAAAGATGATTCATAGAACGCTGCTTTCAGAAGCTTGTCTCTCCAACAATAACAGTTTATTGACTTAAAAAGAAAACCCACACACAACAGTTTATGAAGCTTTCAGGTTCTTTATCATATGCAACGAAGTGTTAAACTACAGTGGGCACAGCAGTTACATCCACCAACATTGTGAGATGGAGTTTAACGATCACATCGGAAAGCATTGTACTGTGTCATGTATAAAATCTCTGTCAAATAGGGCATGAATCATAACTAAATTCACATCGAGATTCTTGCCGGCATCAAGAAGCAGAATACTCCCTTTCCAGAAAAGCTTTCAAGCCATCAGCCCTGGATTTGACAGGCACCATGTGCTCCCATCCTGAACTCTCATATCAGCCGTCCAATAAATCATCCTGCCCCATCTCTCCCCTTCTCCCTCCTCTCCTGAAAGTTGGTGCTGTATTTCCGACCCTCAGCCAACTGGCCAGCTACTAATTCAGACCAGCGAGTGACGGCAGGCAATCCATTCCTGGGGGGGAGACCCACTTGAGCCCCTGCCATCAGGAGCCAGTATCCGCACGTGCACAAGTGACTGGGTGTGCTGCAGGGCGGGAATCCAGGCTGCTTTTTCCCTCTCCTGTGGCCACTCGGAATATTTGTAGTGCGACGCCAAGCAGGTTAACAGATGGCAGGGATCAGCAGTGATGGGTGAAAGCTGGTTAATGTGCCCCAGGAGCACTGTGAGCAATGGCAGCACATCCCCTCCTGTATTTGCAGCCATGTTCTGTACCATTGTAATTACATGTAACAGCCAACAGATGGGGAAAGCCCGGGAGGCACACATTATTGCACTTTGTGCTGCCTCCCGATAGAAATAGCAGGCTCCACCTGCAGAGCTCAGTTTTGGAGTTTACATGAAACCTAAAGGTCACAAGATGATCAGCTCCACGTGGGATTTATTATGGTGATAAGCAGACGGATCAGTAGTCAGCTCACAACATGCCAGGCTTCAAAAGTGCCCCCGCATGTTAAACACACAGGCCCCAGCAGACCAATGTTTCTATTTGGAGAAGCGGGATCCTGGTCACAGTGCGGGGGGGAGAGGAGGGGAACAGGACATGATTCCGACACAACAAACAGCGACAATGGAGCAACATTACCCATCACAAAGCACCGCACCAGAAGGAAAGGCTTGAATTTCGATAGCGCCTTTCACGACCATCGGGTGTCTCAAAGCACTTTACAGCCAATGAAGTACTTTTGGAGTGTAGTCACTGTTGTAATGTGGGAAACGCAGCAGACAATTTGCGCACAGCAAGCTCCCACACACAGCAATATGGTAATGACCAGATAATCTGTTTTAGTGATGTTGATTGAGGGAAAAATATTGGCCCCAGGACACTGGGGAGAACTCCCCCGCTCTTCTTCAAAATAGTGTCATGGGATCTTTTACATCCGCCTCAGGGAGCAGACGGGGCCTCGTCCGAAAGGCAGCCCCTCCGACAGTGCGGCACTCCCTCAGTACTCCGACAGTGCGGTGCTCCCTCAGTACTCCGACAGTGCGGTGCTCCCTCAGTACTGCCCCTCCGACAGTGCGGCGCTCCCTCAGTACTGCCCCTCCGACAGTGCGGCAGTCCCTCAGTACTGCCCCTCCGACAGTGCGGCGCTCCCTCAGTACTGCCCCTCCGACAGTGCGGCACTCCCTCAGTACTGCCCCTCCGACAGTGCGGCGCTCCCTCAGTACTGCCCCTCCGACAGTGCGGCGCTCCCTCAGTACTGCCCCTCCGACAGTGCGGCGCTCCCTCAGTACTGCCCCTCCGACAGTGCGGCACTCCCTCAGTACTGCCCCTCCGACAGTGCGGCGCTCCCTCAGTACTGCCCCTCCGACAGTGCGGCGCTCCCTCAGTACTGCCCCTCCGACAGTGCGGCACTCCCTCAGCACTGCCCCTCCGACAGTGCAGCACTCCCTCAGTACTGCCCCTCCGACAGTGCGGCGCTCCCTCAGTACCGCACTGGGAGTGTCAGCCTAGATTTATGTGCTCAGGTCCCTGGAGTGGGACTTGAACCCACAAACTTCTGACTCAAAGGCGAGGGTGCTGCCCACTGAGTCACAGCTGACACGAGAAGGAAGTAGGCAGGAATGTGGAGCAGCGTTCGGGGAGGAGAGTGATTGAAGAGAGAGGTTTTGACACCAGTCCCTGATCCCAGGTTAGGTGTAGTTTCAGACCTGTGAAAGTTAAAGCACTCTCTGCATTGGGCAGGAAATGTATCCAAACTCTGCCTCCACACAGCTGTCCTTGCTGCTTGGTTTGTGTAAAGTCCTTACACAATATCACAAACCCACACGAGGCACATTCTATGGACAAGGTCACTCCATGACCTGAACCTTTATTCCCAGGACCAAGAAGTGATGACCCTGCGTGGGACCTCCCTTTATCTACCTGGATGACCAGGTGAGGAGTGTCTCCCACAAGTTCACCCCCTGTGGTCAATGTGTGCATTGCTTAAGTGTATACAGTATTGCAGTGGTGTTACATAGAGGTTACATACATGACATCACTTCCCCCTCAACATCTTATTGGGATCACAGGTTAAGTCGCTCGGGTGGTCTACGCTCTCTCGTGGAGTGCCACAGTTGGGGCTCTGGTTGTTGAGCCTTGGCGTGAGTGTCTCTGTCACCTGTGGTGATTCCGGCCTGTCCGGGCTGGCCGCAGGGACTGTGCATGCTGCTGAATGTTCTTGTTATCGTTCACTGGTAGTGGTGTGAATACCATCTCATGATCTTCCTCAGGTTCCTCAGTGTCCATGCTGAACCTTTTTTTTACTTGGTCCAGATGCTTGCGGCATATCGGCCCATTGTTAAGTTTAACCACTATGACCCTGTTCCCCTCTTTGTCGATTAAAGTACCCTCAAGCCATTTGGGCCCCAAAGCGTGATTGAGGACAAATACAGGGTCATCAATTTCTATACATCTCCCCCTTGAATTTCGGTCATGGTACTCGTTTTGGGACTGGCGCTTGCCCTCAACAATGTCGGACAGGACAGGATGAATGAGGGACAACCGAGTTTTGAGTGTTCGTTTCATAAGTAGCTCCACGGGCGGGACCCCCGTGAGCGAGTGCAGTCGGGACCTAAAGGCCAGCAGGAGACGGCATTGAAGGGAGGGTCCTTGAATCCTGAGCATGCCTTGTTTTATGATTTGGACCGCACGTTCCGCCTGGCCATTGGAGGCCGGCTTGAACGGTGCTGTCCTGACATGGTTGATGCCATTACCCAACATGAACTCCCGGAATTCGTAGCTTGTGAAACATGGGCCATTGTCGCTAACCAGGATGTCCGGCAAGCCGTGGGTCGCAAAGACCGCACACAGACTCTCCACGGTGGCGGATGTCATGAACGAGTTCAATATGATGCACTCGATCCATTTCGAGTATGCATCAACAACAATGAAGAACATTTTCCCCATGAACGGGCCCGCGTAGTCTACGTGAATACGTGACCATGGCCTGGTGGGCCAGGGCCACAGGCTGAGTGGGGCCTCCCTGGGGGCATTACCCAGCTGAGCACACGTCGTGCACCTGCGAACCCAGTGTTCCAGATTTCCGGCCACCATACATGTGACCGGGCAATGGCCTTCATCAGCACAATGCCTGGGTGCTCGCTGTGGAGTTCCCTGATGAATGCTTCCCTGCCTCTCTGGAGCATGACTACCCGGCTGCCCCATAGTAGGCAGTCGGCTTGGATGGAGAGCTCATCCATCTGCCTGTGAAACGGTCTGACCTCCTCAGGGCATGCTCCGTGTGCGGGCGCCCAATCCCCAGTCAGGACACATTTCTTAATCAAGGATAGGAGGGGATCTCTGTTGGTCCAGATTTTGATCTGGTGGGCTGTGATAGGGGAATCTGTGCTGTCAAAGGCATCGACAGCCATGACCATCTCAGCGCTTTGCTCCGCTGCCCCCTCAGTGGTGGCCAGTGGGAGCCTGCTGAGCGCGTCAGCGCAGTTTTCAGTGCCGGGCCGGTGCCGTATGGTGTAGTTATACGCAGTCAGCGTGAGAGCCCATCGCTGTATGCGAGCTGACGCATTGGCATTGACAGCCTTGCTGTCTGACAGCAGGGATGTTAACGGCTTGTGGTCCGTTTCTAATTCGAACCTCCTGCCAAAAAGGTACTGATGCATCTTTTTCACCCCGTAGACACATGCGAGTGCTTCCTTCTCAGCCATCCCATATCCCCATTGTAAGCTGAGGTCAGGTCCAATTTTGAAAAGAGTTTGCCACCGGATAGCGTCGCAAAGAGGTTCTCCGCTCTCGGTAGCAGGTACTGGTCTTGGAGTGACACCCGATTGATGGTGGCCTTGTAATCACCACATATCTTGACCGACCCATCCGCCTTGAGCACCGGCACAATCGGGCTCGCCCAGTCACTGAATTCGACTGGCGAGATGATGCCTTCCCTCAACAGGCGGTCCAATTCGCCTTCTATCTTTTCCCGTATCACGTACGGCACCGCTCTGGCCTTGTGGTGTACTGGCCTGGCGTCCGGGTTTATGTGAATCACTACCTTGGCCCCCATGAAAGTGCCAATGCCGGGTTGAAATAATGAGTCAAATTTGTCCAGGACCTGTGAGCATGATACTCGCTCCACAGAAGAAATTGCATTGACATCGCCCCATTTCCAGTTCATGACAGCAAGCCAACTCCTCCCCAGTAATGCGGGACCGTCCCCCGGGACAATCCAGAGTGGCAACCTGTTCTCCGAATCTTTGTGGGTTACGACTACTGTGGCGCTGCCTAGCACCGGAATGATCTCCTTTGTGTATGTCCGTAGCTGTGCATCAATCGGCGATAATTTTAGCCTCCTGGCCTTGGACACCCACAACTTTTCGAACTGTTTGATACTCATCAGGGACTGGCTGGCCCCTGTGTCTAGCTCCATTAATACTGGGATTCCATTGAGGAGCACTTTCATCATTATCGGTGGCGTTCTGGTGTATGAATTGTATACGTGCTCCACATGAACTCGCTGAACTTCAGCTTCCAGCGATTTCCCCCAGTATTCATTTGGCTTCGTAGGGCTTACATTGGGCCCGTCCTCCTCGTACATCAACCTGGCTGCAGGCTTCCTGCACATACGGGCCAAGTGCCCACTGATGTTGCAGTTTCTGCAGGCATATTGCTGATACCTGCAAGCTCTGGCTGGGTGTTTGCCTCCAGCATGAGCTGGAGGCCCCGTTGTTGGAAACAAAAGGTCCATTACCAGTCGATCGTCTCTGACTTTCTCTGTAACTGCCCTTAAGTGCACCATTAACAGGTGTTGATGGCCCCATTACTGGCCGCATTGTCCATTGTGATGGCATGAATCGCCGATCAGCTAGCCATTGTCTCTGTTGAATTCCCCCTTTGGGTTCGACTGCATGCTGGGGCATGTCCGATTGCCCTTGTCTGCCTAGAGAACAGTGTGCCGCGTTAACAGTGTTGACTCCCTGGTCGTTTGCCGCATTTGAGCCAAGAGTTTTGTCATAAATCATTCTGGTCTCTTCCTCCCCTGAGATAAATGTCTGGGCTATCAGAGCCGCCGCTTCCAAGGTCAAGTCTTTGGTCTCAATCAGTTTCCTGAAAACCCCAGCGTGCCCGATGCCCTCAATAAAAAAGTCTCGCAGCATCTCCGCTCTGCATGCATCTGTGAACTTACATAGGCTCACCAATCGCCGGAGATCTGACACGAAGTCAGGAACGCTTTGCCCTTCTCGCCGCCGGTGTGTGTAAAACCGGTGTCTCGCCATGTGCATGCTGCTCGCCAGTTTAAAGTGTTCCCTGATCAACTTACTGAGCTCTTCGAACGTCTTGTCCGCCGGCTTCTCTGGCGCTAGAAGGTCCGTCATCAGGGAGTATGTTCTGGATCCACAAACCGTCAGGAGATGAGCCCTGCGTTTGTCGGCCGAATCCTGTTCCAACCATTCCTTAGTGACAAAACTTTGCTGTAGTCTCTCAATAAAGTCGTCCCAATCATCACCAGCACAGTACCTCTCGTCTGTGCTGCTAGTGGCCATGCTCGCGTGGTTTAAATCCCAGTTTCTCGTCGCCAATAATATGTCCTTACTATACAGTATAAATGCACACGAGGCCCATACTTGAGAGAAGGTCACTCTGTGACCAGTTACCTTTATTACTAAGACCTCAAGTGATGAAGGTGGGTGGAGTTTCCCCTTTTATACGTGAAAGTCCAGCTTAGGTGTGTCTCCCACAAGTTCACCCCCTTGTGGTCAATGTTCTCAAGGTGTACAACTTAGGCCAGCTTATACATGGGTTACAATGATAGTTGAATACATGACACCCAGTTACACACTGACCTCTGCCCTTTAGCCTCTTACCCTATAAGGTGCTCCATTTTAGGAGGTTTAATCCCTCTTTAGTTTTCCTCATACTTATCCTCATCTGATCGGGGGATGATCGCTCTGTAGCTTCCAGCATATTGAACGATTCTCAGCCTTTACACCCCATCAGCAGCTTTCCACCCGACCAGTATTTAGTGCCAGTGACCTGTGACCTATGACCTTGACCTTTTGTTCTCCCCTACCACCTCGGTTTTGGTCAAACTTGTAGAAGGAGCTTTACCTTTCCAGTTACGCTGGAGGATCTCTCCCCAAAACATGAACCTGTCTTTGGCCTTTTCTTCACGGACGGACACTCTCTGTACTTCCAGCATTTTCAGCCTTCACTGGGAGAGCAGAGAGGCCTCTGGGCCGACAAGCCCACTCCCGCCACAGACCACGCACAACCTGTGTAAGAAAGTAAGACTTACATTTCTATAGCACCTTTCACGACCACTGGACGTCTCAAAGTGCTTTACAGCCAATGAAGTACTTTTGGAGTGTAGTCACTATTGTAATGTGGGAAATGCGGCAGCCAGTTTGTGTACAGCAAGATCCCACAAACAGCGAAATGGTGCCATGGGATCTTTTATGTCCTGAGAGAGCAGACGGGGCCTCAGTTTAACCTCTCATCCGGAAGACGATACCTCCGACAGTGCAGCACTCCCTCAGCACTGCCCCTCTGACAGTACAGCGCTCCCTCAGTACTGCCCCTCCGACAGTGCGGCGCTCCCTCAGTACTGCCCCTCCGACAGTACAGCGCTCCCTCAGTACTGCCCCTCTGACAGTGCGGCGTTCCCTCAGTACTGCCCCTCCGACAGTGCGGCACTCCCTCAGTACTGCCCCTCCGACAGTGCAGCGCTCCCTCAGTACTGCCCCTCCGACAGTGCGGCACTCCCTCAGTACTGCCCCTCCGACAGTGCAGCGCTCCCTCAGTACTGCCCCTCTGACAGTGCGGCGTTCCCTCAGTACTGCCCCTCCGACAGTGCGGCGCTCCCTCAGTACTGCCCCTCCGACAGTGCGGCACTCCCTCAGTACTGCCCCTCCGACAGTGCGGCACTCCCTCAGTACTGCCCCTCCGACAATGCAGCACTCCGTCAGTACTGCCCCTCCGACAGTGCGCCGCTCCCTCAGTACTACCCCTCCGACAGTGCAGCACTCCCTCAGTACTGCCCCTCCGACAGTGCACCGCTCCCTCAGTACTGCCCCTCCGACAGTGCAGCGCTCCCTCAGTACTGCCCCTCCGACAGTGCAGCGCTCCCTCACAGTGTGCTCACGGGTTTGTGGAGCTGTTGAGTTGTGAGTGGCTTAGCCAGTCACGTGATGTTCACAAGACTCAATAAAACCCCGGCCAGTTGGGTTCGGGGGATCCACGATGGGGCATGTCGTTGTGAGCCTGGTGGATGAACCGGTAATGTATCGTGTGATTGTTGAACCTTTGCTAATAAACCAACTAGTTCTTAATAGTAATGTGTTGCTGTGAATTCTGAAGCAAAGAACCCATGAAGCAAATACATTACAGTCATCCTGCCTTGGAAATATATCGGCCGTTCCTTCATCGTCGCTGGGTCACAATCCTGGAACTCCCTCCCTAACAGCACTGTGGGAGCACCTTCACCACACGGACTGCAGCGGTTCAAGAAGGCGGCTCACCACCACCTTCTCAAGGGGCGATTAGGGATGGGCAATAAATGCCGGCCTTGCCAGCGATGCCCACATCCCGTGTGTTATGTTCAGAATAACCCCACAGGACTATATCGCAAGCTCAAACTGTTGTGACCATGGTCTCTTTATTTCAGACTCTAGAGTGAGTCACCTTTTATACCTGCTTGCCCCAGGGTGCACAGGTGACCATTAGGTCTTCCCTGGTGGCAAGTTTTACATATTGAGGTTTACATACATACATAACACCGTGAATTAATAAAAAACATAAAGGCGATGATGGGATGGCAAAAAGGAGCAGGGACTGTGATATTTCTCTCTCCTCCCTCACCATGTGGTGTTGAGGGCCATTGGCAGCAACTTGCTCCCACGCTGGGGATCGGGAATCAAACCTGGGACTGGCACAGCTCCCTGATACACAGCGGGAGCAAGAGATCCCACATTCTCCAGGCCCCTGGCCAAAGCTTGCGATTTATTGGTGATACAGCTTGTTCCTGCCCCGCTGTAGACTGCCTGCTGTTCCTCCCCAAGGTACAAGTGCCTCCTTCCTGTAGCTCATTGTGGAATCACAAAGTCCCAACTCCTCTGAGCATTCGCAGGCTAAAATTAAAATCCCACTGACTCAGCGGCCCACGTGAAATCCGAGCAATTAGTACAAGTCAGAAACCCTAAAGGACAACTGTGGCAGCTCCAAACTTGAAACAAACTGCAGTGTTTTACATCCGAAAGGTTAAAGTTATTTTAAGCTCCCGCAGACTTGCTTTTTTGCTGAATAAAGCGTTGTCTCCGCCCCCTTCCTTGTCCCCAGGCCTCGCTCGCCCAGCCATCTGGGAAACGAGCGGCTAGACTTGTCTTTGTGCCTCTGAAATCAGCAATTGGGATTATTACTCTCTGTGGCTCAGGAATTGGTTCGGAGGCAGACAGACAGAGACACAAAAGCAAAATACTGCGGACGCTGGAACCTCAGTGGGTCAGGCAGCGTCTGTGGAGAGAGAAACACAGAGTTAAAGCTTCAGGTCGATCACCCTTGGTCAGAACTGGCGAAAGTTCGAAATGAAGAGTAGGGACAATGGGCGTGTGCTCCAATGGGCAGGATGCGAGTAGTGGGGTCTCTCAGGCGTCTCTCTGGGGTCTCGGCCTTTCACTGTATTTGATGCAAACTGCTGAAGGAGTACACGACAACCCAAGCACCCAACCATTGTCTGCCCCACCTGTGACAGAGACTGTGGGTCCCACATTGGGCTCATCAGTCACCTGAGAACTCGTGTTAGTGTGGGAGCACATCATCCTCCACTCTCAGGGACTGCGTCAGAAGAAGATATTTAGAAATGACTTAGGTGAAGGAATTCGAGAGCGGGATATCCACGTTTGCTCACGATACTGAGCTAGGCGGCACAGTAACCAGTGTAGATGGGAGCAGCAAGTTGCAGAGGGACATTGATCAATTCACTGAGTGGGCAAACCAATGGCAGATGGAGTTCAATGTGGGGAAGTGTGAGGTCATTCACCTTGGACACAAGAAAGAGAGACCAGACTCTTGTCCAATAAGGGTATTAAGGGTTGCAGAACCAAGGGATTTTGGAGTTAAGTTACAAATCAGCCACACACGAATTGAAGGAGGTAACAGGCTCGAGGGGCTGAATGGCCTCCTCTTGCTCCAAGGTAGCATCACACCACAGCTGACAACAGGAGCTGAGCACAAAGTGTCGCCACACCCGACAGATCAGCTCCTGAAGCAAAGCGTTTTTCAACCCCTCAGGACATCTCCAAGCACTTTACAGCCAATGAAGTGCTGCTTGGAGTGTAGTCACTGTTTAATGTGGGAAAAGGGGCAGCCAATTTGCGCACAGCAAGCTCCCACAAACAGCAATGTGATAATAACCAGATGATTGGTTTTTGTAATGTCGATTGAGAGATAAATATTGGCCCCAGGACACCGGGGAGAACTCCCCTGCTCGTCTTCAAAATAGTGCCATGGGATCTTTTACATCCACCTGAGAGAGCAGACGGGGCCTCGTTTTAAAGTCTCATCCACAAGACTGCCCCTCCAACAGTCTGGCGTTCTCTCAGTGCCGCCCCTCCGACACTCCCTCAGTACTGACCCTCTGACAGTGCGGCACTCCCTCAGTACTGCCCCTCCGACAGTGCAGCACTCCCTCAGCACTGCCCCTCCGACAGTGCGGCACTCCCTCAGTACCGCCCCTCCGACAGTGCAGCACTCCCTCAGCACTGCCCCTCTGACAGTGCGGCACTCCCTCAGTACTGCACTGGGCGTGTCAGCTTATAATGTTTGTGCTCCAGTCCCCGGGACTGGAACCCACGGCCTCCTGACTCAGAGGCGTGAGTGCTCTCCCCTGAGCCATGGCTGACACAGCGTGGGGTGAACTTGCGACAATCTGTCAATGAGCCTGGTTCATCCTTTGGAGAGAAAATAACTTCAACCAACGACTGTCGAGGAAACAAAGACAAGTGAAAAATGAAAAGAATTGCACCCACAAACAGGGGAACATCTCTGCACCGAACACAATGTTCAAAATGGTTGATTGCAAACGGTCTGATGATCGGGCAATTGCCAAGAGCTCCAACAAGATTGATCCATGTGGAATCGGGGCCATTGTCTAACAAGCTCCTCTGTGCCATTGATCAGACGATAAACACATTAGGAGATATTATTCAACTCCAACAACGCGACTGCCAGCCTGGGGGCCAGTGATTTCTGTCGGGCTGGTGCTGTCTCCTAATGTTGCTGTAATGAATGATCCGGAATATTCTTTATGGCAAACCAGGGGACAGAATGCTAATTAAAGCACAAAGTCCGGGCAAGTGTTTTAATTTGCCCGAGGGCCCTTGCTCCCTGATTAAAGATGGTGCCACATTAATTCCAGCCATTACCCAGTGACAGGAACGTTCCGATCTATTCTTTAGATGCTGGCTGGTGTGACAGAAACAACAGATTGAGCCTCGAGCCCACACAGCCAGTCCATGTTGGCGAGGGGAGTTAAAGAGATGGCCATGTGCTTGGGGAGGGGCCAGGACGGGATCATTGAGGCGGAGAGCAGAGAGAGCTTTGAATCTGGCTAGGGGTCCCTCAGCGAGCTCACCAACTCTCACACGAAGGAGGGAAACTTGTGCACGTATTTAAAAATATTTATTCGTTCCCGGGATGTGGGCATCGCTGGCAAGGCCGGCATTTATTGCCCGCCTTGAATTGCCCGTCGAGAAGGTGGTGGTGAGCTGCCTTCTTGAACCGCTGCAGTTCATCTTCTCTGTCGCGGTTTGGTACAATGAGTCTCGCTGGGCCATTTCAGGGCAGTTAAGAGCCAACCACATTGCTGTGGGTCTGGAGTCACCTATCGGCCAGACCGGGTAAGGGCAGCAGATTTCCTTCCCAAAAGGACAATAGTGAACCCGATGGGTTTTTACGACAGTCTGGTAGTTTCATAGTCACCAATACTGACACTGGCTTTTTAATCCAGATTTAGTTAATTAACTGATTAGCTGCCGTGGGATTTGAACTTGCATGTCTGGATCCCTAGTCCAGTAATATAACCACAATGCTATTTCACCCCAGGATATTACCAGCGACCAAACCACATCCCAACACCTGCTCTGTAAAGTCAAGGAAGGAAATTGGTAAAAGGACACAGCTCTTGTAGAATGGCTTCTAATCTTCAATTGCTTTGTGATAATATCTTTGCTGAACACAGGTTTGTACCAGCTGGCTTCCCAGCCAGATTGAATCTTTCTTTATTAGGAATCCATTTATTAATGTAATTTAAGAATCAAAGTCCTGTCACACAGCGCAAACCTTTTCTTGTGCTGAAATAGAAACCGTTGATTAACGCACAAGACACTTGTTGGAGTCTCCCAGCTCCGCGCACGGGATTATTTTTCTCTCTGTTCTTCCCTCCCTCCGCGACACCGAGGTGACATTCTGAGGGAAAGCAGTGTTCTGATACGGGAGCTCCAATGGTTACTGACTGTCTGTGAGTCTGGAGAACAAGGAGCGACAGTGGGTCACCCAACCACGCCAAGCTCGGCCCTGCCGCGATCCACACACGAGCGCTATCCCAACAGGGTCCTACTGGAGAGCGATATGTGCCAGAGCCCTGGTGGGTTCCTCCAGCCCTCATCTGGGGCCACCTGCAGCTTTGCTCAGCATAGACCAGCGAAGACACTTGCAAACGATCAGATCTCTTGGAATGTCTACAAGGATGGGCGGGGAGAATCCCAAGAGTGCACTCAACAGGCATGAATAATCAACCCATCTTACAGCACACAGGAGGCCATTCGGCCCATCGAGCCCGTGCTGGCTCTGTGACAGAGCGATCCAATCAGCCCCACTCCCCCCGCTCTTTCCCCACAGCCCTGTAAATTGTCTCTAAGTATTTATCCAATTCCCGGTTTGAAAGTTACGATTGAATCTGCTCCCACCGCCCTTTCAGGCAGCGCATTCCCGATCACAACAACTCGCTGCGTAAACACATTCTCCCCATCTCCCCCTCGGGTTCTTTTGCCAATTTGCCTTAAATCCGTGTCCTCTGGTTACCGACCTTCCTGCCCCTGGAAACACTTGCTCCAGTCATGGTGCTGTGCAAGAAACCCAGGATCAGCCAATGAGAGAAGTGACACAGGAAGAAACCATCACCAACTGAAGCTCTCACAGAGTGACTGAGTATCTTCAATCCACTCTTCAGAAGCTGGAACCAATAATTGTATGGATCAATATTGGTGCTGCCGTACACTTGGAAGATGAAGCAAGTTACATGTACAACCTTGGCTCAGTTATAGCATCTCGCTTCGGAGTCAGGAGGTTGTGGGTTCAAGTCCCACTCCAGGGACCCGAGCACAAATATCTAGGCTGAAACTCCCAGTGCAGTACTGAGGGAGCGCCGCACTGTCGGAGGGGCAGTACTGAGGGAGCCCCGCACTGTCAGAGGGGCAGTACTGAGGGAGTGCCGCACTGTCGGAGGGGCAGTACTGAGGGAGCGCCGCACTGTCGGAGGGGCAGTACTGAGGGAGTGCCGCACTGTCGGAGGGGCAGTACTGAGGGAGCGCCGCACTGTCGGAGGGGCAGTGCTGAGGGAGCGCCGTACTGTCGGAGGGGCAGTGCTGAGGGAGTGCCGCACTGTCGGAGGGGCAGTACTGAGGGAGCGCCGCACTGTCGGAGGGGCAGTGCTGAGGGAGTGCCGCACTGTCGGAGGGGCAGTACTGAGGGAGAGCCGCACTGTCGGAGAGGCAGTACTGAGGGAGTACCGCACTGTCGGAGGGGCAGTACTGAGGGAGCGCCGCACTGTCAGAGGTGCTGTGTTTTAGATGAGAGGTTAAACCGAGACCCCATCTGCTAATGTATGAGATCCTCTGACATTTCAAGGAGAGCAGTCGAATTGATTCAGTTTCTGACCACATTTAATTGCTCCACCAACTTCATCAAAAACAAATTAGATCGTCATTTATCTCATTGCTGTTTTGTGGGAGCTTGCTGTGCTCAAATTGGCGACTGTGTGTCCCTACATTACAACAGGGACTACGCTTAAAGAGTACGTCATTGCTGTGAAACACTTTGAAGTCAGGCAAGATATTTATAGAAATGCAAATTCTTTCTCTGAACACAAGATTGAATTTCAATCTGATACTCACTGTTCATCCTCTGTAATTCATAACGTGATTGTAGAAGGTTTGCCAGCTAATACCAGGGATGAGGGAGTTTAGTTTTGTGGAGAGACTGGAGAAGCTGGGATTGTTCTCCTGAGAAGAGCGAAGGATAAGGGGGAACCTAATCGAGATGTTCAAATTCAGGAGGGGTTTTGAAAGAGCAAGTGGGGATAAACTTTTCTCAGGCAAATGGGTCGTTACCCAGAGGTCATGGGTCGGTACCCAGAGGTCATGGGTCGGTACCCAGAGGTCATGGGTCATTAGCCAGAGGTCATGGGTCATTACCCAGAGGTCATAGATTTAAAATAATTGTGAAGATTTGGAACACATTCCATCAAAGGGTGGTGGAATCACATTCCATACCAAATATCAAAAGGCATTTGGACATGTATTTGAAGAGGATTACTCTGCAGGGATATGGGGAAAAAGCTGGGGTGTGGGACTGAATTGAGCAGCAATTTCAAAGACCAGGCTCAGGCAAAATGGGCGGAATGGCCTCCTGTGCTGTAGGATTTTATTATTTCATATGAGCCTTTGAACCCATCCTACCGGAATCCCAAATCGACCATCTCCCTGTTACAGTATCACCTTGTGGGACATCCTTCCTAAACTCGCCCCCCACACCTCACAACCTGTAATGATACGATGCACTCAGCAATCTCACACTCCACGGATCCACACTCAAGGCACACAGGGCCAGTAAATTTACCCTCAGGGGACAATAGTAGGTTGCTGGTCTAAGGTGTCAGCTGTGGTTCAGTGGGCAGCACTCTCGTCTCTGCATCAGAAGGTTTGTGGGTTCAAGTCCCACTCCAGAGATTTAAGTGCAAAAATTTAGGCTGACACTCGAGTACAGTACTGAGGGAGTGCCGCACTGTCGGAGGGGCAGTGCTGAGGGAGCGCCGCACTGTCGGAGGGGCAGTGCTGAGGGAGCGCCGCACTGTCGGAGGGGCAGTGCTGAGGGAGAGCCGCACTGTCGGAGGGGCAGTGCTGAGGGAGAGCCGCACTGTCGGAGGGGCAGTGCTGAGGGAGCGCCGCACTGTTGGAGGGGCAGTATTAAGGGAGTGCCCCACTGTCGGAGGGGCAGTACTGAGGGAGCCCCGCACTGTCGGAGGGGCAGTACTGAGGGAGCCCCGCACTGTGGGAGGGGCAGTACTGAGGGAGTGCCCCACTGTCGGAGGGGCAGTACTGAGGGAGCCCCGCACTGTCGGAGGGGCAATACTGAGGGAGCCCCGCACTGTGGGAGGGGCAGTACTGAGGGAGCGCCGCACTGTGGGAGGGGCAGTACTGAGGGAGCGCCGCACTGTTGGAGGGGCAGTACTGAGGGAGCCCCGCACTGTCGGAGGGGCAGTACTGAGGGAGTGTCGGAGGGGCAGTACTGAGGGAGCGCCGCACTGTCGGAGGGGCAGTACTGAGGGAGTGTCGGAGGGGCAGTACTGAGGGAGTGCCGCACTGTCGGAGGGGCAGTACTGAGGAAGCGCTGCACTGTCGGAGGGGCAGTACTGAGGGAGCACCGCAGTGTCGGAGGGGCAGTACTGAGGGAGTGCTGCACTGTCAGAGGGGCAGTACTGAGGGAGCGCTACACTGTCGGAGGGGCAGTACTGAGGGAGTGCCCCACTGTCGGAGGGGCAGTACTGAGGGAGCCCCGCACTGTCGGAGGGGCAATACTGAGGGAGCCCCGCACTGTGGGAGGGGCAGTACTGAGGGAGCGCCGCACTGTGGGAGGGGCAGTACTGAGGGAGCGCCGCACTGTTGGAGGGGCAGTACTGAGGGAGCCCCGCACTGCCGGAGGGGCAGTACTGAGGGAGCCCCGCACTGTGGGAGGGGCAGTACTGAGGGAGCGCCGCACTGTCGGAGGGGCAGTACTGAGGGAGTGTCGGAGGGGCAGTACTGAGGGAGTGCTGCACTGTCAGAGGGGCAGTAACTGAGGGAGCGCTGCACTGTCGGAGGGGCAGTGCTGAGGGAGCGCCGCACTGTCGGAGGGGCAGTGCTGAGGGAGCCCTGCACTGTCAGAGGGGCAGTACTGAGGGAGCCCCGCACTGTGGGAGGGGCAGTACTGAGGGAGCGCCGCACTGTCGGAGGGGCAGTACTGAGGGAGCGCCGCACTGTCGGAGGGGCAGTACTGAGGGAGTGCCCCACTGTCGGAGGGGCAGTACTGAGGGAGCCCCGCACTGTCGGAGGGGCAATGCTGAGGGAGCCCTGCACTGTGGGAGGGGCAGTACTGAGGGAGCGCCGCACTGTCGTAGGGGCAGTACTGAGGGAGTGCCGCACTGTGGGAGGGGCAGTACTGAGGGAGTGCCGCACTGTCGGAGGGGCAGTACTGAGGGAGTGCTGCACTGTCGGAGAGGCAGTACTGAGGGAGTGCTGCACTGTTTGAGGGGCAGTACTGAGGGAGTGCTGCACTGTCGGAGGGGCAGTACTGAGGGAGTGCTGCACTGTCAGAGGTGCCGTCTTTTGGAAAAGACATTAAAATGAGGTCCCGTCTGCTCTCTCAGGTAGGCATAAAATATCCTGTGGTGCTATTTCGAAGAAGAGCAGGGGAGTTATCTCCAGTGTCCTGGGGCCAATATTTATCCCTCAATCAAAATGACAAAAACAGATTATCTGGTCATTATCACATTGCTGTTTGTGGGAGCTTGCTGTGCGCAAGTTGGCTGATGCATTTCCCACATTACAACCGTGACTACACTCCAAAAGTACTTCATTGGCTGTAAAGCGCTTTGAGATGTCTGGTTATGAAAGGCGCTATATAAATGCAAGTCTTTCTTTAATGAGGGGAAGGTTTTGTTCAAAACAAGTCACCCATAACATTCCTACTGTTCACTGCAGAGCCAAAGTCAAGCCAGATGTGCCAAGGTGTTCCTTACCTGCTACACCTTGCTGACACACTCACTTGACTCACTCACTCACAACGTAGGGGATGGAGGTAATGGAACAAATGTCTTGCCACAAAACATGGACAGAAATCTATTTTACTGAATTACAAGGTCGAAATCCAAGCAAGATACAAACAGGCAAGGAACTGAGTCAACAGAGGTGAGGATTTCAAGCTTGATTGCATTCCAGGCTGTCGACAGTTTTACCACGTGTCACTGGGACTTGGTCAACGTTGAGCATTATTTATATCGCTCCTGCTTCAGGGAGTTGTATCAAAATTCAAAGACAGTGTCTGCTTGGATCATTTAATGGCACGCAAAAACTCCAGTCAGAAAGATTATGGATTCCTGCCCCACTCTGTGATTGGATTGTTTAATCTCGGCCCACACTGGAGTGTTGCATATTCAGAGGCAATGTCCCTGTACTGTCGGCAATTGGCCTCCTGTCACCTCAGCTTAAAGAAAGACTTGCATTTATATAGCGCCTTTCACAACCACCAGATGTCACAAAGCGCTTTACAGCCAATGAGGTACTCTTGGAGTTTAGCTACTCCAAGAGCCAAATTGCACACAGCAAGCTCCCACACACATCAATGTCATAATGACCCAGATCATCTGGTTTTTTAAAAAGTTGAATGAAGAATAAATATTAGGCCCAGGACACCGGGGAGAACTCCCCTGCTCTTCTTCAAAATACTGCCGTGGGATCTTTTACATCCACCTGAGGGAGCAGACGGAGCCTCGGTTTCACGTCTCATTCAAAAGACGGCATCTCCGACAGTGCAGCACTCCCTCATTACTGCCCCTCCGACAGTGCGGCACTCCCTCATTACTGCCCCTCCGACAGTGTGGTACTCCCTCAGTACTGCCCCTCCGACAGTGCAGCAGTCCATCAGTACTGCCCCTCCAACACTCCAACAGTGCGGTGCTCCCTCAGTACTGCCCCTCCGACAGTGCAGCAGTCCATCAGTACTGCCCCTCCAACACTCCAACAGTGCGGTGCTCCCTCAGTACTGCCCCTCCGACAGTGCAGCGCTCCCTCAGTACTGCCCCTCCGACAGTGCAGCGCTCCCTCAGTGCTGCCCTTCCGACAGTGCGGTGCTCCCTCAGTACTGCCTCTCCGATAGTGCAGCGCTTCCTCAGTACTGCCCCTCCGACAGTGCGGCGCTCCCTCAGTACTGCCCCTCCGACAGTGCAGCACTCCCTCGTACTGCCCTTCCGACAGTGCGGCGCTCCCTCAGTACTGCCCCTCCGACAGTGCAGCACTCCCTCAGTACTGCCCCTCCGACAGTGCAGCACTCCCTCAGTACTGCCCCTCCGACAGTGCAGCACTCCCTCCGTACTTCCCCTCCGACAGTGCAGCACTCCCTCTGTACTACACTGGGGTGTCGGCCTCGATTTTTTTGCTCAAGTCCCTGGCGTGGGACTTGAACCCACAACCTTCTGGCTCAGAGGCGAGAGTGCTGCCCACTGAGCCACAGCTGACACAGTGGGTGCATCCTTAAACTGAGGTCCCATGTGCTCTTAGGTGGACGTAAAAGATCTCACGGCACAATTTCCTGGATGGTGTCGAGCTTCTTGAGTGTTGTTGGAGCTGCACTCATCCAGGCAAGTGGAGAATGTTCCATCACACTCCTGACTTGTGTCTTGTGACTTTGGGGAGTCAGGAGGTGAGACAATCGTCGCAGAAGTTTAATGTCTCCTACCTTTCCTTCCGAGGGGCCTTAGGATTTCGAACCTATTCTCAGTGGTCCAGTCCTTCCACAATCTGAAGGCTCTTCAAACCCAAGTGTAGCCAGCCACCAGTCACTACATCCTCAATGTTTACAAATTTAGAGCTGTCCTACACCATGGATCTGATTGAGGATGTAATGAACAGGGTGGATAAGGGGGAACCAGTGGATGTGGTGTATTTGGATTTCCAGAAGGCATTCGATAAGGTGCCACACAAAAAGTTACTGCACAAGATAAAAGTTCACATGGTTGGGGGTAATATATTATCATGGATAGAGGATTGGCAAACTAATAGAAAACAGATAGTCGGGATAAATGGGTCATTTTCCGGTTGGCAAACCGTAACTAGTGGGGTGCCGCAGGGATCGGTGCTGGGTCCTCAACTATTTACAATCTACATTAACGACTTGGATGAAGGGACTGAGTGTAATGTAGCCAAGTTTGCTGATGATACAAAGATGGATGGGAAAGCAAATTGTGAGGAGGACACAAAAAATCTGCAAAGGGATATAGACAGGTTAAGTGAGTGGGCAAAAATTTGGCAGATGGAGTATAATGTGGGAAAATGTGAAGTTATCCACTTTGGCAGAAAAATAAAAAAGCTAATTATTATTTAAATGGAGAAAAATTGCAAAGTGTTGCAGTACAGAGGGACCTGGGGGTCCTTGTGCATGAAACACAAAACGTTAGTATGCAGGTACAGCAAGTGATCAGGAAGGCCAATGGAATGTTGGTCTTTATTGCAAGGGGGATAGAGTATAAAAGCAGAGAAGTCCTGCTGCAGCTGTACAGGGTATTGGTGAGGCCACACCTGGAGTACTGCGTACAGTTTTGGTCTCCTTATTTAAGGAAGGATATACTTGCATTGGAGGCAGTTCAGAGAAGGTTCACGAGGTTGATTCTGGAGATGAAGGGCTTGACTTATGAAGAAAGGTTGAGCAGGTTGGGCCTATACTAGTTGGAATCCAGAAGAATGAGAGGTGATCTTATTGAGACATATAAGATTCTGAGGGGGCTTGACAGGGTAGATGCAGAGAGGACGTTTCCCCTCGTGGGGGAATCTAGAACCAGGGGACATAATCTCAGAATAAGGGGCCGCCCATTTAAATTGGAGATGAGGAGAAATTTCTTCTCTGAGGGTTGTAAATCTATGCAATTCTCTGCCCCAGAGAGCTGTAGAGGCTGGGTCATTGAATATATTTAAGGCTGAGATAGACAGATTTTTGAGCGATAAGAAACATAGAAACATAGAAAATAGGTGCAGGAGTAGGCCATTCGGCCCTTCGAGCCTGCACCACCATTCAATAAGATCATGGCTGATCATTCCCCCAGTACCCCTTTCCTGCTTTCTCTCCATACCCCTTGATCCCTTTAGCCGTAAGGGCCATATCCAACTCCCTCTTGAATATATCCAATGAACTGGCATCAACAACTCTCTGCAGCAGGGAACTCCACAGATTAACAACTCTCTGAGTGAAGAAGTTTCTCCTCATCTCAGTCCTAAATGGCCTACCCTTTATCCTAAGACTGTGACCCCTGGTTCTGGACTTTCCCAACATCGGGAACATTCTTCCCACATCTAACCTGTCCCGCCCCATCAGAATCTTATTTGTTTCTATGAGATCCCCTCTAATCCTTCTAAACTCCAGTGTATAGAGGCCCAGTTGATCCAGTCTCTCCTCATATGTCAGTCCAGCCATCCCTGGAATCAGTCTAGTGAACCTTCGCTGCACTCCCTTAATAGCAAGAACATCCTTCCTCAGATTAGGAGACCAAAACTGAACACAATATTCCAGGTGAGGCCTCACCAAGGACCTGTAGAACTGCAGTAAGACCTCCCTGCTCCTATACTCAAATCCCCCAGTTATGAAGGCCAACATACCATTTGCCTTCTTCACTGCCTGCTGTACCTGCATGCCAACCTTCAATGACTGATGTACCATGACACCCAGGTCTCGTTGCACCTCCCCTTTTCCTAATCTGCCGCCATTCAGATAATATTCTGCCTTCATGTTTTTGCCCCCATAGTGGATAACCTCATATTTATCCACATTATACTGCATCTGCCATGTATTTGCCCACTCACCTAACCTGTCTAAGTCACCCTGCAGCCTCTTAGCGTCCTCCTCACAGCTCACATTGCCGGGAGTGAAGGGTTACGGGGAGCGAACGGGGAAGTGGAGTTGAGGCCAAGATCAGATCAGCCATGATCGTATTGAATGGCGGAGCAGGCTCAAGGGGCCGAATGGCTAACTCCTGCTCCTATTTCTTATGTTCTTCTTATGTTAACCTGGTTCATCAATAATAAAGAATTCTATTAACGTCACTTAAAAAATTGATAATATTGTCACGAAAACAGTTACTTACTTGAGCTGCAATCACTCCCCGACACACTCCAAAGCCACGGGGGTTGCCGTGCCGGGAGCTTTGTTAAGAACTCCTTCCCGGTCCATTAGCTGTGCTGATGCCCACTTGTCCCAAAGGGTTTGTGCATGTCCTCTCTGAAGAAGTGAGCTTCTAATTGTCGTGGCTGGGAATTATTTAAAGCAATGCGATACTCACACAATGACTGCTATAGATCGATAAGAATTAATGGGCAATTATCTCAACTCAGGTTTCCATTTCAGTCGCGGATTGCAAATAATTTATCAATAATATAAATGTTGTTCGGAGTGCGTTTGGTAGAGTTGGCACCAATTTACCTCGGGGTCAGAATGCTGTGGATTCCAGTCCTGAACTTCAGCACGCAATCCAAGCTATGTATTCTATATGCTGCCCTTCAGATATTAAGCCAAGGTCCAGTCTGCCTGTTAACTAAAGACCAGGCCGAGAAACTCTAGCGGGGACTGTGGCCTTGATCTGCTGGTCTGTGTTAGTGCTGGTCCTATCCCTAACCCTGGGGGGAGAGATATTAGCATGGGAACAGCAGGAGGCCATTCAACCCCTTGAGACTGTTCTGCCATTCAGTGGGACCATGGCTGATCTGTATCTTAACTCCATTTACCCGCCTTGGTTCCGTAACCCTCAAAACCCTTAAAGCAGAAAGGGGATGTGACTCTGTACCATGTGTGGTCTCCCTGGGTCTCCAATCTGGGAGGAGGTGCCCATAATACTGCCTCTGTCTCCGAACTCGCACTTTTTCCCTATCTCTCTCGGTATTGTTCATTTTACTTCCTACATTCCGGTGTCTCGATCTCACATTTGCCGTAGCATTTTATCTTCTGCTTGTCTCTGACCTCGCTGCCTGCTCCGGGCCCTTGGCTCAGCAGCATGTGAGCTGCTGTCCTTATCCCCAGTGGCACAGTGACCAGTTCACACATCGCGGCCGACTTTCAGACATCGTGGATCCCACCAGAGACACAGCAAATGTTTAAAATAAATTACATTTAATAATTTTTATGGTGCTCATATAACAAAATAGTTTCATAAACCTTGTGACCTATTGGTTCTGTTTACCCTGCCCTGTTGACTCCTAACTTTAAACACATTTGCTGGATTGCCCTGTACCCTGCGCTGTTCCAATGAAGAAGTCGACCTTTTCTCTCTCCGGGCAGTAACTTGGGGAATTGTTCTTCATTACAGGTGCTATATAAATGTAAATTATTTTCATCATAAAAACATACGAACGTAAGAAATAGGAGCAAGAGTAGGCCATACGGCCCCTCGAGCCTGCTCCGCCATTCAATAAGATCATGGCTGATCTGATCTTGGCCTCAACTCCACTTCCCCACCCGCTCCCCATAACCCCTTATTCCCTGTCTATTTCTGTGTTAAATATATTCAATGTCCCGGCTTCCACAGCTCTCTGAGGCAGCGAATTCCACAGATTTACAACCCTCTGAGAGAAGAAACGCTCAGTTTTAAATGGGCGGCCCCTTATTCTAAGACCGTGCCCTCTAGGTCTAGTCTCCCCCATCAATGGAAACATCCTCTCTGCATCCACCTTGTCAGCCATCTTCTCACATGTTGAATGGTCACATTGTGCACGACATTGGATGGCTGCCATTGCCTGTGCAACTGTCTCACCCTCATCAGAGTGGACATCGTCAGGAGGGAGGCAGAACCACAAGTAAGCAGAGCAGGAGATAGTCGTGAGAAAATCTGATTCAATCAATGTACAAACCTTGCGGCTAACTTTGGCACTTTCCCGAAAGCCCGAATAGCATGTTCCTCCATTTGCATGTGTTGCAAAGCATCCCTTGTGTCCAGGGTAGTCTTGGATCGCTGGTGTGAGTCTTCACACAGCCACAAATGGGACTGCAAGCATCATTCCAATGCCTACAGCAATGAGTTCCAGTGGAACCACAGCCAGCAACAGCCCACCAGTGGCAGTGGTTCCAGATTGATCAGGCCTGTGAGGAACCTGGGGGCTCCTCAACGTTCACAGCTGGGTGCCCACAGACCGGCCTTCCGACAACACAAGTGATGGGTGGCCTCTGCTCTGCCCTCGCTGTCACTATGATAAGGAGCAGTCAAGGCAGCAGATGATGGGTGGGTTACAGTGTGATCTCACTGGGTCTATCTCCTGACAGTAATGAGAGGGCCAAGGAACACCTCCACCAAATATTTCATAGCTCCAAGGTGCCAGCATGCAAAAACATTGGGTCTTGCACTAAATAAAACCCCAGCAGAATCTTAATTTCCACTTGCTCACATGGAGGATTGGTTTCAGGGCACCAGATCTGTGCCACTTGTTATGTATTTGCTTCATGGGCTCTTTGCTTAAGAATTCATAGCAACGCATTGCTATTAAGAACTAGTTTGTTTATTAGCAAAGGTTTCACAATCACACGACACATTACCAGTTCATCCACCAGGCTCACAACAACCTGCCCCATCGTGGATCCCCCAAACCCAACTGGCTGGGGTTTTATTGAGTCTTGTGAACATCACGTAACTGGCTAAGCCCCTCCTGATACGTCCTTACTATACAGTATAAATGCACACGAGGCCCATGCTTGAGAGAAGGTCAGTCTGTGACCTGTCCTTTATTCCTTTGCACTCAAGTGATGGAAGTGGGTGGAGCTTCCCCTTTTATATCTGAAGGTCCAGGTTAGGAGTGTCTCCCACAAGTTCACCACCTAGTGGTCAGTGTTCTCACGGTGTGCAACTTAGATCAGTTTACAATGGGTTACAATGATAGTAGAATACATGACATCACCTCCCCCCTCAAAGTCTTATTGGGATCACAGGTTGAGTCTCTCTGGTGGTTTACGCTCCCTTGTAGAGCGCCTGAGTTGGGGCTCCGGTTGTTGGGCGCTGGCCTGAGTGTCTGCTGTTTGCGGTGCCTCAGGCCTGTCCGGACTGCCCACAGTGTCTGGGCTCTCCTCCCTTTGGTTCCGGTGTTTGGTCACCTGTGGTGGAGTAAACTCTATATCGTGTTCTTCCTCTGCTTCTTCTATGGGGTTGCTGAACCTCCTTTCTGTTTGATCCACATGTTTGCAGCAGATTTGTCCATTGGTAAGTTTAACTACCAGAATCCTATTTCCCTCTTTGGCAACCACAGTGCCTGCGAGCCATTTGGGCCCTGCAGAGTAGTTGAGAACAAAAACAGGGTCATTTACATCAATACATCGCGCCCTCGCATTCCCGTCATGGTAGTCACATTGTGACTGGTGCCTGCTCTCGACAATTTCTTTCATGGTGGGGTGTATAAGGGATAACCTGGTTTTGAGCGTTTTTCATTAGCAGCTCTGCGGGTGGAACCCCTGTGAGCGAGTGTGGTCGGGATCTGTAGACCAACAAGAGGCGTGATAAGCGGCATTGCAGGGAACCCCCTTGGATTCTGAGCATCCCCTGTTTGATTATCTGCACTGCTCGTTCTGCCTGGCCGTTTGAGGCCGGCTTGAACGGTGCCGTTCTGACATGGTTAATTCCATTGCCTGCCATGAAGTCCTGGAATTCAGTGTTTGTAAAGCACAGGCCATTGTCACTGACCAAGACGTCCGGTAGACCGTGGGCGGCGAACATTGCCCGTAGACTTTCTATCGTGGCAGAGGATGTGCTTGAATTTAAAATGTCACACTCGATCCATTTGGAGTAGGCGTCTACTACAACCAAAAACATTTTTCCCATGAAAGGACCTGCGTCGTCCACATGGATGCATGACCAAGGCTTGGCGGGCCAGGACCAGGGGCTAAGGGGGGCTTCCCTGGGTGCATTACTGATAGAGAATTCAAACAGGCTGCATTTAGACAGGTTGAGAAAACACAGACTCCCATGTCTCCGTAAGACTGAGCACATTGCATTAAGTCATCAATCCAACTTGACATTTTAGGACCTTTGGATAGCGAGCCAATTAAAGGTTAAAAGACTATCAAATAAGTCAATAAGGTCAAAGGCGGCGAGTTCTTTTCTGTAAATTGAACCAGGTATAATTACAGCCATTTTGGCCATGTGGCCTCAGAAGGACAAAGGCCTGGCTTAAAGCCAGAAGCTTGTTGCTGCTGCCAGAATAAAGTTACATTAAAACTACAACCGGAGTTTGTATTTCATTGTAAATTAAGAGATCTAACAATTTTGGCGTCATGAACACGATCGCTGAGGAAAGAAACTGAATTTTGGACATCGGACCTACATACTGAGGTAAGGACTCCTCTTTATAAAATTCCTCGGTCAAAAGTCTAAATTCGCCTCTCCTTCTACGCGATTCCAAAAGCCTCCGGTTTGCGAACCCTCCGGTTGGTCGTCGGCTCGAGGTCCCATAGACGTCTAACTTCGGCGGTGTGTTAGTTAATTAATCACCGACCCACTGATCGGTTGGAAAGCCTACGACTCGAGACCCCAGTAAAGAAATTATGGCAGCAGGAGATAAGAGCAAAGAATTGCCTACAACTGTTAAAGGTGGGCAGGCACCACCTGAGGTTTCGATCGATGAAATCCTCCAACAGTTGAAAGAATACATAGAGCAACAATTCGACTTATCTAAAACCTGTATTAAGATCGAACAAAAATATGGTACCTCCAAAGGACAATGGTCCTTGGACGAGATTAAAAGGGTCTGGGGAAAAACGACCCGTATGAAAAATAAAGAGCGAACTAGATGGTCCCTAGTGGTTATGGGACAGATCCGAAACCGGAATGAAATTATAATGCGTTCCCAACATGATCGAGAACTGACCAGTACAAAGGATCAATTGCAAGCAGTTTGTGCGCAGCTCCGACAGAAAAGACTTGAACTTGAAAAGCTGGAAGCGGAAGTTAAAGATCTTAAAGGTGAAATTAAAGAAAGGAAAAAATCATTAGGTCAAGAGACAGTAATAGGAAAAGGAAAATGTATTGATCAATTCCCAGGGTACCCATGTTTGGATAAATTAAAAGCGCAAACTCGAAGACACGACCGAGGAATAGATACGGTTTCTGAATCCTCCGACAATACAGTGTCGGAGGATGATGATGAATTAGGGGTGCGCTTTGCCCCGTTTAAAAAAAGATGAGTTGTAGTCAAATCGGAAGAGACTGCGGATGAGGGTGGAACCAAAAAAACGAGGAAAAGAGTGTATGCAGAATACTTAGTTCATGATCCGGCAGACCCAGAGAAAATTGATAAATGGTCCAAGGAATTGCCCAATCCAAAGAAAGGGGGAGTAAAAACGTGGGACCAATTGGACCACTTAAGAAATATATATCAACTTCACCCCTGGGACGGAGTGCAAACTTTGACCATAATGGTGCCAAAAGCACAGGGAAGAAAATTGCACGACAAGGTAGATGAAGCTTTGGGGCAGGATGAGCAAGAATTAGACGCAGGATGGGAGGCGATTAAACACTGGCTGCAAGCCTTCAGTCCAGCTAAGACAGACTGGGGAAAAATTGCAGCCTGCCAACAGAAAGGAACAGAGGAGGTCCTGGAGTATGACGAGCGGTTTAGATGCACATGGCTAGAACATTCGGGTATGAATAATACGGATGAGGAAATGGATGAACAAGTGTTTGGACCCCTGAAAGCAGCTTTCGTGGCAGGTCTAAAGCCAGAACTGTCCAAAATACTTAAGGTAGTGTTACTGGACTGGGAAGGTAGAGGAACTACCTTTGCAGCATTGGTGGATCGATGTAACCAATTAGATCGGGATATGGGAGCTAAAGTCCGAGCTATGCAGGCTATGGGATGGAAATCCCAGGATTCCGATAAACAGTCATTAGGAAAATTACCCCGAAAATGTCATTATTGTGGGAAAGAAGGTCACTGGGCCAAGACGTGCAGGGCAAAACAGCAAGGTCGTGGCTGGGGAAGAGGACGCAGCCAGGGATACAATTCAGCCAACAAGCCAGGCTTGTCACAAGATAACGACCTCATAGAAGCATTTAAGTGACTGACAATACAACAACAGAAGGAGTTACTTGGGATAGCAAAAAACGATTAGAGCCCACCCTGGCCCCCCTCCTCGCACTAATACAACAAAGGGGAGATGGGCTATATATAACTGTGAGGGTGGGCGATAAGGATGTGGACTGTCTTTTAGACACAGGGGTGGAATTAACATGCTTACCCCTACAATATGGAGACTTTGTGCCGTTGGATGGTAGGGCACGTACTATGGAGTTGGGGGCCATAAAATGGAAATTAAAAGGACAACACCGGTACTTATAGGGCTGGGTCCACATGAACTAACCACGCCGGTCTGGATAGGCCCAGTAGATCAACCCCTTTTGGGAATGGACGTTCTAATCCAAGTAGATTCATCGTTGCATTTTGGGGATGGTCGGGTGACATGGTCAATTAAAACTTTGAAGAAAGAAGAATTGAAGGAACACCCGATATGGGCTAAAGATAAGAACGATTGTGGCCTACTCCAGATGGAGCCTGCGTCATTTACCGGGACCAAGCCTCCATGCACTAAACAGTATCCCATCAGTCCAACTGCCATCGCGGGAATCTTACCGGTTATTCAGCAATTGGAGAAACAAGGGGGGCTTATTAAAACGCATAGCTCCTCCAATAGCCCCGTGTGGCCAGTACAGAAATCTAATGAGACTTGGCGTTTGACTGTCGATTATAGGAAAGCTAACCAGTGTATTGATCAAAAAGCTCCTTTGGTCGCAGATCCCTCCACCATTTTTAATGCCCTCAAACCGGAACATAAATATTTCTCGGTTATAGATATGGCCAACGGATTTTGGTCGGTGCCTCTGGCACCGGAGGTTCGACAGTGGTTTGCTTTCACGGTCCAAGGACAACAGTATACTTGGACCCGGTTACCGCAGGGTTTCCACAACAGCCCTACGGTATTCCACATGGCTTTACAAAGCCATTTGCGAGAATTACCTCCCCTGTCATCCACAGTCATCCAATATGTAGACGACATCCTGCTAGCTTCAAACACGGAAGACCAGCATGAACAAGATTTACGAGCTTTGCTGGACCACCTTTGGCTGAAAGGACATAAAGCCAGCATCGACAAAGCACAAATATCCCAAGAAGAGGTTGTATACCTGGGACAAAAGATTTCACAAGGAAAGAGAGAACTTACCCAGGATAGAACTGCAGCCATTCGGGCTGCTAAAAAACCCACCACTATTCAGGAACTAAGGTCTTTTTTGGGATTGTGTAACTTTAACAGAAATTGGATTGACTCCTTCACACAGCTTGCTCAGACATTGAATGATATTTTAAAGGGGAAACGTGCCTCTAAAGAAGCCAACACCCTCACTAAGGAACAGCAAGAGGCCTTCCTGAGTTTGAAAAAGGCCTTGTGTTCGGCACCGGCTCTGGGAATCCCCGACAGTGGTAAGCCATTTACCCTGTTTGTTCATGAGAAAGAAGGATATATGACAGCTATACTGACACAAGAACATGGGGATCGGCAAAGACCTATTGGCTATTATTCGGCAAAACTGGATGCGGTAGCCCTCGGATGGGGAAGTTGCCTAAGGGCCACGGAAGCTACATGTCGAGCGGTAATGACCACTGCGGGTCTAGTCCTCGACCAAAAGCTGATTGTCAAGTGTCCCCACACCGTACACGCTTTGCTGTCTATGAATAGAATGTCTCAGGTGACAGCAGCAAGATGGACCCGCTGGACAGCAGTTTTGGAAGCTCCTAATCTCCACATCGTCCGGGCCAGCCTGGTTAATCCCGCAACTATGCTCCCGATGTCAGAATCGAGGGAGCAAGAGGGGGGAGAATGAGAAGAGCAGAACTGCGTGGAGATTTTAAAAGAAACAGAAGAAGCAGCCTTAGCAGCAGAGGAGCCTCTGCACAACCCAGGCCTCATCCTGTTTACAGATGGTTCCTCCTTTGTTGACAATGGTACCAGAAAAGCAGGATGGGCAGTTACAACCTTATATGAGGTAGTGGGAAAAGGATGTTTACCCTCAGGAACGTCAGCGCAACAGGCCGAGTTATGGGCCCTGTCAGAAGCATGTCGAATAGCAGAAGGTCAGACAGCTAATGTCTACACAGATTCGCGTTATGCTTTTGGAGTCGCTCACGACTTTGGTCTGTTATGGCGGAAAAGAGGATTCCTCACTGCTGCTGGTACACCTATCCGAAATGGAAAAGAAGTCCGAGACTTACTGGAGGCCATACAATTACATCAGGAAGTGTCCATCCTGAAGTGTAAGGCCCATACCAAGGAAATTACCACAGAAGCTCAGGGAAATGCCCTAGCCGACCAGGCAGCTAAAGATGCCGCCTCACAGGGCATTCCTCCAGAAGAACCAACACAGATGTGCAGATTGAAAGCACTCAGGACTCTGACACGAGACCTTCAAACAATGCAAGGCGAGAGCTCCCGAGAGGAAAAATGGACATGGATTGAGGCAGGAATTAAGCTATGTGAAGATGGTGTCTGGAGACAAAGAGTTACCGACAAGCCAGTCGCGCCACAAGCACTTATGCCTTTTTTAGCCCAACAGATCCACTCGTGGGGACACTTGGCCTCACAACAGATGACAGCACAGTTCCAGAAAAGCTGGTGGGGTCGGGGATTTAAAAAACATGCCCAGCTGGTAGCAGACCGCTGTGTGGTCTGCCAGAAAAATAATTCTGGACCCATCACGGTAATGCCCCAACTGAGGCCCCCTGCCCCTGTCGGACCATTCCAGCATCTGCAGGTTGATTACATATCTCTTCCTTCATGCCAAGGATACACTAACATCCTTGTCATGGTCGACAGATTCTCTAGATGGGTAGAAGCTGTCCCAACTAAAAGAGCCACAACCAATCACACTGCAAAGGTCTTGTGTAAGGATTACATTCCCCGATGGGGAGTCCCGAGTAGCATTGACTCAGATCAGGGAACACACTTCACAGGTGCTGTCTGCCAAGAAGTCTGTAGGTTACTGAACATTACGTGGGATTTACACTGTCCTTATCACCCACAATCATCAGGACAAGTAGAGCGAATGAATCGAACTCTGAAACAACAGCTTGCCAAATATCACCAAGAAGGAACACTATGGCCCCAGGCACTACCAATAGTGCTATGTAGCATTAGGGCAACCCCGAACAGAACTACAGGTTTAAGCCCATTTGAAATTATAACAGGAAGACCCATGTCGCTGCCAGGAACTATCGATTTACGGAAAGCTGATGTTCACTTAATGAGTAACACTTTGTTATCATACTGTCAGAACCTAACCAATGCTATTAGTTCTGTTTCCCGACAGGTATCGGCAGCTTGGGGTAATCCACCCGAAGGAGGACATGACATCAGCCCGGGAATCTGGGTGTATGTGAAAAAGTTGCATAAAGAACCTTTGGGTGCCAAGTGGGAGGGACCTTATCAAGTGTTATTGACCACCCAGGCAGCTGTTAAAGTCCAAGGAAAGAAAGCCTGGATCCACGCTTCACACGTTAAACGAGCACCCGTAACTGAAGCTGAAATCTAATAAGGACAATTACTTTTTGCCAAAATGTATAAATTTACTGTATTATTGATTGTAGGTATTCTAGGCATAGGCCTACTTCTTACTAGCCGACCCTCTGCACCAAAGGGAAATAGTAGAGTACCAAGGGAATCCATTAACATGGTATCCGTTGTGGAACAGGTAGCCAATGATACCTCAGAGGCCCTAGTTAAAATCAATGCAGAAATGGTAGCAATCCGCACAGTAGCCCTACAGAATAGACTGGCCCTTGATTACATCCTGGCTGAAAAGGGAGGTACTTGTGCCCTACTCGGAACTGAGTGTTGCACAAAAATCCCAGATAGCTCCGAAGAAATTACCCACTTAGCGGAGCATATCCAAAAGGAGGTAGAAAAACTTAAGCAACCCCCATCATTCACTTTGTGGAGCAGAGCCACTGAATGGCTAGGTTCAATAGGAACTTCATTGGTGGAAGGTTTAATTCTATTTGTTGTAATTGTTTTACTTTTATATTGTTTGTTTATGTTGATTAAATGTTGTTGTGACCAGGCGGCTGTAGCTGCTGTCCCACAGGTGAGACACCTTGCAGGTCCCAGCAGACCGTCTGTACGTGGCACAGGGGTATGTTATGCTTAAGGGAAGGTTGTTTACTGGTTGAATTAAGATATTGATTTGGATTAAATTGGAATAAGGTTAATTAACCTACTAAAACCCGACTTCCATTGTGGCCACGATGGAACTCGGGTTGGTGTAAATTTGTGTGGAAGCTACTAGTCCGGACATGTGGCGAAACATATCAACAAATTTTAGAAGGAAACTCTATTAACATGTATGAAATTATTTTGTAGAATGTTTAACCAGTGATACCTGATGTTTTATGATTCAATTTGTGAAAGAATCAAAGGGGGGATTGATCGAGAATTCAAACAGGCTGCATTTAGACAGGTTGAGAAAACACAGACTCCCATGTCTCCGTAAGACTGAGCACATTGCATTAAGTCATCAATCAACTTGACATTTTAGGACCTTTGGGTAGCGAGCCAATTAAAGGTTAAAAGACTATCAAATGAACCAATAAGGTCAAAAAAGGCGAGTTCTTTTCTGTAAATTGAACCAGGTATAAGTACAGCCATTTTGGCCATGTGGCTTCAGAAGGACAAAGCCTGGCTTAAAGCCAGAAGCTTGTTGCTGCTGCCAGAATAAAGTGACATTAAAACTACAATCGGAGTTCGTATTTCATTGGAAATTAAGAGATCTAACAGTTGCCCAGCTGGGCACACTGTTGCACCTGCGAACACAAAGTTCCAGATCTGCATCAATCCATGGCCACCAAACGTGTGACCTGGCAATTGTCTTCATCAAGACAATGCCCGGGTGCTCCTTGTGGAGTTCTCTGATGAACACCTCTCTGCCCATCTGGGGCATGACTACGCGGTTTCCCCACAGTAGGCAATCGGCCTGAATCGAGAGTTCATCCCTGCGCCTGTGAAATAGTTTAAATTCCTCAGGGCATGCCCTGTACGTGGCTGCCCAGTCCCCATTCAGGACACATTTCTAGACTAGAGACAATAGCGGGTCTCTATTTGTCCAGACTTTAATCAGACGGACTGTCATGGGGTGAGCCTTCGCTTCCGAAAGCTTCAACAGCCATGACCATCTCAGCAGCATGCTCGGTAGCCCCCTCAGTGGTGGCTAGTGGGAGCCTGCTGAGTGCATCGGCGCAGTTTTCGGTGCCCGGTCTGTGCCGAATTGTGCAGTCATAGGCGGCTAACGTGAGTGCCCACCTCTGTATGCGGGCCGATGCATTTTCATTTATGGCCTTGTTGTCGGCCAAAAGGGACGTTAGGGGTTTGTGATCTGTCTCCAGCTCAAATTTCCTGCCAAACAGGTACTGGTGCATTTTCTTTACCGCATATACACATGCGAGCGCCTCCTTTTCTACCATCCCGTAGCCCCTTTCTGCCTGGGACAGACTCCTGGAGGCATAAGCTACCGGCTGTAACTGACCCTTGGCATTGACATGCTGCAACACACACCCGACACCATAGGACAACGCATCGCACGTTAAAACAAGTTTCTTACATGGGTCATATAGCGTTAACAGATTGTTGGAACATAACAAATTGCATGCTTTATTAAAAGCCCTTTCCTGGCTGTCCCCTCAGACCCATTCGCGACCTTTGCGTAGGAGCACGTGTAGCGGCTCTAGCAGAGTGCTCAATTTGGGAAGAAAGTTACCAAAATAGTTCAGGAGCCCCAGGAACGAACGCAGCTCCGTCGTGTTACGGGGTCTGGGTGCTCTCTGGATCTTTTCGTCTTGGACGCAGTAGGTCTGATCCTATCTGCTGCTACCCTCATCCCCAGGAATTCTACCTCTGGAGCTAGGAAGACGCACTTTGCCTTTTTCAGTCGCAGCCCTACCCGGTCCAGTCTGCGTAGCACCTCCTTCAGGTTGTGAAGGTGTTCTTCAGTATCGTAACCCGTGATGAGGATGTCGTCCTGAAAAACCACCGTCCCTAGAATCGACTTGAGGAGGCTTTCCATATTTCGTTGGAAGATCGCGGCGGCCGAGCGACTACCGAACGGACATCTGTTGTACTCAAACAACCCCTTGTGTGTCGTGATGGTGGTCAGCTTCTTCGACTCACTTGCCAGCTCCTGGGTCATGTAAGCTGAGGTCAGGTCCAATTTTGAAAAAAGTTTGCCACCGGATAGCGTCGCAAAGAGGTCCTCCGTTCTTGGTAGCGGGTACTGGTCTTGGAGTGACACCCGATTGATGGTGGCCTTGTAATCACCATATATCCTGACCGACCCATCCGCCTTGAGCACCGGCACAATCGGGCTCGCCCAGTCACTGAATTCGACTGGCGAGATGATGCCTTCCCTCAACAGGTGGTCCAATTCGCCTTCTATCTTTTCCCGCATCACGTACGGCACCGCTCTGGCCTTGTGGTGTACTGGCCTGGCGTCCGGGTTTATGTGAATCACTACCTTGGTCCCCATGAAAGTGCCAATGCCGGGTTGAAATAGTGAGTCAAATTTGTCCAGGATCTGTGAGCATGATATTCGCTCCACAGAGGAAATTGCATTGATATCGCCCCATTTCCAGTTCATGACAGCAAGCCAACTCCTCCCCAGTAGTGCGGGACCATCCCCTGGGACAACCCAGAGTGGCAACCTGTTCTCCGAATCTTTGTGGGTCACGACTACCGTGGCGCTGCCTAGCACCGGAATGATCTGCTTTGTGTATGTCCGTAGCTGTGCGTCAATCGGCAATAATTTTGGCCTCCTGGCCTTAGACACCCAGAACTTTTTGAACTGTTTGATACCCATCAGCGACTGGCTGGCCCCCGTGTCTAACTCCATTGATACTGGGATGCCATTGATGAACACTTTTATCATTATCGGTGACGTCCTGGTGTATGAACTGTATACGTGCTCCACATGAACTCGCTGAACTTCAGCTTCCAGCGATTTCCCCCAGCGTTCATTTCTGCAATGTCTGCAGGTATTTTGCTCATCTCTGCAAACTCCGGCTGAGTGTGTGCCTCCACGCCTCCAGCATGAGCTGCTGTTTGAAACAAAAGGTCCCTTGCCAGTCGATCGTCCCTGACTGCCCCTGTGTCTCTGTCGAACGCCCCCTCTGGGTTCGACTATATGTTGGGACATGCTCGATTGCCCTTGTCTGCCTGGAGAACTGCGTGCTGCTTTAACAATGTTGAATCTCTGTCCCAACCATTCCTTAACACAGTACCTCTCGTCTGTTCTGCTAGTGGCCATGCTCGCGTGGTTTAAATCCCAGTTTCTCGTCGCCATTGATACGTCCTTACTATGCTTTATAAATGCACACGAGGCCCATGCTTGAGAGAAGGTCAGTCTGTGACCTGTCCTTTATTCCTTTGTACTCAAGTGATGAAGGTGGGTGGAGCTTCCCCTTTTATACCTGAAGGTCCAGGTTAGGAGTGTCTTCCACAAGTTCACCACCTCGTGGTCAGTGTTCTCACAGTGTCCAACTTAGGTCAGATTATACATGGATTACAGTGCTGGTTGAATACATGACTCCTCCCAATTCAACAGCTCCACAAACCAGTCAGTATGCTCACTGGGGCAGGCATTGCACCAGTAAATGCTTGTGCACAACTGTATATTTCCCTCAAGGCCCCCTCATTAGAATACTGCGTTAAACTGGTTTGGGGTCATTCATTTTTGTGCCTATAAGTATCAGTGGATCAATTCATATAGCAACCAGAGTAACCTCCTCTGTAAAGTTAGTCAGTGTACGGTGCAACACTCAATAAGTTTTAGGTAAGTTTTTTTGAAAGTTCTAGTAAGAGGTGGAGGACTTGTATTTCCATAAGTCCCATCGCTGGGCATCCCATCCTGCCAGAGCTATTGATTCTTGCACCCGAGGGGAATCGGGGGGTATGGGGATTGGGCGGGAAAGTGGAGTTGAGCTGGAAGATCAGACATGCACCTGCTGCCCTTGTCCTTCTAGGGGGTAGAGGTCGCGGGTTTGGGAGGTGCTGCCGAAGAAGCCTTGGCGAGTTGCTGCAGTGCATCTTGTAGATGGTGCACACTGCAGCCAGGGGGCGCCGGTGGTGGAGGGAGTGAGTGTTGAAGGTGGTGGAGGGAGTGAGTGTGGAAGGTCGGGGAGGGAGTGAACGTGGAAGATGGTGGATGGGGGAGGGGCCAGCAGAAAACCACTGGTCTTTGTTCGAGAGTCAGGGGCTGAATTTCCGTGGGGATCTCGCCTGATTATTCACCGTAACTTCCTCAGAAGATCCACGGAGAAATGTTATCACTGGGGGCTGGTGGATTATCTGCCAAACTTACTGTGGATGATTGGGACCCCCGCAGAAACCCGTCCCTTGACTGATCCCGGTACGAGCGACGGTGTGGTTGGAGGCAGCTTGGCCGACTTATGGGTCAAAGTGGGAAGAAAAGGACGGGCTTACTTTCGAGGTTTTTTGAAATGTGGTATCAATTCCCTCCCTTGCTCCGGATTTCTTCACTGACACGGGATAGTTGTGGTATTCCGCAATGGTGCAGTGGGCGAGGTTAAATAGATCGCCCATCGTACACAGCGCCTAATCTTCACTCCGTTAACTTCAATGGGTAGGAGGATTGGGCGGAGAGGACAATGGGTGGCGAATTCGAGATCAACCAAATTATAATTCCCCCCCCGCAGGGTCTTATTGGGCAAGACAAGACCTTTAGTCGGGATGTCTGGGGGCGGGGGTGGGGTTACTGCAGGTGAACTATTCATTAAGGGCTAGAACTTGTGTATCGCTCGGGAGAGCCCTCAAAGCCTCCCTGATCAAGTGCAACATCCCCACCGACACCTGGGAGTCCCTGGCCAAAGACCAGTCCGCCCTAAGTGGAGGAAGTGCATCCGGGAGGGAGCTGAGCACCTCGAGTCTCGTCGCCGAGAGCATGCAGAAACCAAGCGCAGGCAGCGGAAGGAGCGTGCGGCAAACCAGTCCCACCCTCCCCTTCCCTCAACCACTGTCTGTCCCACCTGTGACAGGGACCGTGGCTCGCATATTGGATTGTTCAGCCACCAAAGAACTCACTTCAGGAGTGGAAGCAAGTCTTCCTCGATTCCGAGGGACTGCCTATGATTGATTGATTGACCTTAAGCGCCAGGCAATGTCTACTGTCTCAAAGTGGGATATTCAGCTGTATTGCCCCAAGGGGAGAGTGCAGCACTCCTCCTCGGACGCTAACGGATGATAGCGCCGGAGCCTGACCAATTTCTGGCGCTAGGAGATGGCTAAGGATGAAAAACAATCCTGTTGAAAAATTCAAATAAACCTCACCCACACTTCCCCAGGACTGCAACAAATATATAAAAGTTGGAAAAGTGAGATTTTTCTGCCCTGACCCTTGCAGTCCGGACGATACGGCCCCAGGATTGTCGCTGAACCGACTGCTTTCCCCGTCGGGCTCAGTGCCCGGCGATACCGCAGGTGAAAGACTCAATTTAGCAACTGTGGCACGACCGGGGGGAGTTACACTCGGTGACGTCAGCCAATGGGCGGGACGAGTGAGCACAGCGCAAGCTGTCAACGCAACCACTAAACCTTCGGTGACCGAGTGAGCTCACCAGCTCAATTTCTAGCCCTGAATCAGCATTTAAGCAAACACATGGATCACATCATAAGCAGCGAGATATGATACAACAGTCTCAAACATCATTAAATGAACATTAACAATATATTAGATATTGCTGGAGATTCATGGGAAAGGGAATGGGAAAAACAGCAGGAAAGGCAAGTCTGATAATCAGAGGGACAGTACTGAGGGAGCGCCGCACTGTCGGAGGGGCAGTACTGAGGGAGCGCCGCACTTTCGGAGGGGCAGTACTGAGGGAGCGCCGCACTGTCGGAGGGGCAGTACTGAGGGAGTGCCGCACTGTCGGAGGGGCAGTACTGAGGGAGCGCCGCACTGTCGGAGGGGCAGTACTGAGGGAGTGCCGCACTGTCGGAGGGGCAGTACTGAGGAAGTGCCGCACTGTCGGAGGGCCAGTACTGAGGGAGCGACGCATTGTCGAAGGGGCAGTACTGAGGGAGTGCCGCACTGTGGGAGGGGCAGTACTGAGGGAGCACCGCACTGTCGGAGGGGCAGCACTGAGGGAGCGCTGCACTGTCGGAGGGGCAGTACTGAGGGAGCACCGCACTGTCAGAGGGGCAGCACTGAGGGAGCGCCGCACTGTCGGAGGGGCAGTACTGAGGGAGCGCCGCACTGTCGGAGGGCCAGTACTGAGGGAGCGCCGCACTGTCGGAGGGGCAGTACTGAGGGAGCGCCGCACTGTCGGAGGGGCAGTACTGAGAGAGTGCCGCACTGTCGGAGGGGCAGTACTGAGAGAGTGCCGCACTGTCGGAGGGACAGTACTGAGGGAGCACCGCACTGTCAGAGGGGCAGTACTGAGGGAGCGCCGCACTGTCGGAGGGGCAGTACTGAGGGAGCGCCGCACTGTCGGAGGGCCAGTACTGAGGGAGCGCCGCATTGTCGGAGGGCCAGTACTGAGGGAGCGCCGCACTGTCGGAGGGGCCATTTTTCAGATGAGACGTTAAACCGAGGCCCCGTCTGCCCTCTCAGATGGACCTAAAAGGACGCATGACACTATTTTGAAGAAGAGCAGGGGAGTTCTCCCCGGTGTCCTGGGGTCAATATTTATCCCTCAATCAACTAAACAGATTATCTGGTCATTATCACATTGCTGTTTGTGGGAGCTTGCTGTGCGCAAATTAGTTGCCACATTTCCCACATTACAACAGTGACTACACTCCAAAAGTACTTCATCGGCTGTAAAGCGCTTTGAGATGTCCGGTGGTTGTGAAAGGCGCTATATAAATGCAAGTCTGTCTTCCTACCTCCTTTTCTCGAGGCAGTGGGTACCAGCCCAGCAGTGACAGCGGCCCCTGTGGTAACGCCCAAGTCGCCATTGCTGAGAGGAGTACTGGCCGCTGTTTGGCTGTGACGGCATCACTCATGCGGCTCGCGAGCGGGAGCCACGGGGCAGCGCAGCGCTGGGCGGTGACACGTGGAGAGCGTGTAGGGGCCGCCATTATCGGGCCGATGTTTTGGGAGATTTATGTTCCGAAGAATTGAGTCAAATCAGAAACCCACTTGGGATGACGCTGTGTGCACGTGCACATTGGAGTACAAGGATCAATCCTCACACTTTGTACCAGCTGAAGGAAAAATACGTCTTAAAAATTAGAAGTACAGACAGGCGAGATTGAAATTCCTGCTCTGTTGGACTTGGAAGATAAGCAAATGTGGCCTCCTTTGAGAAAAGATGTTTAGTTACAACCCAACAGAGATGCTCATTAAAAATGCCCTAAAGGGAAGTGTGACTGGGTTGTTTAACAATTCTTGAATTACTTTTTGTTAATGTACAGACATTTAACCACATTGTGCGGCATTAACTGTGGTTAAATACACCTGTCTGTTTAATCACAGAATCTGATTGCTTTTATAACTCCTTCAGTGCGACGCTCCCTCAGTACTGTCCCTCCGACAGTGCGGCGCTCCCTCAGTACTGTCCCTCCGACAGTGCGGCGCTCCCTCAGTACTGCCCCTCCGACAGTGCGGCGCTCCCTCAGTACTGCCCCTCCGACAGTGCGGCACTCCCTCAGTACTGCCCCTCCGACAGTGCGGTACTCCCTCAGTACTGCCCCTCCGACAGTGCGGCGCTCCCTCAGTACTGCCCCTCCGACAGTGCGGCTCTCCCTCAGTACTGCCCCTCCGACAGTGCGGCACTCCCTCAGTACTGCCCCTCCGACAGTGCGGTACTCCCTCAGTACTGCCCCTCCGACAGTGTGGTACTCCCTCAGTACTGCCCCTCCGACAGTGTGGCGCTCCCTCAGTACTGCTCCTCCGACAGTGTGGCGCTCCCTCAGTACTGCCCCTCCGACAGTGCGGTGCTCCCTCAGTACTGCCCCTCCGACAGTGCGGTACTCCCTCAGTACTGCCCCTCCGACAGTGCAGCGCTCCCTCAGTACTGCCCCTCCGACAGTGCGGCGCTCCCTCAGTACTGCCCCTCCGACAGTGCGGTACTCCCTCAGTACTGCCCCTCCGACAGTGCGGTACTCCCTCAGTACTGCCCCTCCGACAGTGCGGTACTCCCTCAGTACTGCCCCTCCGACAGTGCGGCACTCCCTCAGTACTGCCCCTCCGACAGTGCGGTACTCCCTCAGTACTGCCCCTCCGACAGTGCGGTACTCCCTCAGTACTGCCCCTCCGACAGTGCGGTACTCCCTCAGTACTGCACCAGAGTGTCAGCCTGGATTTTGTTGTTCTCGGTCTGTGGAGTGGGACTTGAACCTTGTGACCCAGAGGTGAGCGTGCTGCCCACTGAGTCACAGTAGATGCTGAGGGCGAGAATAGAGAGAGAGATATTGGTTTCGCAGCGTGTGACTCCCTGTTACACCAGAACCATCAACGAGCAGATTACCCGAGCACTTTGACCCCTGCGCGCACCGCTGATGAAGCAGTTAGTTTAATTCTAATGATCAATCAGTTTATTGATCTGTTCTCACCATGGATTCTACTTGTTTCACTGCCATCATCCACTTTATGTCCCACGGGACGGTTATTGGTGTCATTAATCAGACCAGCCAGCGACGTTTGTGCTGACGGAAGCTGCAGGGTGCAGTGAGAGTCACCGGTTAGATTGGCCCGATTGTCAGAAGGGAAGCGCTTTCGCACGAGTGTGCACTTTGGCTGAATCGTAACCGCCGTGAACTGAGGCAGAGTATGCACAAGGAGCCTCACTGCGTCATCCTCAACAGCTATTTGTACAGAGGCAACCTGGTGTTCCATCATCATCATCATAGGCCGTCCCTCGGAATCGAGGAAGACTTGCTGCCACTCCCATCGTGAGTTCTCTGGTGGCTGAACAGTCCGATACGAGAGCCTCAGACCCTGTTACAGGTGGGACAGACATTGGTCGAGGGAAGGGGTGGGTGGGGCTGGTTTGCCGCGTGCTCCTTCCGCTGCCTGCGCCTGACCTCTTCACGCTCTCTGCGTTGAGACTCGAAGAGCTCAGAGCTCTCCCGGAAGCACTTTCTCCACCTCGGGCGATCTTGAGCCAGGGTCTCCCAGGTATCGGTGGTGATGTCGCACTTCATCGGGGAGACTTTGAGGGTGTCCTTGTAACGTTTCCTCTGCTCACCTTTGGCTCGTTTACCCTGAAGGAGTTCCGCATAAAGCATTTGCTTAGGGAGTCTCGTATCTGGCATGCGGACTATGTGGCCTGCCCAGCCACGGTGATGCTCACAGGCAGTCTGGCATCTGGGGAAACACCTGATAGCCAGCCACCAACCTGGCCTGGCCCTTTAAAGCCCCTGCCCAAGTACTCCCCGAAGGCGAGCGATCTAACTAAGTAAAGCCAGGACATTGCTCATAAACCACTGCAACCACTAAGGACCAATTGCACCTTCCCGGGACGAGACTGGTCTCCCACAGACTATGGCACAATGTTTGCTGCTCTGTGCCACTGGAGCCAATGCCCCCAGCTGCGGGAATCCGGTGCCATGATGTGTGGACCCTCGCACTGACCAGTGTCCGAGAGGTGGCCGCAGCGACATAGGAACCGACCAGCCGCACGCAGAGGATGAACTCAGCCCCCGATTGTTATGTATGCAACCTGAGGTAACCTGTATCATACTGCCACCAGAGGGCATACCTGTTGGAGTCCCAAGGGATCCCAGCATCCCTTGGGGGCACTGTATATAAGCAGGCCACCCATGCTGTACCAACACTCTGGAGTTTGGATAAAGAAGCTAAGGTCACACTTACTCGAGGCTACAGTACACAGTTATATTACTTTATTATGAGTTTAACACCGACCTTGTACATACAGTTAATGATCAACCACATTGCTGTGGGTCTGGAGTCACACATCGGCCAGGCCGGGTAAGGGATCAAAGGTCGCACATATTTGGGGCCATATTCTCTAAATGAAAATGCTGGGCTCAAAGTGTTATTTGAAAATTGCTTGTAAAAGTTTTTCAGGAATAAAACAGTAACAGAGAGAAAGGAAGTAACTATCATTGTTTCGACAATGTTAGCATAGCGGTTACATCACTGGACCAGTAATCCTGAGGCCGGGACTAATGATCCAGAGACCCGTGTTCAAATCCCACCCCGGGCAGCTGGGGAATTTAAATTCCGTTAATTAAATAAACCTGAAATAAAAAGCCAGTGTCAGTAATGGTGACCATCAAACTACCGGATTGTGGTAAAACCCCATCGGGTTCACTGATGCCCTTTAGGGAAGGAAATCTGCCGCCCTTACACAGTCTGGCCGATAGGTGACTCCAGACCCACAGCAATGTGGTTGGTCATTAAATGGCCCAGCGAGACCCATTGTACCAAACCGCAGTGACAGAGTCAGCGCTGTGGGAGCACCTTCACCACACGGACTGCAGCGGTTCAAGAAGACGGCTCACCACCACCTTCTCAAGGGGCAATTAGGGATGGGCAATAAATGCCGGCCTTGCCAGCGACGCCCACATCCCAGGAAAGAATAAAAAAAGTTACAGAGAAACAGAGGGACATGTACCTTCTCGCCAGCAGATGGTGGTATGAGGTGGTGTTTAAGCTGACAGCTAGCTAGCATTGTCCAAAAGTGGTACGTGTAACTCCCTCCACACCTCAGCCTCCTACTCATCCCCACATCCAAGCACGTGGCTCAGGACAAGGGCCCGGCCATTTAGGACTGAGATGAGGAGGAATTTCTTCACTCAGAGGGTGATGAATCTTTGGAATTCTCTGCCCCAGAGGGCTGTGGAGGCTCAGTCGTTGAGTATATTCAAGGCTGAGATCGATAGATTTTTTGATATCAGGAGGCATGGGGATAGTGCAGGAAAGTTGAGTTGAGGTCGAAGATCAGCCATAATCTTATTGAATGGCGGAGCAGACTCGAGGGGCCTCAACTCCATTTCCCTGCCCTCATAACCCTTGACTCCCCTGTAGTTCAAGAATCTGTCTATCTCCGCCTTAAATATATTCAATGACCCAGCCTCCACAGCTCTCTGGGGCAGAGAGTTCCAAAGATTCTCGACCCTCTGAGCGAAGAAATTCCTCCTCATCTCCATTTTAAATGGGCGACCCCTTATTTTGAGACTATGCCCCTAGTTCTAGATTCCCTCACGAGGGGAAATATCCTCTGTGCATCTACCCTGTCCAGCCCCCTCAGTATCTTATAGATTTCAATAAGATCACCTCTCATTCTTCTGAACTCCAATGAGTAGAGGCCCAACCTGCTCAACCTTTCTTCATAAGACAACCCCGTCATCTCAGGAATCAGCCTCATGAACCTTCTCTGAACTGCCTCCAATGCAGGTATATCCTTCCTTAAATACGGAGACCAGAACTGCACGCAGTACTCCAAGGGCCCGAATTTAATCAGGATGTAAGGTCCGGCGGTGCATCGTTTAAAACCATCGGAATACCGCCGAGACCAAAGAGCGCTAGTTTGGTGGGATTTTTTCCGGTGGTATGCGAGCGGCGTGCGGTATTATAGTCGATCCAGATCGACTTGCTTGGTGATGAACGGTGGGGCACTGCACATGCGCAAATGTGTTTTATTTGCTCTTTTTTCACAGATGCTTTTTCCCCGCAATTCCCACTGCCTCCACCTCTGGCATCGCCCAGCCCTCTGCCGACTTCACCCCTGCCAGAGATGATGCACTGATCCTGGAGCCGGTGGAGGTGGGGACAGAGGAGGGGGTGGGGACGGAGGAGGGGGTAGGGACGGAGGAGGGGGTGGGGGTGGGGACGGAGGAGGGGGTGGGGACGGAGGAGGGGGTGGGGGTGGGGACGGAGGAGGGGGAGGGGGTGGGGACGGAGGAGGGGGAGGGGGTGGGGACGGAGGAGGGGGAGGGGTGAGGACGGAGGAGGGCGAGGGGGTGGGGACGGAGGAGGGGGAGGGGTGGGGACGGAGGAGGGGGAGGGGTGGGGACGGAGGAGGGGGTGGGGACGGAGGAGGGGGAGGGGTGAGGACGGAGGAGGGGGTGGGGACGGAGGAGGGGCTGGGGGTGGGGACGGAGGAGGGCGAGGGGGTGGGGACGGAGGAGGGGGTAGGGGTGGGGACGGAGGAGGGGGAGGGGGTGAGGACGGAGGAGGGGGTGGGGACGGAGGAGGGCGAGGGGGTGGGGACGGAGGAGGGGGTGGGGACGGAGGAGGGGGTGGGGACGGAGGAGGGGGAGGGGGTGGGGACGGAGGAGGGGGTGGGGACGGAGGAGGGGGTGGGGGTGGGGACGGAGGAGGGGGAGGGGGTGGGGACGGAGGAGGGGGTGGGGACGGAGGAGGGGGTGGGGACGGAGGAGGGGGTGGCGGTGGGGACGGAGGAGGGGGAGGGGGTGGGGACGGAGGAGGGGGTAGGGGTGGGGACGGAGGAGGGGGTGGGGGTGGGGACGGAGGAGGGGGAGGGGTTGGGACGGAGGGCGATGCACCAGTTCCACGTGGGACAGCTGGACCATCCTCCAGCACCGACTCTCTATTCAGGGGAATCCCCCGAGCCTCCTCTGATTCTGTGGGACCAAGCGATGTGCAGCCACGCACGGCCAGTGTTGCAGCACCTTTGCCGCTGCGATGGAGGTTGGTGCACGACAGACAGACGTGTACCAGGACATGGTGTGTCTGTCACAGGCCAGCGTTGACACAGGTCAAGAGCCGCTCAAGGCCATGCCTATGATAGCCACAAACATCGCAGCACGATCAGAGCGGCAGTCGGAGGATATGTCGTGTCTGATCACTGTGATGGAGCGAATCGCTGACTCCGTCGATGCCATGCGGGACCAGGACATGGTGCGGAATGCCCGCCCCGTGCCATGGTAGTCGTCGGGTCAACAGCACCTGAGGTTGGGGAGCTGCCAGCAGCTTCCAGCCCTGAAGCCCTGCCTTCCGGATCACGAGCTTCTCCTGAGGCCCGATTCATTGTGCCTGCAATGTCTCACCCCCAACAGCAGCAACAGCTCTCGGGGTGCAGTGCCTAGGCCGGCTTGGTACCACCACGGGGAGGTCTGGGCTCAGGGGCAGTGGGAAAGGGAAGGGCAGGAGTAAGAAAGGGGGGGTGAGCCCTGTCATGTATTCAACCAGCATTGTAAGCCATGTACAATCTGACCGATGTTGTACACTGTGAGAACACTGACCACTAGGTGGTGAACTTGTGGGAGACACTCCTAACCTGGACCTTCAGGTATAAAAGGGGAAGCTCCACCCACCTTCATCACTTGAGTGCTAAGGAATAAAGGACAGGTCACAGACTGATCTTCTCTCAAGCATGGACCTCGTGTGCATTTATACTGTGTAGTAAGGACGTATCAATGGCGACAAGAAACTGGGATTTAAACCACGCGAGCATGGCCACGAGCACAACAGACGAGAGGTAGTGTGTTAAGGAATGGTTGGGACAGAGATTCAACATTGTTAAAGCAGCACACAGTTCTCCAGGCAGACAAGGGCAGTCGGGCATGCCCCAACATGTAGTCGAACCCAGAGGGGGAGTTCGACAGAGACAATGGCAAGCTGAACAGCGATTCACGCCATTGCAAGGGACAATGCGGCCAGTAATGGGGCCATCAATACCTGTTAATGGTGCACTCAAGGACAATAACAGGGGCAGTCAGGGACGATCGACTGGCAAGGGACCTTTTGTTTCAAACAGCAGCTCATGCTGGAGGCGTGGAGGCACACACTCAGCCGGAGTTTGCAGAGATGAGAATAATACCTGCAGAAATTGCAGAAATGAACGCGGGGGAAATCGCTGGAAGCTGAAGTTCAGCGAGTTCATGTGGAGCACGTATACAGTTCATACACCAGGACGCCACCGATAATGATGAACGTGCTCCTCAATGGCATCCCAGTATCAATGGAGCTAGACACGGGGGCCAGCCAGTCCCTGATGGGTATGAAACAGTTCGAAAAGTTGTGGGCATCCAAGGCCAGGAGGCCAAAATTATCGCCGATTGACGCACAGCTACGGACTTACACAAAGCAGATCATTCTGGTGCTAGGCAGCGCCATGGTAGTCATGACCCACAAAGATTCGGAGAACAGACTGCCACTCTGGATTGTCCCGGGGGACGGTCCCGCACTACTGGGGAGGAGTTGGCTTGCTGTCATAAACTGCAAATGGAGCGATGTCAATGCAATTTCCTCTGTGGAGCGAGTATCATGCTCACAGATCCTGGACAAATTTGACTCACTATTTCAACCCGGCATTGGCACTTTCATGGGGGCCAAGGTAATGATTCACATAAACCCGGACGCCAGGCCAGTACACCACAAGGCCAGAGCGGTGCTGTACGTGATGCGGGAAAAGATAAAAGGCGAATTGGACCACCTGCTGAGGGAAGGCATCATCTCGCCAGTCGAATTCAGTGACTGGGCGAGCCCGATTGTGCCGGTGCTCAAGGCGGATGGGTCGGTCAGGATATGTGGCAATTACAAGGCCACCATCAATCGGGTGTCACTCCAAGACCAGTACCCGCTACCGAGAGCGGAGGACCTCTTTGCGACGCTATCCGGTGGCAAACTTTTTTCAAAATTGGACCTGACCTCAGCTTACATGACCCAGGAGCTGGCGAGTGAGTCGAAGAAGCTGACCACCATCACGACACACAAGGGGTTGTTTGAGTACAACAGATGTCCGTTCGGGATTCGCTCGGCCGCCGCGATCTTCCAACGAAATATGGAAAGCCTCCTCAAGTCGATTCCGGGGACAGTGGTTTTTCAGGACGACATCCTCATTACGGGTTCCGATACTGAAGAACACCTCCACAACCTGGAGGAGGTGCTATGCAAACTGGACCGGGTAGGGCTGCGACTGAAAAAGGCGAAGTGCGTCTTCCTAGATCCAGAGGTAGAATTCCTGGGGATGAGGGTAGCAACAGACGGGATCAGCCCAACTGCGTCCAAGACGGAAGCGATCCAGAGAGCACCCAGACCCCGTAACACGACGGAGCTGCGTTCGTTCCTGGGGCTCCTGAACTATTTTGGTAACTTTCTTCCCAAATTGAGTACGCTGTTAGAGCCGCTACACGTGCTCCTACGCAAAGGTCGCGAATGGGTCTGGGGGGACAGCCAGGAAAGGGCTTTTAATAGAGCACGCAATTTGTTATGTTCCAACAATCTGTTAACGCTATATGACCCATGTAAGAAACTTGTGTTAACGTGCGATGCGTTGTCCTATGGTGTCGGGTGTGTGTTGCAGCATGTCAATGCCAAGGGTCAGTTACAGCCGGTAGCTTATGCCTCCAGGAGTCTGTCCCAGGCAGAAAGGGGCTACGGGATGGTAGAAAAGGAGGCGCTCGCATGTGTATTTGCGGTAAAGAAAATGCACCAGTACCTGTTTGGCAGGAAATTTGAGCTGGAGACAGATCACAAACCCCTAACGTCCCTTTTGGCCGACAACAAGGCCATAAATGCAAACGCATCGGCCCGCGTACAGAGGTGGGCACTCACATTAGCCGCCTATGACTACACAATTCGGCACAGACCGGGCACCGAAAACTGCGCCGATGCACTCAGCAGGCTCCCACTAGCCACCACTGAGGGGGCTACCGAGCATGGTGCTGAGATGGTCATGGCTGTTGAAGCTTTCAGAAGCGAAAGCTCACCCTTGACAGCCCGTCAGATTAAAGTCTGGACAAATAAAGATCCGCTATTGTCTCTCGTCAAGAAATGTGTCCTGAATGGGGACTGGGCAGCCACTTACAGGGCATGCCCTGAGAAATTTAAACCATTTCACAGGCACAAGGATGAACTCTCGATTCAAGCCGATTGCCTACTGTGGGGAAACCGCGTAGTCATGCCCCAGATGGGCAGAGAGGTGTTCATCCGAGAACTCCACAATGAGCACCCGGGCATTGTCACGATGAAGGCAATTGCCAGGTCACACGTTTGGTGGCCAGGGATAGACGCAGATCTGGAACTTTGTGTTTGCAGGTGCAACACGTGTGCTCAGCTGGGCCATGCGCCCAGGGAAGCCCCCCTTAGCCCCTGGCCATGGCCCGCCAAGCCTTGGTCACGCATCCATGTGGACTATGCAGGTCCTTTCATGGGGAAAATGTTTTTGGTTGTCTTAAACGCCTACTCCAAATGGATCGAGTGTGACATTTTAAATTCAAGCACATCCTCTGCCACGGTAGAAAGTCTACGGGCAATGTTCGCCGCCCACGGTCTACCGGACATCTTGGTCGGCGACAATGGCCCGTGCTTCACAAGCACTGAATTCCAGGACTTCATGGCAGGCAATGGTATTAACCATGTTAGAACGGCACCGTTCAAGCCGGCCTCAAATGGCCAGGCAGAACAAGCAGTGCAGATAATCAAACAGGGGATGCTCAGAATCCAAGGGGGTTCCCTGCAATGCCGCTTATCACGCCTCCTGTTGTCCGACAGATCCCGACCACACTCACTCAAAGGGGTTCCACCCGCAGAGCTGCTAATGAAAAGGACGCCCAAAACCAGGTTATCCCTTATACACCCCTCCATGAAAGAAATTGTCGAGAGCAGGCGCCAGTCACAATATGACTACCATGACAGGAATGCGAGGGTGCGATGTATTGATGTAAATGACCCTGTTTTTGTCCTTAACTACGCTGCAGGGCCCAAATGGCTCGCAGGCACTGTGGTTGCCAAAGAGGGAAATAGGATTCTGGTAGTTAAACTTACCAATGGACAAATCTGCCGCAAACATGTGGATCAAACAAAAAGGAGGTTCAGCAACCCCATAGAAGAAGCAGAGGAAGAACACGATATAGAGTTCACTCCACCACAGGTGACCGAACACCGGAACCAAAGGGAGGAGAGCCCAGTCACTGTGGGCAGTCCGGACAGGCCTGAGGCACCGCAAACAGCAGACACTCAGGCCAGCGCCCAACAACCGGAGCCCCAACTCAGGTGCTCTACAAGGGAGCGTAAACCACCAGAGAGACTCAACCTGTGATCCCAATAAGACTTTGGGGGGGAGGTGATGTCATGTATTCAACCAGCATTGTAACCCATGTATAATCTGACCTAAGTTGTACACTGTGAGAACAATGACCACTAGGTGGTGAACTTGTGGGAGACACTCCTAACCTGGACCTTCAGGTATAAAAGGGGAAGCTCCACCCACTTCCATCACTTGAGTGCTAAGGAATAAAGGACAGGTCACAGACTGACCTTCTCTCAAGCATGGGCCTCGTGTGTATTTATACTGTGTAGTAAGGACGTATCAAGCCCCAAGGGTCAAGGAGAGTAAAGGGCGCTTTTTTGTAGTCAAATGTTCACATTCATTTAAAATAGTTGAAGTTGTTAAAGTTGTTCAAAGTTATAATTATAAGTTTTACAAAGTTTTACAATTGTTGTATATATTTTACATTTTTACATAAATGTTTCAATTGAATTTAAGCATTCTTGAACAGTGTCAAACTTTTGGGGTAACTGTCATCAGGCTCCCAAAACGCAGCTCTCCACATTCAAGCAAAGCGTTCATTGATGAGCTGCTGACTTTTGCAGTGGCATACGTTCCACGTGCCCTCCGCTGTGGTGTTGGGGCACGGGGGGGGCGGGGCCTGGTGCCATGGGTTCATCTGGAAGCTCCCCCTCATCCTCCTGCCCCTCATTTTCCTCTTTTTCCTCCTCCGTCTCCTGCACTCTCTCTCCTCCAGTGGTCCCACAGTCCCCTGTGGCAATTCCTATCCCCACAGGATTGCTAAATTATGCACCATGCAGCACACCTCTGTGAACTGAGCAACCTCCATCGAACGCACTGCTTCAGCACTCCAATTGTCTTTTCGATCATGTTACGTGTGGTTATATGACTCATTATATCAACTGTCTGAGCGTTCTGCAGGGGGGGGTCAAGAGCCAGGTCACGAGGCCGTACCCTTTGTCCCGCAGCATCCAGCATTTATCTTGTGGCTCAGACTTCAACAGGTCAGACACAGTCTCTCCCTCAAGATGTGCGCATCATGGATACTCCTCGGAAAGCTGCCATTCGCTGCCATAATGTGCTGCGTATAGTCGCAGACGAGCTGCACGTTGAGGGAGTGGAATCCCTTATGGTTTCGGTACACCTCCGCCTCCTGTAATGGTGCTCGCAGGGCAATGTGGGGACAGTCAACAGCACCCTGCACCTTGGGGAAGCTGGCAATGCGTGTAAATCCCACAGCCCTCTCACTCTGCATACAGTGCTTCGGTCCTCTGTCGAATGCAGCGATGAGTAGCTTGCTGAGAAATACAGTATATATCCCCAGCTGATGCCTGAAAAGAGCCACATGCATAAAAGGAAAGTGTGGCAGTCACCTTCACCGTGACAGAGAGTGCAGTAATGGTGGTGGTACTGGGCTGCAGGTCTGCCTTACCGACTGGCAAGTCTCAGTGAGCACCTCTAATCGGAAGCGCAGCCTTCGAACGCACTGTCGATCGGTCAGGTCCAAGTATGAACGCTTCTTGCTGAAAATCCTTTGTGGGTAAGGCCTCCTCCTCCTCATCAGTCTGCGACCTCCTCCGTTACGCTGATAACTCTGCTCAATGAACCTTCTCCCATCTGAATCCTGCATTAGACAGATAGTCAGCAATACAGGCCGCGATGGTACAGGGCCCATTCTCTTTAAATCTCCAGAATCTCCTCCAATATCCTCAGATAAACTCAAATGGTTTTACAATGAAAAAGATATTAACTGAAATGCCTTCTATCTTAATAATGTACTTAGTACCAATAAAAATATCTTTCCCACTGTAAATCCCACTGTAAATCCCACTGTAAATCCCACTGTAAATCACACTGTAAATCTCACTGTAAATCCCACTGTAAATCGCACTGTAAATCCCACTGTAAATCCCACTGTAAATCACACTGTAAATCCCACTGTAAATCCCACTGTAAATCACACTGTAAATCTCACTGTAAATCCCACTGTAAATCGCACTGTAAATACCACTGTAAATCCCACTGTAAATCCAACTGTAAATCTCACTGTAAATCCCACTGTAAATCGCACTGTAAATACCACTGTAAATCCCACTGTAAATCCAACTGTAAATCTCACTGTAAATCTCACTGTAAATCCCACTGTGAATCCCACTGTAAATCTCACTGTAAATCCCACTGTAAATCCCACTGTAAAACCCACTGTAATTCGCACTGTAAATCGCACTGTAAATCCCACTGTAAATCCCACTGTAATTCGCACTGTAAATCTCACTGTAAATCCCATTGTAAATCCCACTGTAATTCGCACTGTAAATCGCACTGTAAATCCCACTGTAATTCGCACTGTAAATCCCACTGTAAATCGCACTGTAATTCGCACTGTAAATCCCATTGTAAATCCCACTGTAATTCGCACTGTAAATCCCATTGTAAATCCCACTGTAATTCGCACTGTAAATCCCATTGTAAATCCCACTGTAAATCCCACTGTAAATCCCACTGTAAATCCCACGGTAAATCCCACAGTAAATCACATTCAGAAATACTGAGGTGCTGCTTTGCTGACTGTCCCTGATTTCAAAATAGCTGCACCGAGCCCGACTGCCCATTCCCGGCCACTTAACATCGCGTAAAACCATCTTCTCCAGGACGGTATGTCATGAAACTTGCAATTTTTGGGCGGTATGCGGGCGGTTCTGCACAGCGGACGGTGTGCAGACTGCACGGTTATATGTCAATGATGAACCTTCTGCCGAGTGGTATGTCGGCAGTATGTACCTGTTTTTCGACCAAAATCGCATTTTTGGGCAGTAAGCGGGTGGTAGTTGGCGGTATGTCGATGAATTTTGTGCCCCCGACCTCCGACAGTGCGGCGCTCCCTCAGTACTGCCCCTCCGACAGTGCGGCACTCCCTCAGCACCGCCCCTCCGACAGTGCGGCACTCCCTCAGTACTGCCCCTCCGACAGTGCGGCACTCCCTCAGCACCGCCCCTCCGACAGTGCGGCACTCCCTCAGTACTGCCCCTCCGACAGTGCGGCACTCCCTCAGCACCGCCCCTCCGACAGTGCGGCACTCCCTCAGTACTGCCCCTCCGACAGTGCGGCACTCCCTCAGTACTGCCCCTCCGACAGTACGGCACTCCCTCAGTACTGCCCCTCCGACAGTGCGGCACTCCCTCGGTACTGCCCCTCCGACAGTGCGGCACTCCCTCAGTACTGCCCCTCCGACAGTGCGGCACTCCCTCAGTACTGCCCCTCCGACAGTGCAGCACTCCCTCGGTACTGCCCCTCCGACAGTGCAGCACTCCCTCAGTACTGCCCCTCCGACAGTGCGGCACTCCCTCAGTACTGCCCCTCCGACAGTGCAGCACTCCCTCGGTACTGCCCCTCCGACAGTGCGGCACTCCCTCAGCACTGCCCCTCTGACAGTGCGGCGCTCCCTCAGTACTGCCCCTACAACAGTGCGGCACTCCCTCAGTACTGCCCCTCCGACAGTGCGGCACTCCCTCGGTACTGCCCCTCCGACAGTGCGGCGCTCCCTCAGTACTGCCCCTCCGACAGTGCGGCACTCCCTCGGCACTGCCCCTCCGACAGTGCAGCACTCCCTCGGTACTGCACCTACAACAGTGAGGCACTCCCTCAGTACTGCCCCTCCGACAGTGCGGCACTCCCTCGGTACTGCCCCTCCGACAGCGCAGCGCTCCCTCAGCACTGCCCCTCCAACGGTGCGGCACTCCCTCAGCACTGCCCCTCCGACAGTGCGGCGCTCCCTCAGTACTGCACTGGAGTGTCAGCCTGGATTTTTTTGTGCTCAGGTCCCTGGAGTGGGACTTGAACCCATAACCTGCTGACTCAGTGACCAGTGGGCTAATCACTAAAGCCATGAACTCATTGAATGGCGATGCAGGCTCGAAGGGCCGAATGGCCTACTCCTGCATCTATTTTCTATGTTTCTATGATGAGCAATGATTTAACTAACACCTCTATGTCTCTTTCAATATCTCTCTTTCCACGTTCGCTCCTTACCTGCAGTGTTGTTGCCTCATAATTCAACTCAATAATATCCACAAATCTACTCTTGTGACGATATTCGGGGCCCACTGCACCACCTCCAACGGGAGAGTGTCCTCTGAAAACATCGACTCCTCTTGTGAAAAATTACTTGGCAAAGTTCCCAGAGTCTTGGCTGGACCTTGCTTGTAGATGTCCCAGTGTTTTGCCTTGAATGATGTGTAGACCATCTTTGTTAATGACCTTGAAAGGTGACGTGACAAGATTTTTCTGTTTTCTTGATAAATGTCTGCCTCATTCTTTATACACACAATCAACCCTGGGAAGTATTTGGGTCAAGAGACAGAAAACAGAAGTACAGGTGCGGAATCATATCAATACATCCAGCTTTTCCACTCTCGCTATCTGCTTTCTTCGAGAATAATGGCAACTTTCCAGAGAGGTTTGTGAATATTACTGAAATTGCAGAAAAACAGGGAAACCGCTAAATACATTGGGCTGGAACCTCCACTTTTTTTGTCTGCTTAACGCCCACTTAAAGCCCAATTTACCACTGAAATGACGTATATGCCCAGATATCGCCCATTCTGGCACAAAATGGAAACTGACGGACTTTTTTAGGAGACTTATCGCCGAGCGTTATTTTCCGAATTGGCTTAACACCGAGAAAAAATATCACCGCCCGCCCACTTGTTTTGGGGCGGAATCAGCAGAATGGGCGAATTCAAAGCCCATAATATCGCCCAGCGTCACTTTCCGCTCGGAATTAACGCCGAGATTCAATATTAACGCCCGCCCACTGTTTTTTGTCGTAAAGAGCATATTTACCCAAACTAGCGGCCATGGAGATAGCCCATCTTCAATTTCACCACCTCCCACACGTATCGCCCACAATATCGCTCGCTGAAACAAACGGCCACAAAAAGCAGAACTAACCGGGACAGACGCCAGCGGTGTGGCTGGCATTTGTTAAATCACTCTCTTACGTGAGAAGCTGATATCGGAAAGATTTGACTGAAAGAGCGCTGATGTGAGTGACAACGCTGACACACTGCTGTATGTGTGCAGCTCAGACATCAATGGTGCCCATCACCTTGGTGCCAGTTAAAGTTTACGTTGATTGATGTTAAGTTGTATTTAACCCTTTCATGGTAAGGAATCAGCAGTGTGTAATGATCCAGCTATCTGAGACAATGCACAACAAGGTTATGTTCAATAACAAAAGTTTAATACCAACATTGGTCTGAAATCATAAGTAACACAGCAAATAACACCCAAACCCCGCCCACACCCCACTTTTTACACTATTGACATAAGTCACATGTTCAACGTGTTCAGCAACACAGAATACAAAGGCAAAGCAGGAGCGTGGTCCCCTCCCCCATACATTGCAACAAATTGCATACAGCCAGTGCAGCGCTCCCTCAGTACTGCCCTTCTGACAGAGAGGCACTCCCTCAGTACTGCCCCTCTGACAGTGCAGCGCTCCCTCAGTACTGCCCCTCTGACAGTGCAGCGCACCCTCAGTACTGCGCCTCTGACAGTACGGCACTCCCTCAGTACTGCCCCTCCAGCAGTGCGGCACTCCCTCTGTACTGCCCCTCTGACAGTGCGGCACTCCCTCAGTACTGCCCCTCCGACAGTGCGGCACTCCCTCAGCACTGCCCCTCTGACAGTGCGGCGCTCCCTCAGCACTGCCACTCCGACAGTGCGGCTCTCCCTCAGTACTGCCCCTCCGACAGTGCGGCACTCCCTCAGTACTGCCCCTCCGACAGTGCGGCGCTCCCTCAGTACTGCCCCTCCGACAGTGCGGCGCTCCCTCAGTACTGCACTGGAGTGTCAGCCTGAATTTATTTGTGCTCAGGTCCCTGGAGTGGGACTTGAACCCATAACCTGCTGACTCAGTGACCAGTGGGCTAATCACTAAAGCCATGAACTCATTGAATGGCGATGCAGGCTCGAAGGGCCGAATGGCCTACTCCTGCATCTATTTTCTATGTTTCTATGATGAGCAATGATTTAACTGACAACTCTATGTCTCTTTCAATATCTCTCTTTCCACGTTCGCTCCTTACCTGCAGTGTCGTTGCCTCATAATTCAACTCAATAATATCCACAAATCTACTCTTGTGACGATATTCGGGGCCCACTGCACCACCTCCAATGGGAGAGTGTCCTCTGAAAACATCGACTCCTCTTGTGAAAAATTACTTGGCAAAGTTCCCAGAGTCTTGGCTGGACCTTGCTTGTAGATGTCCCAGTGTTTTGCCTTGAATGATGTGTAGACCATCTTTGTTAATGACCTTGGAAGGTGACGTGACAAGATTTTTCTGTTTTCTTGATAAATGTCTGCCTCATTCTTTATACACACAATCAACCCTGGGAAGTATTTGGGTCAAGAGACAGAAAACAGAAGTACAGGTGCGGAATCATATCAATACATCCAGCTTTTCCACTCTCGCTATCTGCTTTCTTCGAGAATAATGGCAACTTTCCAGAGAGGTTTGTGAATATTACTGAAATTGCAGAAAAACATGGAATTCGGTAAATACATTGGGCTGGAACCTCCACTTTTTTTGTCTGCTTAACGCCCACTTAACGCCCAATTTACCGCTGGAATGACGTATATGCCCAGATATCGCCCATTCTGGCACAAAATGGAAACTGACGGACTTTTTTAGGAGACTTATCACCGAGCGTTATTTTTCCAATGGGCTTATCGGCGAGAAAAATATCACCGCCCACCCACTTGTTTTGGGGCGGAATCAGCAGAATGGGCGAATTCAAAGCCCATAATATCGCCCAGCGTCACTTTCCGCACGGAATTAACGCCGAGATTCAATATTAACGCCCAGCCACTGTTTTTTGTCGTAAAGAGCATATTTACCCAAACTAGCGGCCATGGAGATAGCCCATCTTCAATTTCACCACCTCCCACACATATCGCCCACAATATCGATCGCTCAAAAAGCCACCCACAAAAAGCAGAACTAACTGGGACAGACACCAGCAGTGTGGCTGGCATTTGTTAAATCCCTCTCTTACGTGAGAAGCTGATATTGGAAAGATTTGACTGAAAGAGCGCTGATGTGAGTGACAACGTTGACACACTGCTGTGTGTGTGCAGCTCAGACATCAATGGTGCCCATCACCTTGGTGCCAGTTAAAGTTTACGTTGATTGATGTTAAGTTGTATTCATGGTAAGGAATCAGCAGTGTGTAATGATCCAGCTATCTGAGACAATGCACAACAAGGTTATGTTCAATAACAAAAGTTTAATACCAACATTGGTCTGAAATCATAAGTAACACAGCAAATAACACTCCCTCAATACTGCCCCTCCGGCAGTGCGGCGCTCACTCAGCACTGCCCCTCCGACAGTGCGGCACTCCCTCCGTACTGCCCCTCCGACAGTGCGGCGCTCCCTCAGTACTGCCCCTCTGACGGTGCGGCACTCCCTCAGTACTGCCCCTCCGACGGTGCGGCACTCCCTCAGTACTGCCCCTCCGACAGTGCGTCACTCCCTCCGTACTGCCCCTCCGACAGTGCGGCGCTCCCTCAGTACTGCCCCTCTGTCAGTGCGGCACTCCCTCAGTACTGCCCCTCCGACAGTGCGGCGCTCCCTCGGTACTGCCCCTCCGTCAGTGCGGCACTCCCTCCGTACTGCCCCTCCGACAGTGCGGCGCTCCCTCAGTACTGCCCCTCCGTCAGTGCGGCACTCCCTCCGTACTGCCCCTCCGACAGTGCGGCGCTCCCTCAGTACTGCCCCTCCGACAGTGCGGCGCTCCCTCAGTACTGCCTCTCCGACAGTGCGGCACTCCCTCAGTACTGCCCCTCCGACAGTGCGGCACTCCCTCAGTACTGCCCCTCCGACAGTGCGGCACTCCCTCAGTACTGCCCCTCCGACAGTGCGGCACTCCCTCAGTACTGCCCCTCCGACAGTGCGGCACTCCCTCAGTACTGCCCCTCCGACAGTGCGGCACTCCCTCAGTACTGCCCCTCCGACAGTGCGGCACTCCCTCAGTACTGCCCCTCCGACAGTGCGGCGCTCCCTCAGTACTGCCCCTCCGACAGTGTGGCGCTCCCTCAGTACTGCCCCTCCGACAGTGCGGCGCTCCCTCAGTACTGCCCCTCCGACAGTGGGGCGCTCCCTCAGTACTGCCCCTCCGACAGTGCGGCGCTCCCTCAGTACTGCCCCTCCGACAGTGCGGCGCTCCCTCAGTACTGCCCCTCCGACAGTGCGGCGCTCCCTCAGTACTGCCCCTCCGACAGTGCGGTGCTCCCTCAGTACTGCCCCTCCGACAGTGCGGTGCTCCCTCAGTACTGCCCCTCCGACAGTGCGGTGCTCCCTCAGCACTGCACGGGGAGTGTCAGCCCTGCTCAATCCCTGGATGGGACTTGAATGCACAACCTGGTGACCCCGAGGCGAGTGAGCACTCAGTTGAGCAATGTTTACTGTAATAAACCATTGTGTGGTAAATGCACCGTGCTAGTTGGTAGTGAGCCCCACATGCCGGGATAGTGGCAGCTTTGGTCTGTGCGCCGAGATGATTAATCCACACTGGGATGCAGTAGGGGTGCAGGGCTGGTCTCGGTATGGCTGGACACGGCGGCTGAAAGGTGGAGTGTTCCTGCTCCTGCTCGCGCAGTGACCCGCACAGGATTCCCTCCACTACCCAACACTGAGTATCTGGGCCCAGCCGTTACCGAGGACGCACATTAACGTTAGTCAGCAGATCCGAGCGAGAGAGCGAGACTCAGGCAATAAATTGTGACAGATGGCAATGACTGAACGTTTACAGCCCTGGAACCTGATACCAGGTGGCCTCATCGCCAGCATCAGTAAGCTTTAATCAGATCGCCGTTTATGAGTTTGACAAGAAACGTTAGTATCCACGACACTGCGTCTGTGTGGCCCTGTGCTGAATTCCCGTGTGCAATCCTGAAGCCAATCCTCTGGAGCAGAAGCAAATGTTTCAGTTAGTGATGCTGCCCTGGATTATTTGACCCAAAAAATTGCTTAAATGAGCTGTGGAGACAGGATATAAAAATCAATTCTGGGCCACATTCCACCCTATTTGTCGAGTTTAGTGAGAAAGTAGTTAGAAGCTAACAATAGATTAAAAGGCGGTAACAGACTCTTTTTTTTATTCGTTCCTGGGATGTGGGCATCGCTGGCAAGGCTGGCATTTATTGCCCATCCCTAATTGCCCCTTGAGAAGGTGGTGGTGAGCCGCTTTCTTGAATCGCTGCAGTCCGTGTGGTGAAGGTGCTCCCACAGCCCACAGCGCTGACCTTGTCGCTGTGGTTTGGTACAATGAGTCTCGCTGGGCCATTTCAGGGGGCAGTTAATGATCAACCCCATTGCTGTGGGTCTGGAGTCACCTATCGGCCAGACCGGGTAAGGGCGGCAGATTTCCTTCTCTAAAGGGCATCAGTGAACCCATGGGTTTTTACCACAATCCGGTAGTTTCATGGTCAGCATTACTGATAGAAACATAGAAACATAGAAAAATAGAAAAATAGAAAATAGGTGCAGGAGTAGGCCATTCGGCCCTTCGAGCCTGCACCACCATTCAATGAGTTCATGGCTGAACATGCAACTTCAGTACCCCATTCCTGCTTTCACGCCATACCCCTTGATCCCCCTAGTAGTAAGGACTACATCGAACTCCTTTTTGAATATATTTAGTGAATTGGCCTCAACAACATTCTGTGGTAGAGAAGTCCACAGGTTCACCACTCTCTGGGTGAAGAAGTTTCTCCTCATCTCGGTCCTAAATGGCTTACCCCTTATCCTTAGTCTATGACCCCTGGTTCTGGACTTCCCCAACATTGGGAACGTTCTTCCTGCATCTAACCTGTCTAAACCCGTCAGAATTTTAAACGTTTCTATGAGATCCCCTCTCATTCTTCTGAACTCCAGTGAATACAAGCCCAGTTGATCCAGTCTTTCTTGATAGGTCAGTCCCGCCATCCCGGGAATCAGTCTGGTGAACCTTCGCTGCACTCCCTCAATAGCAAGAATGTCCTTCCTCAAGTTAGGAGACCAAAACTGTACACAATACTCCAGGTGTGGCCTCACCAAGGCCCTGTACAACTGTAGTAACACCTCCCTGCCCCTGTACTCAAATCCCCTCGCTATGAAGGCCAACATGCTAACTGATGGGATTATGAACTGTCTCCGGATCATTAGTCCAGGCCGGCTGGATTACCTGTCCCCCTAACTTAACCACTACCCTACAGTAATGTATGTACCTGTGCGTATACTCACAGTTTGTGGAGCTGTTGAGTTGTAAGTGGCTTAGCCAGTCACATGATGTTCACAAGACTCAATAAAACCCCGGCCAGTTGGGTTCGGGGGATCCACGATGGGGCAGGTGGTTGTGAGCCCGATGGATGAACCGGTAATGTGTAGTGTGATTGTTAAACTTTTGCTAATGAACCAACTAGTTCTTAATAGCAATGTGTTGCTATGGATTCTGAAGCAAAGAACCCATGAAGCAAATACATTACAGCCCATTCCTTGGACCGTTCCTCCTTTTAAGCTGCTAGTCTGAGTTTTGTCCCTTGTTCAAAGTATGACATTGAAAGTTGGTTCTTAAATAATGTTGGTTAGGACCATTAAAGGGCCCAATGTTTGGCCTCAGTTCTCCCGCTGTCCTGATCATCAATCCTTCCTCAACCAAAATCACCAAAAAACAGATTAAAAGCGACGGACCAAGAGCGGAATAGTGGAATTAGGCTGGGTAGCTCTTGTTCGGCCAGCGTGGACACAATGGGCCGGATTGCCTCCTTCCGTGTGGTAAATGGACATGATTCTGTAACTGGTCCTACATCACGCCATAGGCTGTGAGACAAGCTCCGTGCAATGTGGCTGTGGACACTGCGAGACTTTCCCGCGATATAACGGTGTTCCACGTGACGCAAGTTCCCTTTCTAACTTTTGCAACACAGATTGCAGGCAGCGTGGACATTGGAGAGTCTTGGCACGCGGGTTCAAAAAAGGCCAACCATCCCATTTGGGGAGAGCTAACAAGGCGAGGGAATAAACAGTGAGAAGTGTAGAGGTACGAAGGGACCTTGAAGTGCACGAGTTATTTAGTATTCTCATTGAATAGGAGTCACATTGGAACTGGGCTTGTTTTGCAAATAAATCAAACCCCCTCAAACAGAAGAGCTCATTATATTGTCAACACATTTTCCTCGGCATTCCTTTAAAATTTCCTTCGCAGTATACGGTAGCACTGTGGGTTTGTTACTGGATGAGTAATCCAGAGACGGGGGGTCAAATCCCACCACGGCATTTGGGGAAATTAAATTCAGTTAATTAAATAGATGTGGAATTAAAAAGCTAGTACCAATACTAGTGGCTTTAATGTATTCACTTCATGGGTTCTTTGCTGAAGAATTCATAGCAACACATTGCTATTAAGAAAGAGTTGGTTTATTATCAAAGGTTTAACAATCACACTACACATTACCGGTTCATCCACCAGTCTCACAACCACCTGCCCCATCGTGGATCCCCCGAACTGGCTGGGGTTTTATTGAGTCTTGTGAACCTCACATGACTGGCTAAGCCACTCACAATGCAACAGCTCTACAACCATTTTAATTATAACTTTAAATCCAATGCCCCCTTTTGACAAAGGCACCAGAGCCCACAAATTTCCAAGTTAAACTTTCACGGAAACTTAGATCAAATTAGAATTTGGTTGCCGGGGGTGATGATGCACTCCAGTCCCTCCGGCGCCCACCTCTCGCGGAAGGCCGCGAACGTACCGGTGGACACCGCGTGCTCCATCTCCAGGGACACCCTGGCTCGGATGTAACCGCGGAAGAGAGGCAGGCAGTCGGGCTGAACGACCCCCTCGACCGCCCGCTGCCTGGACCGGCTGATGGCCCCCTTGGCCAGGCCCAGGAGCAGGCCCACAAGGAGACCCTCGGACCTACCCGCTCCCCTCCGCACAGGTTGCCCAAAGATCAGGAGTGTGGGACTGAAGTGCAACCAGAATTTGAGGAGCAGCCCCTTTAAATAATGGAACAGGGGCTGCAACCGCACACACTGAACATACACGTGGAATACGGACTCCTCCAGACCGCAGAAAATGCAGGGAGCCAGGGAGTCTGTGACTCACCCTCTAGGCCAAGTCTCCAATTGATAAAGGGGAGGTCTCCCGCATAGAGGGCACTCCATCGGGAACGCCCACCTCCGCCGGACGGTAAGATGGTGTGCCATGGCGTCTCAACAACTTTACAAACCTGTGAGTATCTTCACCAGTGCACACATAACAGTGACCTTGAAACCACTGGATTGTCGCAAAAACCCATCGGGTTCACTGATGTCCCATTCGGGAAGGAAATCTGCCGCCCTTACCCGGTCTGGCCGATAGGTGACTCCAGACCCACAGCGATGTGATTGGCTCTTCACTGCCCCCTGAAATGGCCCAGCGAGACACCCAGTTGTACCAAAACCTTTACGGCAAACTATAATCCATACGGACTGCAGCGGTTGAAGAAGGTGACTCACCATTGCCTTCTCAAGGGGCAATTAGGGAGGAGCAATAAATGCCGGCCTTGCCAGCGATGTCCACATTCCGAGAATAAATAACGTTCGGAATTTTTAATAACCAAAGGTACCCCACTTTGGCCTTAATATAGAGGTCTCTGCATTATTAAAACTCTTGTGATGGGCACTCGCTGAAGGGGACAATACCTCACTAACATTTACAGTCTGTCTGGAGCACAGAGTCACCGAATCCGAGAGATTGGAATTAAATAATAGATGAAATCAGTGAAGATAATGCATCACTTAAATTACGGCTCCATCTCAACTCCTGTATTTATATTACCAGGTAACAAGGCCAGAGTGAATTGAAAATTCCTCAATGGAATCTCCCACAGCTATTACCAGCCTGCACATCCTTTCAGAAGCCAAGCGACTGATGGCAAAGACCAAGGCTCATCAATCATACAAGATGTCATATTGTTCTAAGTAAGATAAAGTGGAGAAAATAGGGGCTGTCAGCGGGATGGTGACAGAGTGGCTTGGCTGGAAATCTCCTCCTTGATTCTGCTCCCTCTCCGTCTTTTCCTGGCCCCGTGTGGAGAGCACTGTAGAAAGAATGTGTGCAGCCAGAGAAAATGTGTGCCTTTGTGTCCGTGGCACAAAAGAAAAAAGGTGAGCCTGGAGCTGAGTGCTTGTACGTGCTTTGCAGTTCCCCCTCACCAAGGCCAGTGACGGCAGGCGGGGCTGAGAGACATCGGGTGCGGCCAACACCATTAAACTGGCCTTTGTCAGTGGGGCCACGCTGATCAATGTTACTGAGCAGTCAGCCAGGGCGATGTCTGTAGACGGTTCTTTCTCGGTATGAGTGGATCTGTCAAGGCTTCCTTCAGGAGAAACCCAAATTAATCAAGGGGCCGATTAACTGTGGGGCGGATTAACCACGGAGCGGATTAACCGTGGGGCAGATTAACCGCGGGGCAAATTAACCGTGGGGCAGATTAACCGCGGAGCAGATTAACCGTGGAGCAGATTAACCGCGGAGCAGATTAACCATGGGGCAGATTAACCGTGGGGCAGATTAACCACGGGGCAGATTAACCGTGGGGCAGATTAATCATGGGGCAGATTAACCGCGGAGCAGATTAACCGCGGGGCAGATTAACCGTGCGGCAAATTAACCGCGGAGCAGATTAACCGTGGAGCAGATTAACCGCGGAGCAGATTAACCGTGGAGCAGATTAACCACGGGGCAGATTAACCGTGGAGCAGATTAACCACGGGGCAGATTAACCGTGGGGCAGATTAATCATGGGGCAGATTAACCGCGGAGCAGATTAACCGCGGGGCAGATTAACCGTGCGGCAAATTAACCGCGGAGCAGATTAACCGTGGAGCAGATTAACCACGGGGCAGATTAACCGTGGAGCAGATTAACCACGGGGCAGATTAACCGTGGGGCAGATTAACCACGGAGCAGATTAACCACGGGGCAGATTAACCACGGGGCAGATTAACTGTGGGGCAGATTAACCGTGGAGCAGATTAACCGTGGAGCAGATTAACCACGGGGCAGATTAACCACGGGGCAGATTAACCGTGGGGCAGATTAACCACGGGGCAGATTAACTGTGGGGCAGATTAACCGTGGGGCAGATTAACCACGGGGCAGATTAACCGTGGGGCAGATTAACCGTGGGGCAGATTAACCATGGGGCAGATTAACCGTGGGGCAGATTAACCGTGGGGCAGATTAACCACGGGGCGCCCGTGCGGCAACTTAATCGGGGCGGATTAACCGTGGGGCGGATTAACCGTGGGGCGGATTAACCGTGGGGCAGATTAACCGTGGGGCGGATTAACCGCGGAGCAGATTAACCGTGGGGCAGATTAACCGTGGGGCAGATTAACCGCGGGACAGATTAACCGCGGGTCGGGTTAACCGCGGGGCGGATGGGGCTGCAGCCTCAGGCCCAGCAAATAAATGTAGGAAAAAAAATATAAGGCCTCACAAATAGGCTGAATATAATCGACAATAGGACAGCTAACACGATGTAAGTCTTAAAGCTCTCCCTTAACATGCAATCACCTGAAATTCCTTCCGACATTATCTTAACGGAGATGATAATCCGTTTAAAATAAACAGGAGGGAGGAAATTCAGGTCATACTTCAAGTATCACACATTACAACAATGACGACAATTCTAAAGTACTTTATTGGCTGTGATGCGTATTGAGATGTAGTGAAAGGCGCTATATAACTTCAATCTTTCTTCCTTTATTAGTAACCCTAGAGACCATTTAATCACTGCTGCCGTGGCTATATGCTTTAAAATGCTCTTAGAAACCAGCAGTTCCTTTTTTCAACAGAAGATATCTGAGAAAGTGTCTCCTTTTAAAGGTGGTTTCTTGGCATGGAGTCATAGCAACAGCTCGGCAATTATAAGAATGTAAGAAATAGGAGCAGGTGTAAGCCATATGGCCCCTCGAGCCTGCTCCACCATTCAATAAGATCATGGCTGATCTGATCATGGACTCAGCTCTACTTCCCCACCCGTTCCCCATAACCCTTCATCCCCTCATCATTTAAGAACCTGTCTATTTCTGTCTTAAATTTATTCAATGTCCCAGCTTCCACAGCTCTCTGAGGCAGCGAATTCCACAGATTTACAACCCTCTGAGAGAAGAAATTTCTCCTCATCTCAGTTTTAAATGGGCGGCCCCTTATTCTAAGACCATGCCCCCTAGTTCTAGTCTCCCCCATCAGTGGAAACATCCTCTCTGCATCCACCTTGTCAAGCCCCCTCATAATCTTATACGTTTCGATAAGATCACTTCTCATTCTTCTGAATTCCAATGAGTAGAGGCCCAACCTCCTCAACCTTTCCTCATAAGTCAACCCCCTCATCACCGAGTGAACCTTCTCTGAACTGCCTCCAAACCAAGTATATCCTTTCGTAAATATGGAAACCAAAACTGCACGCAGTATTCCAGGTGTGGCCTCACCAATACCCTGCATAACTGTAGCAAGACTTCCCTGCTTTTATACTCCATCCCCTTTGCATTCCATTGGCCTTCCTGATCACTTGCTGTACCTGCATACTATCCTTTTGTGTTTCATGCACAAGTACCCCCAGGTCCCGCTGTACTGCAGCACTTTGCAATCTTTCTCCATTTAAATAATAACTTGCTCTTTGATTTTTTTCTGCCAAAGTGCATGACCTCACACTTTCCAATATTATACTCCATCTGTCAAACTTTTGCCCACTCACTGAGCCTGTTTATGTCCTTTTGCAAATTTTGTGTGTCCTCCTCACACATTGCTTTTCCTCCCATCTTTGGATCATCAGCAAACTTGTCTACATTACACTCAGTCCCTTCTTCCAAGTCGTTAATATAGATTGTAAATAGTTGGGGTCACAGGTGTGCAGATTCGGGTTCTGCCCAAGGTTTAGGACAGGGTGTTCCCAAACAAAGGGGGACATTCGGCCCCTCGAGCCTGCTCCGCCATTCAATGAGATCATGGCTGATCTTCAACCTCAACTCCACTTCCCTGCCTGCTCCCCATGATCCTTGATATCCAAGGGGGAGGGGGAGGGGTGTTGCTGGGGTGATAGGAGGGGGAGGGGGGCGTGGAGGATGATGGGAGGGGAGGGGAGTGGGAGGGAGGAAGGGGAGGGGAAGGGGAGGGGAGAGGAGGGGAGAAGGGGGTGGGGGAGAAGGGGAGAGGGGAGGAAGGGGGAGAATTGGAGGGGAGGAGGGGTGAGGAAAGAAGGGGGAGGGGGAGAGGAGGGGAGGGGGAGGGGAGGGAGCTGGGGAGGAGAGGAGGGGGAGGGGGAGAGGAGAGGGAGGGAGAGGGAAGAAGGGGGGAGGGGAGGAGTGGGAGGGGAGGGGGCTGGGGAGGAGAGGAGGGGGAGAGGGAGAGGAGAGGGAGGGAGGAGAGGAGATGGAAGGGTAGGGCAGAAGGGGAGTACTGGGGAGAGGAGGGGGAGGGGAGGGGGTGGGGAGAAGGGGGGAAGGGGAGAGGAGGGGGAGGGGAGGGGGTGGGGAGAAGGAGGGAAGGGGAGAGGAGGGGGAGGGGAGAAGGGGGTGGGGGAGAAGGGGAGAGGGGAGGAAGGGGGAGAATTGGAGGGGAGGAGGGGGGAGGGGAGAAGGGGGAGGGGGAGAGGAGAGGGATGGGGAGGAGAGGAAGAGCGAGGGGAGAGGAGGGGAGGGGGCTGGGAGGAGATGAGAGGGAGGGGGAGAGGAGAGGGAGGGAGAGGGAAGAAGGGGGGAGGGTAGGAGGGGGAGGGGAGGACCAGGGTTGACAGCGGCCCACATTATTATTGTGGGACTGGGAGAAATACCCTTGCCCCTCCCAATCCCACAATAGTGATGGAACACTTGCCTTTTTGTTTTGCTACTGTCTGACTGCATCGCTACAGATACTGTGCTGTCAGGGCGAGCTCCGCTGTGAGACCCATAGTGGCCAAAGAGTTGGGGCAGACCTCAGGGTGAAAGCCCACACATACCGAGACGCTCCTTGACCAAGAGTTCAAAGTCCAGCGTCCAACGTTTATTTTAGCTGTGAGGAAAAGATTGGATAGGCTGGGGTTGTTTTCTCTGGAACAGAAGAGGCTGAGGGGAGACCTGATTGAGGTGTATAAAATGATGAGGGACCTGGATAGAGTGGATAGGACGTGCCTGTTTCCCTTGGCAGAGGGGTCAACAACCAGGGGGCATACATTTAAAGTAATTGGGGGGAGGTTCAGAGGGGATTTGAGGGGAAATGTTTTTACCCAGAGGGTGGTGGGGGTCTGGAACTCACGGCCTGAAAGGGTGGTAGAGGCAGAAACCCTCACCACATTTAAAAAGTACTTGGATGTGCACCTGAAGTGCCGTAACCTGCAGGGCTACGGACCCAGAGCTGGAAAATGGGATTAGGCTGGATAGCTCTTGGTCGGCCGGCACGGACACAATGGGCCGAATGCCTTCCCTCGTTGCCATAAATTTCTCTGATTCTATGACGCGGAACCAAACTGCAGTACAATCATCGTTTGAGGAGAGGAGGGTTAAAAACGGGGGTGGGGGGGAAAGAGGGAACTGGTGCCCAGTGTCATACCGCCTCAAAACAAACGTTCCCGTGAATGGGACAAGCATTTACGACAAGGAATTTGGTCATCCAGCCCAATCCAGCCCAGCCCAGTCCAGCCCAACCCAGCCCAGGCACAATTGAGGAACAGTGGAGGACTTTTAAGGAGCTCTTTCACAGTGCTCAACAAAAATATATTCCAGTGAAAAAGAAGGGTGGTAAGAGAAGGGATAACCAGCCATGGATAACCAAGGAAATAAAGGAGAGTATCAAATTAAAAACCAATGTATATAAGATGGCCAAGGTTAGTGGGAAAATAGAAGATTGGGAAAATTTTAAACGACAGCAAAGAATGACTAAGAAAGCAATAAAGAAAGGAAAGATAGATTACAAAAGTAAACTTGCGCAAAACATAAAAACAGATAGTAAAAGCTTTTACCGATATATAAAACGGAAAAGAGTGACTACAGTAAATGTTGGTCCCTTAGAAGATGAGAAGGGTATTTAATAATGGGAAATGTGGAAATGGCTGAGACCTTAAACAATTATTATGCTTCGGTCTTCACAGTGGAAGACACAAAAACCATGCCAAAAATTGCTGGTCACAGGAATGTGGGAAGGAAGGACCTTGAGAAAATCACTATCACTAGTGGGGTAGTGCTGGACAGGCTAATGGGACTCAAGGTAGACAAGTCCCCTGGTCCTGATGAAATGCATCCCAGGGTATTAAAAGAGATGGCGGAAGTTATAGTAGATGCATTCGTTATAATCTACCAGAATTCTCTGGACTCTGGGGAGGTACCAGCGGATTGGAAAGCAGCTAATGTAACGCCTCTGTTTAAAAAAGGGGGCAGACAAAAGGCAGGTAACTATAGGCCGGTTAGTTTAACATCTGTAATGGGGAAAATGCTTGAAGTTATCATTAAGGAAGAAATAGCGGGACATCTAGATAGGAATAGTGCAATCAAGCAGACGCCGCATGGATTCATGAAGGGGAAATTATGTTTAACTAATTTACTGGAATTCTTTGAGGATATAATGAGCATGGTGGATAGAGGTGTACCGATGGATGTGGTGTATTTAGATTTCCAAAAGGCATTCGATAAGATGCCACACAAAAGTTTACTGCAGAAGATAAAGGTACGTGGAGTCTGAGGAAATGTATTAGCATGGATAGAGAATTGGCTGGCTAACAGAAAGCAGAGAGTCGGGATAAATGGGTCCTTTTCGGGTTGGAAATCGGTGGTTAGTGGTGTGCCACAGGGATCGGTGCTGGGACCACAACTGTTTACAATATACATAGATGACCTGGAAGAGGGGACAGAGTGTAGTGTAACAAAATTTGTAGATGACACAAAGATTAATGAGAAAGTGGGTTGTGTCGAGGACACAGAGAGGCTGCAAAGAGATTTAGATAGGTTAAGCGAATGGGCTAAGGTTTGGCAGATGGAATACAATGTCGGAAAATGTGAGGTCATCCACCTTGGAAAAAAAAACAGTAAAAGGGAATATTATTTGAATGGGGAGAAATTACAACATGCTGCGGTGCAGAGGGACCTGGGGAATCCCAAAAGGTTAGTTTGCAGGTGCAGCAGGTAATCAGGAAGGTGAATGGAATGTTGGCCTTCATTGTGAGAGGGATGGAGTACAAAAGCAGGGAGGTCCTGCTGCAACTGTATAGGGTATTGGTGAGACCGCACCTGGAGTACTGCGTGCAGTTTTGGTCACCTTACTTAAGGAAGGATATACTAGCTTTGGAGGGGGTACAGAGACGATTCACTAGGCTGATTCCGGAGATGAGGGGGTTACCTTATGATGATAGATTGAGTAGACTGGGACTTTACTCGTTGGAGTTCAGAAGGATGAGGGGTGATCTTATAGAAACATTTAAAATAATGAAAGGGATAGACAAGATAGAGGCAGAGAGGTTGTTTCCACTGGTCGGGGAGACTAGAACTAGGGGGCACAGGCTCAAAATACGAGGGAGCCAATTTAAAACCGAGTTGAGAAGGAATTTCTTCTCCTCGAGGGTTGTGAATCTGTGGCATTCTCTGCTCAAGGAAGTAGTTGAGGCTAGCTCATTGAATGTATTCAAATCACAGATAGATAGATTTTTAACCAATAAGGGAATTAAGGGTGACGGGGAGCGGGCGGGTAAGTGGAGCTGATTCCACGGCCAGATCAGCCATGATCTTGTTGAATGGAGGAGCAGGCTCGAGGGGCTAGATAGCCTACTCCTGTTCCTAATTCTTATGTTCTTATGTTCTTATGTTCAGTCCAACCCAACCCAACTCAACCCAGCCCAACCCAACCCAGCCAAACCCAACCCAACCCAACCCAACCCAGTCCAACCCAGCCCAACCCAACCCAGTCCAACCCAACCCAACCCAACCCAGTCCAACCCAACCCAACCCAGTCCAACCCAACCCAACCCAACCCAGTCCAACCCAACCCAACCCAACCCAACCCAGTCCAACCCAACCCAACCCAGTCCAACCCAACCCAACCAAGTCCAACCTAACCCAAACCAGCCGAACCCAACCCAACCCAACCAACCCAGTCCAACCCAACCCAACCCAACCCAACCCAACCCAACCCAGCCCAACCCAACCCAACCCAACCCAGCCCAACCCAACCCAGTCCAACCCAACCCAACCCAACCCAGTCCAACCCAACCCAACCCAACCCAGTCCAACCCAGTACAGTCCAACCCAACCTAACCCAACCCAACCCAACCTAACCCAGTCCAACCCAACCCAACCCAACCCAACCCAACCCAACTCAACCCAGTCCAACCCAACCCAACCCAACCCAACCCAACCCAGTCCAACCCAACCCAACCCAACCCACCCCAACCCAGCCCAACCCAACCCAACCCAAACCAACCCAACCCAGCCCAACCCAACCCAGCCCAAACCAACCCAACCCAACCCAACCCAACCCAGCCCAACCCAATCCAACCCAACTCAACCCAGCCCAACCCAACCCAGCCCAACCCAACACAACCCAACCCAACCCAACCCAGTCCAACCCAACCCAACCCAACCCAACCCAACCCAGCCCAACCCAGCCCAACCCAGTCCAACCTAACCCAACCCAAACCAACCCAACCCAGCCCAACCCAACCCAACCCAACCCAACCCAACCCAGTCCACCCCAGTCCAACCCAACCCAGCCCAACCCAACCCAACCCAACCCAACCCAACCCAACGCAACCCAACCCAGTCCAACCCAACCCAACCCAACCCAGTCCAACCCAACCCAACCCAGTCCAACCCAACCCAACCCAACCCAGTCCAACCCAACCCAACCCAACCCAACCCAGTCCAACCTAACCCAACCCAGTCCAACCCAACCCAACCAAGTCCAACCTAACCCAACCCAGCTGAATCCAACCCAACCCAACCAACCCAGTCCAACCCAACCCAACCCAACCCAACCCAACCCAACCCAACCCAGCCCAACCCAACCCAGTCCAACCCAACCCAACCCAACCCAGTCCAACCCAACCCAACCCAACCCAACCCAGTCCAACCCAGTACAGTCCAACCCAACCCAACCCAACCCAACCTAACCCAGTCCAACCCAACCCAACCCAACCCAACCCAACCCAGTCCAACCCAACACAACCCAACCCAACCCAGCCCAACCCAGCCCAACGCAACCCAACCCAACCCAATTCAACCCAGTCCAACCCAACCCAGCCCAACCCAACCCAACCCAACCCAACTCAACCCAGTCCAACCCAACCCAACCCAACCCAACCCAATCCAGTCCAACCCAACCCAACCCAACCCACCCCAACCCAGCCCAACCCAACCCAACCCAAACCGACCCAACCCAGCCCAACCCAACCCAACCCAACCCAATTCAACCCAGTCCAACCCAACCCAGCCCAACCCAACCCAACCCAACCCAACTCAACCCAGTCCAACCCAACCCAACCCAACCCAACCCAGTCCAACCCAACCCAACCCACCCCAACCCAGCCCAACCCAACCCAACCCAAACCAACCCAACCCAGCCCAACCCAACCCAGCCCAAACCAACCCAACCCAACCCAACCCAACCCAGCCCAACCCAATCCAACCCAACTCAACCCAGCCCAACCCAACCCAGCCCAACCCAACACAACCCAACCCAACCCAACCCAGTCCAACCCAACCCAACCCAACCCAACCCAACCCAACCCAGCCCAACCCAGCCCAACCCAGTCCAACCTAACCCAACCCAAACCAACCCAACCCAGCCCAACCCAACCCAACCCAACCCAACCCAACCCAGTCCACCCCAGTCCAACCCAACCCAGCCCAACCCAACCCAGCCCAACCCAACCCAACCCAACCCAACCCAACCCAGTCCAACCCAGCCCAACCAGCCCAGCCCAGCTGCCCACACTTTTTATTCAATCAGTGCGATTAATTTTAGATTAGTTTAGCATCACTAATTTAATGCTGTTAGATCTCCCGGTAATCAAAAATGAAAACGCTTTTACCATCCAAGGTTTATTACACAATAGGAATTATTGCAGGCAGTGCTTTGATTAACAATTAAGGGCAGCTTTAGGACACAAATCTCAAGATTGATGTGAGGTGACCCTGTTTTTCTCACTATGTTTCGGTCGACAGTGACACATGTAGAATGCGAAGATTCTAAACAATGGCTTGGTTTTAAATGCAAGAGCCCCTCAGCCAGTCGCACTCCCCCGCCCTTTCCCCGGAGCCCGGCAATTTTTTTTCTTTCAGGTATTCACCCAATTCCCTTTTAAAGCCACGATTGAGTCTACCTCTACCTCTCAGGCAGCGCATTCCAGATCCCATACCGTGCTGTGCCTGCCCTGGGAGTGTTTGATGGGACAGTGTAAAGGGAGCTTTACTCTGTATCTAACCCCCTGTACCTGTCCTGGGAGTGTTTGATGGGACAGTGTAGAGGGAGCTTTACTCTGTATCTAACCCCGTGCTGTACCTGCCCTGGGAGTGTTTGATGGGACAGTGTCGAGGGAGCTTTACTCTGTATCTAACCCCCTGTACCTGTCCTGGGAGTGTTTGATGGGACAGTGTAGAGGGAGCTTTACTCTGTATCTAACCCATGCTGTACCTGCCCTGGGAGTGTTTGATGGGACAGTGTAGAGGGAGCTTTACTCTGTATGTAACCCCCTGTACCTGTCCTGGGAGTGTTTGATGGGACAGTGTAGAGGGAGCTTTACTCTGTATCTAACCCATGCTGTACCTGCCCTGGGAGTGTTTGATGGGACAGTGTAGAGGGAGCTTTATTCTATATCTAACCCCGTGCTGTGCCTGTCCTGGGAGTGTTTGATGGGACAGTGTAGAGGGAGCTTTACTCTGTATCTAACCCCGTGCTGTACCGGTCCTGGGAGTGTTTGATGGGACAGTGTAGAGGGAACTTTACTCTGTATCTAACCCCCTGTACCTGTCCTGGGAGTGTTTGATGTGACAGTGTAGAGGGAGCTTTATTCTATATCTAACCCTGTGCTGTGCCTGTCCTGGGAGTGTTTGATGGGGACAGTGTAGAGGGAGCTTTACTCTGTATCTAACCCCCTGTACCTGTCCTGGGAGTGTTTGATGGGACAGTGTCGAGGGAGCTTTACTCTGTATCTAACCCGTGCTGTACCTGCCCTGGGAGTGTTTGATGGGGACAGTGTAGAGGGAGCTTTACTCTGTATCTAACCCCCTGTACCTGCCCTGGGAGTGTTTGATGGGACAGTGTCGAGGGAGCTTTACTCTGTATCTAACCCGTGCTGTACCTGCCCTGGGAGTGTTTGATGGGACAGTGTAGAGGGAGCTTTACTCTGTATCTAACCCGTGCTGTACCTGCCCTGGGAGTGTTTGATGGGACAGTGTAGAGGGAGCTTTACTCTGTATCTAACCCGTGCTGTACCTGCCCTGGGAGTGTTTGATGGGACAGTGTACAGTCTGTTATATAGCCCCACCTAGTGGACTACTGATGTAACAATAAAAGTTCATGTGGAAAAGTCACATGATGAAAGTTTATGTTAAGAAGCCATTTTGTCGAGTGAGCACTGTTTGTGGTCTCTGTGAAGATATCACACCGTCCCAACATGAACATCCCAGGCCTTAATGAATTCAAACATTTACAAAAATGGTAGAATATTGCACGCTGTAATATAAGTGAGGAAGCTAGGGGTCTTGCAAAGCAGCGGGACTTTATCCCTCTGGTTTTGTCATATCATCCGAACCGCTTGGTTGGATTACTGTCGTCTGATTCACACGCAGGTTGGAATCGGAATCCCTATTCTGTGCTGAGTAAGCAGATCTCAGTCAATGCTCTCAAACCCTGGCGCTCTGATCTCCCTTTGTGCTATCCAGTTATTATCAGTTAACTTCTTACAGTCCAGGGATCACCCCTTGCACCTGTCCGACACCAGTCACCAATAAACTCATTGATTTACCAGGGACCTCTCCTGATACATTATATATTGCCGTGAAACGGGTCAAAAATCATCGTTCCTTTAAAAAAAAACCTGCTGGTCCTCCTCACCTGCTCTTTTATCCAAGCAGTGAAGAGTTGAATAATTTAGACGGTGAATTATGAAGGGAATATTAAGCTGATATTGATAACACAATAATGCAACGTATTAAACAACTCACTTCTCCCACCTGTCCAGGAGCCACATTGATTGTTAAGCTAGTGATTAACCCTTAGCTACAACTGTCAGAACTTGGGGCCAATAACATGTTAGAAGTAATTGATAGGAGGTTTAGAATTTGAGGGGAAATGTCTTCACTCAGAGGGTGGTGGGGGTCTGGAAGGGTGGTAGAGACAGAACCCCTCACCACGTTTAAAAAATACTTGGATGTGCACCTGAAGTGCCGTAACCTGCAGGGCTACAGACCCAGAACTGGAGAGTGGGGTTAGGCTGGGTAGCTCTTGGTCGGCCGGCACGGACACGATGGGCCGAATGGCCTCCCTCCTCCTGTAAATTTATCTGATTCTACGATTTCTAGAAGCCTACAACATGTGCAAGAGCAGCATTGATAAGTGTCCACTGGAAGTGTTTTCAACAGAGAGAGAAAAAACTGATATTATTCAAGAAACAAGGCTTTGAAATGTCTACTTCTCAGCCAATGGCAAAACCTAGATTGTAACTGCTACCATTCGTCGAACCAACGAGTGAGCCAATCAGCATCCAATACACACCCACTCCATGATGTCAGATCCCACCGCCCTTCACCTGCTGTTATCGGGATGGTAACCGCCTCAAAATGGCGGTGCAAGCCTCGCCGCGCCTCGTCATCACCGGTGATGCGTCCGCAGCCATTTTGAAAGGGGGCCTCCCGTCAGGCGTCCAGAGCGCTGCCTGTTTCAGCCGATGGGCCCCAATGATTTGGAAATTAGTCGTTTGGCGTAACCCTGGGCTGTTCTGACTCCCACCCATTCCAGAGCCAGGGAACCCAGAGAATCCCGTCCCACAGCCGTCTGGAGGCTCAATCCAGCAAGTTGCTGGTCGGTTTGGCTCCCCGCCGCTTGCTCGGATATAAATGAGGCAGTCCCCCAAAAGTCTAAATTGGCCCCTTTGTTTTTTTAAACACAACCAAGTCTCCCATGCCATTGCTCAAAGGTAGTTTGGGATTTGAAGTGTAATTATTGTTGTAATGTAGGGCAGCAAGCTCCCACAAATAGCAATGTGTTAATGACCCGATCATTTGTTTTTAGTTGATTGAGGGATAAATATTCACCATAACTCCCCTGCTCTTGTTCGAAATAGTGGGAATTTTACATCCACCTGAGAGAGTAGACGGGCCTCAGTTTAACATCTCATCTAAATGACAGCACCTCTAACAGTGCGGCACTCCCTCAGCACTGCCCCTCCGACAGTGCGGCACTCCCTCAGTACTGCCCCTCCGACAGTGCGGCACTCCCTCAGTACTGCCCCTCCGACAGTGCGGCACTCCCTCAGTACTGCCCCTCCGACAGTGCAGCACTCCCTCAGTACTGACCCTCCGACAGTGCAGCACTCCCTCAGTACTGCCCCTCCGACAGTGCAGCACTCCCTCAGCACTGCCCCTCCAACAGTGCGGCACTCCCTCAGTACTGCCCCTCCGACAGTGCGGCACTCCCTCAGTACTGCACTTATGCTTAGGTCCCTGGAGTGGGACTTGAACCCACAACCTCCTGACTCGGAGGCAAGGAGGCTGCCCACTGAGCCATGGCTAACACACGTTATTGGAGCAGGGTTTTGCTGTTTCATTGGAGCTGTCTTTAACCTGCTCTGTCTCATTAATGGCCATCACTTAGATGCTCCCACTTTGGTGGTAAAAACAGAGAGACAGACTATTATCTGAATGGTGACAGATTAGGAAAAGGGGAGGTGCAAAGAGACCTGGGTGTCATGGTACATCAGTCATTGAAGGTTGGCATGCAGGTGCAGCAGGCGGTTAAGAAAGCAAATGGCATGTTGGCCTTCATAGCGAGGGGATTTGAGTACAGGGGCAGGGAGGTGTTGCTACAGTTGTACAGGGCATTGGTGAGGCCACACCTGGAGTATTGTGTACAGTTTTGGTCTCCTAACCTGAGGAAGGACATTCTTGCTATTGAGGGAGTGCAGCGAAGGTTCACCAGACTGATTCCCGGGATGGCGGGACTGACCTATCAAGAAAGACTGGATCAACTGGGCTTGTATTGACTGGAGTTCAGAAGAATGAGAGGGGACCTCATAGAAACATTTAAAATTCTGACGGGGTTAGACAGGTTAGATGCAGGAAGAATGTTCCCAATGTTGGGGAAGTCCAGAACCAGAGGTCACAGTCTAAGGATAAGGGGTAAGCCATTTAGGACCGAGATGCGGAGGAACTTCTTCACCCAGAGAGTGGTGAACCTGCGGAATTCTCTACCACAGAAAGTTGTTGAGGCCAATTCACTAAATATATTCAAAAAGAAGTTAGATGAGGTCCTTACTACTAGGGGGATCAAGGGTATGGCGAGAAAGCAGGAATGGGGTACTGAAGTTGAATGTTCAGCCATGAACTCATTGAATGGCGGTGCAGGCTAGAAGGGCCGAATGGCCTACTCCTGCACCTATTTTCTATGTTTCTATGAAATGGCGAGGCTGGAAAATCCTCCCGTCAATGAGGAAGCAATACTGAGGGATGTGTGTGCCGGATAAAGCTGGTGTACACTCGCTGCTGCTAACCCTGGGGAGGGGTCGGGTTATCAAGGTCAGGAAACGCAACAATGCTTCTGTCGCCGATATTCCTGTGAAGCACTGCTCGCTACCAGAGCTGCGATGGTCTGGGGAACCGGCACTGTAAATACACCAACCTTTCAGGAAACGTGTACTATTAAATAAGCTGATAAAATATTCATCGTTTGGGGTTTGTGTTTTGACAACATTGTTTCACCTCTTGAGCTATGTAACATCACTTAGAGGAAGGAAGTTGCTCCATTATTTACAGGTTGAATGCTGGGCTAGAGTTTACACATGAAACATGAGAAATTTGAGAGACATGTGTCGCTGAAAGATCATTTCATCACCGAGAGTCTCTGCTGGATTGTCGAGAGCGTTCTGGCTCCTTTATCCGCTACAAGACCAGTTCAGATAAAGATGGCCCCTCATCCCATCCTTCCCCAGTCCCAATCATTCTCCCATGATCGCATCCATCTGTTGCTCCAATATATCCGGTGCCCTAGCTTCCCCCACCCTCCCTGGCAACTGATTCCAGCTGTGATCAGCCAACGTTTACACCTCACTCTGTGCTTCACACTTCCCGAACTCTCCAACCATTGCCAGCCCCAAGACCCCTCTATGTGTTGAGCACTGGCCTGCTATGCACATCCCTGCACATTTGATGGCCATGCACTCTCCAATGGTCTCCGAAGACCACTCCATTTCCCTTCATTCAAAACCTACCCTCTTCGCCTTTCCTTCAATCAGTACCTCCCTACACTATTCACTCACGACTGCTCAGGGTCCGTTTTCATCCAGCGTTGAGATTTCCTCATGGTGAAATCCTCCCATGACTTCATCTCTCCCTATCTCCAACCTTTCCCAGCACTGCGCCCATTCCTCTATTTTATTTTAATTCGTTCCTGGGATGTGGGCATCGCTGGCAAGGCCGGCATTTATTGCCCGTCCCTAATTGCCCCTTGAGAAGGTGGTGGTGAGCCGCCTTCTTGAACCGCTGCAGTCCGTGTGGTGAAGGTGCTCCCACAGTGCTGTTAGGGAGGGAGTTCCAGGATTGGGACCCAGCGACGATGAAGGAACGGCCGATATATTTCCCAGTCGGGATGGTGTGTGACTGGGAGGGGAACGTGGAGGTGGTGGTGTTCCCATGGGCCTGCTGCCCTTGTCCTTCTAGGTGGTAGAGGTCGCGGGTTTGGGAGGTGCTGCCGAAGAAGCCTTGGCGAGTTGCTGCAGTGCATCTTGTCGATGGTGCACACTGCAGCCAGGGGGCGCCGGTGGTGGAGGGAGTGAGTGTTGAAGGTAATTTAAGGTAATTTATCATTCTGTTCCTTTCTCCCTCATGTGTTTATCCAGCTTCCCCTTAAATACATCGATACTATTCGCCTCAACCCCTCCCTTTGGCAGCGAGTTCCACATTCTCACCACTCTGGGTAAAGAAGTTTCTCCTGAATTCCCCGTTGGATTTATTAATGACTCTTATATTGATGGTCCCTAGTTCTGGCCTCCCCCACAAGGGGAAACGTTCTCTCTATGTCTACCCTATCAAACCCCTTCATAATCTTACCGGCCTCTATCGGGTCACCCCTGATAGCTAGAACCTCGCAGTTCTAGTAACATTCTTGAAAATCTTTTTTGTAGCTTCATCCATGCCAATATATCCTTAAAAAAAATAAGCTTCTAACATTCCTCAATTCAATGAACACAACACACTTAAAAAGCCACAGCTCTTGATCTACATAAATTGACAACGTTGAAGGTGCCTCCGATTATTTCGTCACCTGAACTACCGACATGGGGTGGTGTCCTGGAATTGGCATTCCTGGCAATGTGTAGCTTTTGATGTGAATCTATTAAGTACCCGGGAGGAGGGGCATTGCAACATCACTGGCAGCAAAATTGATGGAGCGTCTTCAGGATTGTAAACCCCTGAACATGCAATCAGGAATTAATTGCTTGTGAGCCTTGTGATGTTCTTAATTTAGACCTGGAGATTTATTTTATGGGACATGTTTCCGGACGGAGTATGGTGATAATGAATCACCGGTAATGGCTAATAACAACGCCAGGCATGTCCAGCAAGCTGTCCTTGTGTGAGAACATGTTCCTCGTGGGTTGTAGCTGCTGCAGATTCACCAAGAAGAGCAGCGGACAAAGACATGCGTGGCCCTTTTACCCCACCCCTCAAATTAGGGGAAGGTTATCAGTTGAAGATGGGGGGGTGAGTTCACACACAGTAAGTTGCAATTGTGAAGGTGAATGCTTAACTGAGAATGATCAAGGACAAACCTATCAATCGGGCTGTTACAGCCTCTTCATTCAGTGTTGTGATATGTTGTGTGAGTGCCTCTTCTGTCACTATCTCTCTGGTCCTCTTTCTATCTCTCTCTGTATCTGTCTCTCTCTGTCGCTATCTCTCTATCTCTGTGTTAACATAAGAAATAGGAGCAGGAGTACACCATTTGGCCCCTTGAGCCTGCTCCGCTATTTAATATGATCATGGCTGATCTGATCATGGACTCAGGTCTACGGCCCTGCCCGCTCTGTCTTTGCCTATCTCTCTCAACGTCTCTCACTCTGTCTCTCACTCTGTGTTTCTCTTTCTTTCCATCTCTCTCATTCTCTCTCTCTCTCTCTGACTCCCTGTGTCTGTCTCTCTTCCTGTCTTGAAGGAAAATCTGAGCTTTACTCAAAAAACAAGGTTGAACATAGAAACATAGAAAATAGGTGCAGGAGTAGACCATTTGGCCCTTGGAGCCTGCACCACCATTCAATAAGATCATGGCTGATCATTCACTCAGTACCCCTTTCCTGCTTTCTCACCATACGCCTTGATCCCTTTCGCCGTAACGGCCATATCTAACTCCCTCTTGAATATATCTAATGAACTGGCCTCAACAACTCTCTGCGGCAGAGAATTCCACAGGTTAACAACTCTCTGAGTTAAGAAGTTTCTCCTCATCTCAGTCCTAAATGGCCTACCCCTTATCCTAAGACTATGTCCCCTGGTTCTGGACTTCCCCAACATCGGGAACATTCTTCCTGCATTTAACCTGTCCAGTCCCGTCAGAATTTTATATGTTTCTATGAGATCCCTTCTCATCCTTCTAAACTCCAGTGAATAAAGGCCCAGTCGATCCAGTCTTTCTTCATATGTCAGTCCTGCCATCCCGGGAATCAGTCTGGTGAACCTTCGCTGCACTCCCTCAATAGCAAGAACGTCCTTCCTAAGGTTAGGAGACCAAAACTGAACACAATATTCCAGGTGAGGCCTCACCAAGGCCCTGTACAACTGCAGTAAGACCTCCCTGCTCCTGTACTCAAATCCCCTAGCTATGAAGGCCAATATACCATTTGCCTTCTTCACCACCTGCTGTACCAGCATGCCAATCTTCAATGACTGATGTACCATGACACCCAGGTCTCGTTGCACCTCCCCTTTTCCTAATCTGCCGCCATTCAGATAATATTCTGCCTTCGCATTTATCCACATTATACTGCATCTGCCATGCATTTGCCCACCCACCTAACCTGTCCAAGTCACCCTGCAACCTCTTAGCATCCTCCTCACAGTTTAGTGTCATCCTTAAACTTGGAGATATTACACTCAATTGCCAGCACCGCCAAACCGAAGCCTTTTAAAGTGCTTCAGCAATCATTGGTCAGCCCAGGGCGATGTAAACGTCCTGTAATTGTAGGGGGTTTGCAGACTCTCACCCGGTCCTGGTGGACACAGGGACACAGCAGAAACTGCCTGTAATACGGTGCTGAATGGACAGCTCCCTGGATACCAAACGTGAGAGATGGAAAGCTGTCGCTCAAGTGCAAATAGGAGGGACTTTTCTGAGAGCAGGTCTGAACACATCATAGTTGGTCTCTCGAACGAGGATGACTTGCTTCCACGAGAGTTTACAGATGTTTCAATGAAGGACCCGATGTTCCAGTCCTGAACTCCAATTGAGGGGATGGAAGATGCCTGTGCGTGAATTTTTTTAACACTCCAATAAACACTGCTCCAACCCCGCAATAAGAATTTGTTTAGTGGCTGGATCCAATAAAGCAGGGAAGAAGTATTAAAGCTGGGAAAAGGCTGCAGTCGGAGGCTTGGCATTGTCACAGCTGGAGCGTTTATTGCAATCGCTGATGGCCCCTCATTTCGCCTTATTGCGTTTGATAAATGGAGACACTCTGGTGGGTGGGACAGCTTCTCCAGCGCCTCAGCGTGAAACCAGGCCACTTTATAAAGGCTGACACTTACATCTGGCCTTTTCAAAGCAGCAGTTTTAAAGGAAGGATGGTCGCTTTGTCGTGACCTCGAGGTTTTTCCAAAATTGCAATTTGTTCGGACTCCCATATCCAATTAGTTTCTTAGTGTCAGCTGTGGCTCAGTGGGCAGCACTCTCTCCTCTGAGTCAGAGAGTCCTGGGTTCAAGTCCCACTCCAGGGAGTCGAGCACAAAAATATCCAGGTTGAATGTCCCAGTGCAGTGCTGAGGGAGTGCCACACTGTTGGAGGGGCAGTACTGAGGGAGTGCCGCACTGTCAAGGGGCAGTACTAATGGAGTGCTGCACTGTCGGAGGGGCAGTACTGAGGGAGCGCAGCACTGTCGGAGGGGCAGTACTGAGGGAGTGCTTCACTGTCGGAGGGGCAGTACTGAGGGGGCGCAGCACTGTCGGAGGGGCAGTACTGATGGAGTGCTTCACTGTCAAAGGGGCAGTACTGAGGGAGCGCTGCACTGTCGGAGGGGCAGTACTGAGGGAGCGCCGCACTGTCGGAGGGGCAGTACTGATGGAGTGCTTCACTGTCGGAGGGGCAGTACTGAGGGGGCGCAGCACTGTCGGAGGGGCAGTACTGAGGGAGTGCCGCAGTGTCAAGGGGCAGTACTGATGGAGTGCTGCACTGTCAAAGGGGCAGTACTGAGGGAGCGCTGCACTGTCGGAGGGGCAGTACTGATGGAGTGCTTCACTGTCAGAGGGGCAGTACTGAGGGAGCGCAGCACTGTCGGAGGGGCAGTACAGAGGGAGTGCCGCACTGTCAGAGGGGCAGTACTGAGGGAGTGCCGCACTGTCGGAGGGGCAGTACTGAGGGAGCGCCGCACTGTCGGAGGGGCAGTAATGAGAGAGCGCCACACTGTCGGAGGGGCAGTACTGAGGGAGCGCCATACTGTCGGAGGGGCAGTAATGAGAGAGCGCCACACTGTCGGAAGGGCAGTACTGAGGGAGCGCCGCACTGTCGGAAGGGCAGTACTGAGGGAGCGCCGCACTGTCGGAGGGGCAGTAATGAGAGAGCGCCGCACTGTCGGAAGGGCAGTACTGAGGGAGCGCCGCACTGTCGGAAGGGCAGTACTGAGGGAGTGCCGCACTGTCGGAAGGGCAGTACTGAGGGAGCGCCGCACTGTCGGAAGGGCAGTACTGAGGGAGCGCCGCACTGTCGGAGGGGCAGTACTGAGGGAGCGCCGCACTGTCGGAGGGGCAGTACTGAGGGAGCGCTGCACTGTCGAAGGGGCAGTACTGAGGGAGCGCCGCACTGTCGGAGGGGCAGTACTGAGAGAGTGCCGCAGTGTCGGAGGGGCAGGACTGAGGGAGCGCCACACTGTTGGAGGGGCAATATTGAGGGAGCGCCGCACTGTCGGAGGGGCGGTACTGAGGGAGCGCTGCACTGTCGGAGGGGCGGTACTGAGGGAGCGCCGCACTGTCGGAGGGGCGGTACTGAGGGAGCGCTGCACTGTCGGAGGGGCAGTACCGAGGGAGTGCTGCACTGTCGAAGGTGCTGTCTTTCGGATCAGATGTTAAACTGAGGCCCTGTCTGCTCTCTTAGGTGGACGTAAAAGAACCCATGGCACTATTTCGAAGAAGACAAAGGGAGTTCTGGCCAGTATTTATCCCTCAATCAATATAACAAAAACAGATTATCTGGTCATTATCACATTGCTGTGTGTGGGAGCTTGCTGTGTACAGATTGGCTGCCGCGTTTCCCACATTACAACAGTGACTACACCCCAAAAGTACTTAATTGGCTGTAAAGCACTTTGGGACATCCAGTGGCCATGAAAGGCGCTCTATAAATGCAAGTCTTTCTTTTTTCGAGGTAAAGACATTTAGTGCAAGGGATGGTGGAACATATTCTGTGTCGAAGACAGCGACCCTGGGTTGACCAAGGGTCTTCACTCTGCCCGAGGCAGTTGCTCAGAGAGTGATGATAACAGAGTACTCTGGGGACACTCAGCAGTTCAGGCAGTATCAGCGGAGAGAGAAACAGAGTTAATGTTTCAGGTCTGTGACCTTTCAACAGGTTCAAATCTCCAGCGGGGAAAGAACCTTTGGGCAAGATGTTCCTTGTTTGTCTCGTGGTGCCATCTGAGAGATTGTGGTGTAAATATGCATCACTCCCCCCGCCTCAGCCAGGCCAGACACTGTGTACCTGGTTCAGGCCTCGGTAACTCCCTCAGTACTGCCCCTCCGACAGTGCAGCACTCCCTCAGTACTGCCCCTCCGACAGTGCGGCACTCCCTCAGTACTGCCCCTCCGACAGTGCGGCACTCCCTCAGTACTGCCCCTCCGACAGTGCGGCACTCCCTCAGTACTGCCCCTCCGACAGTGCGGCGCTCCCTCAGTACTGCCCCTCCGACAGTGCGGCACTCCCTCAGTACTGCCCCTCCGACAGTGCGGCACTCCCTCAGTACTGCCCCTCCGACAGTGCGGCACTCCCTCAGTACTGCCCCTCCGACAGTGCGGCGCTCCCTCAGTATCGCCCCTCTGACAGTGCGGCACTCCCTCAGCACTGCCCCTCCGACAGTGCGGCACTCCCTCAGTACTGCCCCTCCGACAGCGCGGCGCTCCCTCAGCACTGCACTGGGGCATTCAGCCTGGATATTTTTGTTCTCGACTCCCTGGAGTGGGACTTGAACCCAGGACCCTCTGACTCAGAGGAGAGTGTGCCCACTGAGCCACAGCTGACACTAAGAAACTAATTGGATATGGGAGTCCGAACAAATTGCAATTTTGGAAAAACCTCGAGGTCACGAAAAAGCGACCATCCTTCCTTTAAAACTGCTGCTTTGAAAAGGCCAGATGTAAGTGTCAGCCTTTATAAAGTGGCCTGGTTTCACGCTGAGGCGCTGGAGAAGCTGTCCCACCCACCAGAGTGTCTCCATTTATCAAACGCAATAAGGCGAAATGAGGGGCCATCAGCGATTGCAATAAACGCTCCAGCTGTGACAATGCCAAGCCTCCGACTGCAGCCTTTTCCCAGCTTTAATACTTCTTCCCTGCTTTATTGGATCCAGCCACTAAACAAATTCTTATTGCGGGGTTGGAGCAGTGTTTATTGGAGTGTTAGTAAGAGCCCCGAGTCCTCTGCCTTGGAATGGATCGAGGGAACATAATTATCGCGGTGTCTACATAACGTGTCAGACTGATGTGCAGACGGGATTTTGATTTGACGGTATAATTAGCGAAGATGCTGTCGGAAGCGAGATCTTAGCGGTCGAGCTACACTGTCACACGGCAGACTTAACATGAGAAGGAAATGACTAATACATCCAGATCGACAATTGTGATCGTCGAAGAAATGAGTGAGACAATTGAGAGAGCAGCTGAAACATAGAAACATAGAAATTTACAGCGCAGAAGGAGGCCATTCCGGCCCATCGTGTCCGTGCCGGCCGACAAAGAGCCGCGCGGCCCTCGGTCAGCGGCCCTGAAGGTTACATATAAACCTATGAACAATGACTGTAAGGCAAAGAGCACCCAGCCCAACCAGTCCGCCTCACACAACTGCAACACCCCTTATACTGAAACATTCTACACTCCACCCCAACCGGAGCCATGTGATCTCCTGGGAGGCTAAAAACCAGATAAAAACCCAGGCCAATTTAGGGAAAAAAAATCTGGGAAAATTCCTCTCCGACCTATCCAGACGATCGACACTAGTCCAGGAGATCCCCCTGGCCGTATTCTATTCCCTGCAGTACTTTCCGTTATATCTGCTCCGTCCAACAAAAGGTCATCCAGTCTAATCCCAATGACCAGCTCTCGGTCCGTAACCCTGCAGGTTACTGCACTTTAAGTGGCCATCCAACCGTCTCTTAAAAGTGGTGAGGGTTTCTGCATCCACCACTCTTCCAGGCAGCGAGTTCCAGATCCCCACAAACCTGAAGAACAAAAGTTTCGGGGAATGGGGGGCGAGCAGAAGCTGAAAGCTGGGTCTGGGGGTTACATTTTGTGTTTTTGTGACAATCAGGAATACAAGAAAACATGAATTAGTGAAAGCTGTCGATCCGAGTGGGGGGGTTTTAGTGAGGTGCCCCCTCTGGTGCCCCCCACTGCCCCATCTCCCCCTCTGGTGACCCCCACTGCCCCATCTCCCCCTCTGGTGCCCCCCACTGCCCCATCTCCCCCTCTGGTGCCCCACCACTGCCCCATCTCCCCCTCTGGTGCCCCCCCATCACCCCACCTCCCCCTCTGGTGCCCCCCACTGCCCCATCTCCCCCTCTGGTGACCCCCACTGCCCCATCTCCCCCTCTGGTGCCCCCTGTCACCCCACCTCCCCCTCTGGTGCCCCCCGCTGCCCCACCTCCCCCTCTGGTGCCCCCCACTGCCCCATCTCCCCCTCTGGTGACCCCCACTGCCCCACCTCCCCCTCTGGTGCCCCACCACTGCCCCATCTCCCCCTCTGGTGCCCCCCACTGCCCCATCTCCCCCTCTGGTGCCCCCCACTGCCCCACCTCCCCCTCTGGTGCTCCCCACTGCCCCACCTCCCCCTCTGGTGCCCCCCACTGCCCCATCTCCCCCTCTGGTGACCCCCACTGCGCCACCTCCCCCTCTGGTGCCCCACCACTGCCCCACCTCCCCCTCTGGTGCCCCCCACTGCCCCATCTCCCCCTCTGGTGACCCCCACTGCCCCATCTCCCCCTCTGGTGCCCCACCACTGCCCCATCTCCCCCTCTGGTGCCCCCCCATCACCCCACCTCCCCCTCTGCTGCCCCCCACTGCCCCACCTCCCTCTCTGGTGCCCCCCACTGCCCCATCTCCCCCTCTGGTGCCCCCCACTGCTCCACCTCACTCTCTGGTGCCCCCTGTCGCCCCACCTCCCCCTCTGGTGCCCCCCCATCACCCCACCTCCCCCTCTGATGTCCCCCACTGCCCCACCTCCCCCTCTGGTGCCCCCCACTGCCCCACCTCCCCCTCTGATGTCCCCCACTGCCCCACCTCCCTCTCTGGTGCCCCCTGTCGCCCCACCTCCCCCTCTGGTGCCCCCCCATCACCCCACCTCCCCCTCTGGTGCTCCCCACTGCCCCACCTCCCCCTCTGATGTCCCCCACTGCCCCACCTCCCCCTCTGGTGCCCCCCCATCGCCCCACCTCCCCCTCTGGTGCCCCCCACTGCCCCACCTCCCCCTCTGGTGCCCCCCACTGCCCCACCTCCCCCTCTGGTGCCCCCCACCACCCCACCTTCCCCTCTGGTGCCCCCCATCACCCCACCTCCCCCTCTGGTGCCCCCCACCACCCCACCTCCCCCTCTGGTGCCCCCCCATCGCCCCAACTCCCCCTCTGGTGCCCCCCCATCGTCCGACCTCCCCCTCTGGTGCCCCCCACTGCCCCACCTCTCCCTCTGGTGCCCCCCCCATCGCCCCACCTCCCCCTATGGTGCCCCCCCATCGCCCCACCTCCCCCTCTGGTGCTGCCCCATCGCCCCACCTCCCTCGCTGTCCCCTAGCCCCCGTCCCCCCACAGATCGTCCAGTATCTGCCCCTCAGGGGAGGCAGCCATTCCCACGGCAACGTTCCGCCCCTTCCATTGATGGCTCCATTCCAGTAAGATGCCAGAATATCTCCCTCAGCGTAATCGGAGCCATTCAGCCTTGATTCCCTTCCCCCTCCCGGCATCCTCGCTGTCTGCAGATGATGGAGGTGGAATCCAGTGCGTCTGCATCTCCTGCCTAACGGGGAACTCATGCCTTACCGCCCGGGCACGGCGCTTACCGTCCCCGCCATATTGGGCGGGAGCTTAGTGTCGGCGCTGTGGCGTTGAGCCCCAATCGCCTGCGCCCGGAGATCGTGACGCCATCACTGGCGCGGGCATCGCCCCGTTACCGCCCCGGACCCGAAGTTCACTTCCGTCCCCAGGATCAGCGATGGGCGCAAACACCAACAGCGGTGGGGGGCGTGGAACAGGCGGCTGAGCTCCACGGGGGCGATGATTGAAGGCTAGGTCGCCGACGCAAGTCCTAGCCACCATCGCTCAGCTCACGCTCCCCCCCCCCCCCACTATCGCACAGCCCGGCGCTCGCAGTCTGTCCCTGCCTCCCCCTCCCCCCACTACTCCATGGTGGTCCAGGCCTCTCCTGCAGAGCCTCCAGCGAGGGAGGGGCCCCTCGGACATGGTAACACGTCACGGCCCAGAGTGCAGTGCTGCCGAGGCGTGCGTTCCCCTAGCCCCCCAGGAAGGAAGTGGAGCGCTGGATTTAGTCATTAATTCGAATTTTTTGCTCGGGGGGAAACTTTAGCATCTGATGCTAAGTTTGCCACCTCTCAAATGATCCCCCCATGAATTTCTCCCCCGGCGACACATCGCACCATCTCATATTCTATCTCACGACCTCAAAACTGTAGAATTCATTCTCCCTTCCCACAGTCTTCCCCTGCTCCGACAATTCTCGCTTACCTTTCCCCATCTCGCTGACACCCTGCCCAGAGACTATGGGCTAGAACCTCCACTTTACTTGCCTGCTTAACGCCCACTTAACCCCCAATTTACCGCTGAAATGACGTATATGCCCAGATATCGCCCATTCTGGCACAAAATGGGAACTGACGGACTTTTTTCGGAGACTTGTCGGCGAGCGTTATTTTCCCAATGGGCTTATCGCCGAGAAAAAATATCATCACCCGCCCACCTTTTGGGGCGGAATCAGCAGAATGGGCGAATTCAAAGCCCATAATATCGCCCAGCGTCACTTTCCGCACGGAATTAACGCCGAGATTCAATATTAACGCCCGCCCACTGTTTTTTGTCGTAAAGAGCATATTTACCCAAACTAGCGGCCATGGAGATAGCCCATCTTCAATTTCACCACCTCCCACACGTATCGCCCACAATATCGCTCGCTGAAACAAACGCCCACAAAAAATGGAACTAACCGGGACAGACACCAGCGGTGTGGCTGGCATTTGTTAAATCCCTCTCTTACATGAGGAGCTGATATTGGAAAGATTTGACGGAAAGAGCGCTGGTGTGAGTGACAACGCTGACACACCACTGTGTGTGTGCAGCTCAGACATCAATGGTGCCCATCACCTTGGTGCCAGTTAAAGTTTACGTTGATTGATGTTAAGTTGTATTTAACCCTTTCATGGTAAGGAATCACCAGTGTGTAATGATCCAGCTATCTGAGACAATGCACAACAAGGTTATGTTCAATAACAAAAGTTTAATTCCAACATTGGTCTGAAATCATAAGGAACACAGCAAATAACACCCAAACCCCGCCCACACCCCACTTTTTCCACCATTGACATAAGTCACATGTTCAACATGTTCAGCAACACAGAATACAAAGGCAAAGCAGGAGCGTGGTCCCCTCCCCCATACATTGCAACAAATTGCATACACCCAGATGGAGATATAACTCAGCCATCACCTGCGCACATGCACCTCACTTTCCTTCCCCCTTCCCCTTCTCCCCACCTCTCCCCCTTCCCCTCCTCGCTCCACGGCACCTCAGGCAATGCCTGATTGGGGCATGGGTGGGGGGGGAGGGGATGAAGGCAGATGCGGTGGGTGCACGAGTACGGGAGCAGGGGGTGCCGAGGGGGTAACATTCTCTGATGCAGAAGCAGGATCTTGGTCCTGGCTCTCATCTGTCGTTCGTGGTGGTGCGGCACCTTGGGGTGCAGTGCCGCGCTCCGGGACCACTGGGAGTTCCTGGCTACCGGCTCCAGGGCCTCCTCCATCCCTTCCATGTTATATCTTATTTGTTGGACAAAAACTCGGTGCCAACTATGGTCTTGGTGCTTAGTGGGCCTTTTGCTGCTGGTGAATCGCCATTGTGCCTCCCACAACAGCCAGGCAAGCCACACACCACACCCACACGCGCCTTCAGTGCCTCTGAGCTCCCTCTCTCTCTGTCTCCTCTTCAGCGCCTGTCATGATGACCCTTGACCTCCTGAATCATAGGAATCGAGTGTTGCCATGCCGTTGCTGAGGATGGCCACACTTTACGGCAGAAGGTCAAAAAAACTTAACGCTATCGCCCATTTGATATCACTCACGGTAACGGCCATTTGCAAAAATATAAACTAGGTGTTTGGAGAATGGGCGGGAAGCCGGCGATATGAAAACCATTTTTTACCGCCCACGCCGGAAATAACGCCCCTTTTTGGGCGATAATCACAAAAGTGGAGGTTCTAGCCCTATGTCCTCAAACATGTTGGCTTTCTTGCTTGGGTAGATGGCGGCTTGCCCTTGCAGAGAGGGAATTGCTTGCTCTCGTGGTAGGTGCAGCTTGACATCATCTTGGCATTGAATACACTTTGGGTCGTCAACCCAGGGGAATCCAGGAATTAAGGGTTAATCTCCGAGACACTGCCACCAGCAAAACCCGGGAGAAAAATCACAGAGGCATTAAAAAATGATGCATTTTATTCCATTTTCTTCTTTGCACACTTTTGTTTCTTTAGTGACTACACTCCAAAAGTACTTCATTGGCTGTAAAGCACTTTGAGACATCCGGTGGTTGTGAAAGGCGCTATATAAAAGTCGTTTTTTCTTTATAGAATATTGGAGATGGGAAAAGGGGCCTTTTGCCTGGGTGGGGCGGTTAGAGGTGGGGATATCTCCAGGGATAATCCCCTTTCTCCTTTATTCCCACCCAGCCTCTCGCCATTTTCCAGTTGTCAAATTGTAGGAATCTCAGTTCTGTTTGGCAGTATTCCCTCTGCCCTTGAATGAATCAGACTTGTCCAAATTCATTTCACTTAGCACGTTTAAGTGCAATCTCAGTGAGGGCATCTTTGAATAAATCTGTTAAGCGTATGTCTTGGAGTTCGGAGGACGATTCACTAACCCCTTACACCAACTATTCCCTTTGGAAGAATGCAGCTTTCAACAAACTGAAAAATGGTCATTTCGAAATAGATTAAAATTGATTTAAATGGAAGGAGAAGTGTCATAATCTCACAAACTCCCTGGTAATGTCCCTCGCAATGCACCATTTGTTTTAACGAGCGGGGAAGCAATGAGAATATTTCCTTTTAAATTATAATTATCAATGCTTTATCATTTAAATCAATTATTCCCCATTCCAGATCAATCTGACTAATAAAAGTGAATGAAGGGCCGATTCACATTCCCTTAGATATTAATAAAGGGCCTGTATGAGGAGGAATAATTGCCCATGGTTGCTATCAAAAAACAATTGAGATCTCCTCCACTTCAAACCACTGCAGGAACGGAGCAGCCCAGGGGCTCCACGTCAGCCAATGAACACAAAGCAGTCCGTTTGACCACACCTCTGACTGGGGACTGGATTGTCAGCTCCGTTTGCACCCCGAAGGATGGAAGCGGCTGTGTAATCTGAGCAGCAGCTGGTGTCTGCTCTTTCTCTGCAAAACCTTGCATCCTCTATTTCAGATGTTACGCTATTTAGTTACAGTATTTAGAAAGAAGAAAAGAAAGAAAGACTTGGATTTATATCGCGCCTTTCACAACCAGCGGACATCTCAATGCGCTTTACAGCCAATGAAGTACCTTTGGAGTGTAGTCACTGTTGTAATGTGGGAAACACAGCAGCCAACTTGGGCACATGGAAACATAGAAACATAGAAAATAGGTGCAGGAGCAGACCATTCGGCCCTTCGAGCCTGCACCACCATTCAATAAGATCATGGCTGATCATTCACCTCAGTACTCCTTTCCTGCTTTCTCTCCATACCCCTTGATCTCTTTAGCTGTAAGGGCCACATCTAACTCCCTCTTGAATATATCCAACCAACTGGCATCAACAACTCTCTGCGGCAGGGAATTCCACAGGTTAACAACTCTCTGAGTGAAGAAGTTTCTCCTCATCTCAGTCCTAAATTGCCTACCCCTTATCCTTAGACTGTGTCCCCTGGTTCTGGACTTCCCCAACATCGGGAACATTCTTCCCGCATTTAACCTGTCCAGTCCCATCAGAATCTTATACGTTTCTATGAGATCCCCTCTCATCCTTCTAAACTCCAGTGTATAAAGGCCCAGTTGATCCAGTCTCTCCTCATATGTCAGTCCTGCCATCCCGGGAATCAGTCTGATGAACCTTCGCTGCACTCCCTCAATAGCAAGAAGGTCCTTCCTCAGACTAGGAGACCAAAACTGAACACAATATTCCAGGTGAGGCCTCACCAAGGCCCTGTACAACTGCAGTAAGACCTCCCTGCTCCTATACTCAAATCCCCTAGCTATGAAGGCCAACATACCATTTGCCTTCTTCACCACCTGCTGTACCTGCATGCCAACTTTCAATGACTGATGTACCATGACACCCAGGTCTCGTTGCATTTCTCCTTTTCCTAATCTGTCGCCATTCAGATAATATTCTGCCTTCGTATTTGTGCCCCCAAAGTGGATAACCTCACATTTATCCACATTATACTGCATCTGCCATGTATTTGCCCACTCACCTGTCAGCAAGCTCTCACAAACAGCAATGTGATAATGATCAGATAATCTGTTTTAGTGACGTTGATTGAAGGATAAATATTGGCCCCAGGACACCGGGGAGAACTCCCCTGCTCTTCTTCAAAATAGTTCCATGGGATCTTTTATGTCCACCTGAGAGAGCAGACGGGGCCTCAGTTTAATGTCTCATCCGAAAGACGGCACTTCCGACAGTGCGGCACTCCCTCAGTACTGCCCCGCTGACAGTGCAGCTCTCCCTCAGTACTGCCCCTCCGACAGTGCAGCTCTCCCTCAGTACTGCCCCTCCGACAGTGCGGTGGTCCCTCAGTACTGCCCCTCTGACAGTGCAGCTCTCCCTCAGTACTGCCCCTCCGACAGTGCAGCTCTCCCTCAGTACTGCCCCTCTGACAGTGCAGCTCTCCCTCAGTACTGCTCCTCCGACAGTGCAGCTCTCCCTCAGTACTGCCCCTCCAACAGTACGGCGCTCCCTCGGTACTGCCCCTCCGACAGTGTGGCACTCCCTCAGTACTGCCCCTCCAACAGTGCGGCACTCCCTCAGTACTGCCCCTCCGACAGTGCGGCACTCCCTCAGCATTGCACTGGAGTGTCAGCCTAAATTTACGTGCTCAAGTCCCTGGAGTGGGACTTGACCCCACAACCTTGTGTCTCGGAGCTGAGTTTGCTACCCTCTGAGCCACAGCTGACACTTTAAAGGAGTTTTGTACAACTGTGTTAATATATTGCCGCTGATATCAGTCAGTACAACTTGACCAGAGTGTGTCTGTGGGTCAATAATCCATCTCTGGGACTGATGCTCACTTCTCACAACTTAACAGGTAACAAATTAGCATTGGGAGCTTGAGGAGAAACAGCTGAGCTTCCCTGAAGAATAGGTGGGTAATTAGATGGTGCGTTACTGAGCCAGGCTTAGCAGAGAGATCCCAGGATTGATCCCCACTCCGTCTGAATCAACTGATGTGATTGAGAGCAATGGTCAGAAGGTAACAATGGAGGCAGCATCCTCAGGCAAAGATCAGCCAGAGTCCTGCGCCTGATCACTAGCTCACCACCCTTCCTGCAAACTTTGAGTCTGCAAGTCAGCTGAAGAGAGGGTTGGGCTACACGGCGATGCCCCCAGCAGTAACGGACCTGTGAATAATTGCCCCTCCCACAAGGGCTCGTGCAGCTTGCGAGCCTGCACCTAATGAGCACGTCTTGGGGAAAGGAAAAGAGGAGTTTCAAGGTCAGAAAACTGAGTGCAAAAATAGTAACTGTTCCCTCGGACACTGGCTGACTTGTTCAACGTTAGCATCAGCATCAGCGTGGAAGCTCTGTGCGAGTATTAGAACTACAGAAGATGTCTGCTTCAGGCAGATCGTAATGTGTTGGGAGATTGGGCTCATGACTGGTAAATGATGTACAGCATAGCTAAGTGTAGTGTTATGCATGTGGGCAGGGCAAATGCTCAATATTCATACACCCTCCAGGGAAAGGCATTAACGATGGTGGAGACAGAAAGAGATTTGGGCATTCTAGTGCATACATCCTTATAGGTACACGAGCAATGCCTTGCAGCGATAGCTGGAGCAAATAGGGGGTTGGGGTGTATCTATCGGACAACTGAGTATAAGACGAGACGTATTGTTCTCTCCTTGTACAACACCTTAGTCAGGCCGCACTTGGAATACCGTGTCCAGTTTTGGCCTCCTCACATGGTGGGTGGTGGTGAGGCTCTGGAAAGGGGGCAGAAGAGAGGTCACAAGACTAATTCCAAGTCTAAAGCATCTTAGTTATCAAGATGGTTAATAGAGTTGGGACTCTTTATCTTCGAGCAGCGTAGACTTAGGGGGATCTGACTGAGGTTTATAAGATAATGAAGGGAATAGACGGTGTTCCAGCTGACCGTTTATTTCAATTCAATAGGTTGGGCAGGGCCAGGGGGCACAATGTTATGTTGTATAGGGCTAGATCGAGGTTCGATGTCAGGAGGTGGGTCTGTTCCCAGAGAACAGCAGACCCCTGGAACAAGCTACCATTCCATGTAGTGGGTGCAGACCCACTGAACTCCTTCATGCAAAAGCTGGATTGGTTTCTGGGTGCGGTGGAGATTAACTCTTACAGAAGGGGAGGTACTGCAGGGAATTCAGGGCCAGAGTGATCTCCTGGACTAGTTTCCATCGCCGAGATGGGTCGGAGAGGAATTTCCCAGATTTTCTTTTCCGAAATTGGCCTGGGTTTTTAATCTGGGTTTTTTGCCTCTCATAACAACATAAGAACTAAGAGCAGGAGTCGGCCATTCGGCCCCTCGAGCCTGCTCCGCCATTCAGTAAGATCATGGCTGATCTGATCCTGGCCTCAACTCCACTTCCCTGCCCGATCCCCATAACCCTTGACTCCCTTATCGCTCAAAAATCTGTCTATCTTCACCTTAACTATATTCAATGACCCAGCCTCCACAGCTCTCTGGGGCAGAGAATTCCAAAGATTCACCATCCTCTGAGAGAAGAAATTCCTCTTCATTTCCATTTTAAATGGGCAGCCCCTTATTCTGGAACTATGCCCCCTAGTTCTAGATTCCCCCACGAGGGGAAACATCCTCTCTGCATCTACCCTGTCAAGCCCCCTCAAAATCTTATACCTTTCAATAAGATCACCTCTCATTCTTCTAAACTTTAATGAGTAGAGGCCCAACCTGCTCAATCTTTCTTCATAAGACAACCCCGTCATCTCAGGAATCAACCGACTGAACCTTCTCTGAACTGCCTCCAATGCAGGTATATCCTTCCTTAAATACGGAGACCAGAACTGTACGCAGTACTCCAGGTGTGGCCTCACCAATGCCCTGTAGAGTTGTGATGTGTAGATCACATGATTCCTGGAGGGGTGGGGTGGATATGTTGTGATACACGCGGTATTGCAATTGTCTGGGTGGGACTCGATGGGCTAGACGGTCTTTACCTGTCCGTCATTGTCCGTATGTTCGTAGGTTGCATCAAACTGAAGCAGAGCCAAGCGCAATGGTCTTAGGCAGGCTCTCAAGCCAATAATATATAAACGATGGAAAATGAAAGGATTGTGGTCCTCAGTTCTATTGGGTGTGAAAGATCCCGTGGGTTTATTTGAAGAAGAGCAGAGAATTCTCCCAGGATTGTATATAACATTTATCACTCCATTATGTTACTCACAATTAGTTCCAAATCAATTATTCCTGGTTTCTGCCAAATCCTGGGCCAATCTGATACCCTCTGCTCCCAGAGGATTTCTAACGGAATTATTTGCACTGTGCTTGGAGGCACAGTTCTTAAATAAAAAAAACTAGGCTTCATGTTTAAGTAATAATTTTTTAATCTTGTAATTATATCCCTCGGCTCTGTGCTGCTAATTATTTTACTACAAACATTGAGTTTCAGTATTTTATCATTTGCAGTCATAATTTTCAACACTTGAACAATATTTATCCCACAAACCCTCCATTTGTTTATCAAATATTCAAGTTCAGCTCTCGAAACATCCCTCAGTTGAAGATAGATTGCCCCTCAATCCTTTCTTTGCACAGATCGGAGGTGCGATGGTTGGGGCTGCGTGGACTATAATGGGCTGGATTTTATTCTTTTAAGTTTTCGGGGCGATAATGGCAATGGGGCGGGAAAGTTAGTGGCCAGGAATAGTTTGTGCCTCAGTCGGTAAGTTTGAGCATCTGGGCCCTGAGAGAGCGCAGCGCGAGGGAGGCGTTGTACACCTCTCGTGCTGCAAGGCCGGGAAACTCCCGCGCTAAAGAGCCGGGTGGGGAGCGCTCCCTTCCAAGAGACGCCTGTGGGGTTGGGGGGAAGGAACTAAAACACAAAAGCATTCCCAAAGCATTGGCCTCGCCACCGCAACAAAAATCGCACAAAAAATTCAACAAGGAAACACTCGCACTCACTTCAGGAGTGCATGAACTTCGTCTCCGCTGCCGGGATCGCCGGACCGCTCTGATTTCCCAGGCGGTCGTTGCGGGCGCACTTCCGGGCGGACGGGTCGGGCAAGACTCAAAAACTCACGCCGGTGACACAACCAGCGGCCTTGCACACCGGGCGCGCTTCCCAGCTGTGTCGCTCAGCACCGCCGCAAAACCCAAGCGGAGGATCGCGGGAGACCTCACTGTCGCCGGGCAACACCCGCAGCTCAGCGGCTAATAACAGTATGAGTCTTTGTAATACTTTATTCAGCTCTCGCTCCCGCCCTGCCCCCACCCTTGCCCCGACAGTATTGACCCTGGATTGACCACTTCGTGCCCGTGTCCATTCTCCACACCTGGACGTAGGCACTGAGTATCAGTAATTCTAATTCTGCCCTCGTGAGCATCACTGATTATAATCGCTCCACCATCGGTGGCCGTGCCTTCAGCTGCCTGGGCCCCAAGCTCTGGAACTCCCTCCCTAAACCTCTCCGCCTCTCTTTCCTCCTTCAAGATGCTCCTTAAAACCGACCTCTTTCACCAAGATTTTGGTCACCTGCGCTAATAACTCCTTACGTGGCTCAGTGTCACATTTTTTTATCTCGTAATACTCCTGTGATGTGCCTTGTTGTTGTAGCAATTGATTTGGTCATCACGGTCAAACCAGAATCCCTTCTGATTGAAGTCCCCACAAGTACTCTGTAACGGCAATTACCGGTCAGTTGGAACTCTGGTTGCTATCGCCTCCCTCCCCACGATCAAACCAACGGTAGCAATCCAACGCAAGCTGAGATCGATTGGATCAGCAGAAACCAGGACCTGCTGGTGAGCATTGCCTGATGTGATGTGAGAGGGGTCTCACATCTCAGCTCATTTTCAAAAGATTTAGGAAGGATGTGAAGGCCTTAGAGAGGGAGCAGAAAAGATTTACGAGAATGGTTCCAGGGATGAGGGACTTCAGTGACGGGGAGAGACTGGAGAAGCTGGGGTTGTTCTCCTCGGAGCAGAGAAGGTTGAGAGGAGCTTTGATCGAGGTGTTCAAAATCATGAGGGGTCTGGACAGAGTAGATCGAGAGAAACTGTTCCCATTGGTGGAAGGGTCGGGAACCAGAGGGACACAGATTTAAGGCGATTGGCAGAAGAACCAAAGACGACACGAGGAAAAACGTTCTTACGCAGCGATTGGTTAGGATCTGGAATGTGCTGCCTGAGAGGGTGCTGGAGGCAGACTCAATCATGGCTTTCAAAAGGGAGTTGGATAAGTCCCTGAAGGAATAAAATTAGCCGGGCTCCGGGGAAAGGGCGGGGGACTGGGACTGGCTGAGGTGCTCCTGCAGAGAGCCGCACGGGCTCGATGGGCCGAATGGCCTCCTCCCGTGCTGTATCCATTCAGTGATTTTATAATCGATGTGTCTCTCTCCATACTGCAACCGGCTGTATTTCCCCAGCAATAACTGGATTACATTGTGAAGATATTTGTAACAGCAGGACAATTATTCCATCCTCCTGCACATTCTGTGAGGTAATACCTTTTATTTTATTATCATAATTATTATCTTTAGTTCCTGTGTGTGTGTGACCTCACACGGGTCGATGAAGAATGTTCTCTCACAAAGTCCAATCACTGAGTCGCTGGAAATCTCTGTGAATGATTGTCAAGCTGTGGTAGCCTGCACCATTTGTGTTACAAGTGAACTCCAGCACTGTGTTTCAACATCATTAATCAGCTGTTGTGTGATTGCAAACAGGAGGTCTGATTCCTGCGAGACGCCCTGAGTCACTGTTGTCCATTTAAACAAGTTCCACTTATAACCGCCATCTATTCACTGCACTTAAACCAATTTTCGCTCCAACATTGCATTTGAACCTTACCCATTGCTATTAACTACAGGCAAGTAATCCTCGTTAAATTTCCACTGCGAGTCAGCATATATCATATCTACTGCATTACATCATCATCTTCGTCACCCAAAGCAGTGTTCGTGTGGTACTGAGAGAGTGCCGCACTGTCGGAGGGGCAGTACTGAGAGAGTGCCGCCCTGTCGAAGGGGCAGTACTGAGAGAGTGCCGCACTGTCGGAGGGGCAGTACTGAGGGAGTGCCGCACTGTCGGAGGGGCAGTACTGAGGGAGTGCCGCACTGTCGGAGGGGCAGTACTGAGAGAGTGCCGCACTGTCGGAGGGGCAGTACTGAGAGAGTGCCGCACTGTCGGAGGGGTAGTACTGAGGGAGCGCCGCACTGTCAGAGGGGCAGTACTGAGAGAGTGCCGCACTGTCGGAGGGGCAGTAGTGAGAGAGTGCCGCCCTGTCGGAGGGGCAGTACTGAGAGAGTGCCGCACTGTCGGAGGGGCAGTACTGAGAGAGTGCCGCACTGTCGGAGGGGCAGTACTGAGGGAGTGCCGCACTGTCGGAGGGGCAGTACTGAGAGAGTGCCGCACTGTCGGAGGGGCAGTACTGAGGGAGTGCCGCACTGTCGGAGGGGCAGTACTGAGGGAGCGCCGCACTGTCGGAGGGGCAGCACTGAGGGAGTGCCGCACTGTCGGAGGGGCAGTACTGAGGGAGTGCCGCACTTTCGAAGGGGCAGTACTGAGGGAGTGCCACACTGTCGGAGGGGCAGCACTGAGGGAGCGCCGCACTGTCAGAGGGGCAGTACTGAGGGAGTGCTGCACTGTCGGAGGGGCAGCACTGAGGGAGTGCTGCACTGTCGGAGGGGCAGTACTGAGAGGGTGCTGCATTGTCAGAGGGGCAGTACTGAGGGAGTGCTGCACTGTCGGAGGGGTAGCACTGAGGGAGCGCTGCACTGTCGGAGGGGCAGTACTGAGGGAGTGCTGCACTGTCGGAAGGGCAGTACTGAGGGAGTGCTGCACTCTCGGAGGGGCAATACTGAGGGATCGCCGCACTGTCGGAGGGGCAGTACTGAGGGAGCGCCACACTGTCGGAGGGGTAGTACTGAGGGAGCGCCGCACTGTCGGAGGGGCAGTACTGAGGGAGCGCTGCACTGTCGGAGGGGCAGTCTTTCGGATGAAACATTAATCCAAGGCCCCGTCTGCCCTCTCAGGTGGACGTAAAAATCCCATGGCACTATTTTGAACAAGAGCAGGGAAGTTATCCCCGGTGTCTTCACCATTATTTATCCCTCAACCAACATCTAAAACACATAGAGGACGATTTTCCCCAGATACTTTAGGCGCTAAAGAGCCTCCGAGGCTGCCAAGTTCGGGTCTGAAGCCGGTTCCGCCCACGTTTAGCGCAAGACGCCATCTTGGTAAAGGAGTGGACCCCTGCACTGGGAACGGTCGCCCAGAGGATCGTTCAGGGACTGATCGCCCGCTAGCGCTCGGCGAGGAGGCTGCGCGGTATTTCAGTGGCTGCCGCTTGACCCAACGCCCTCCCCTGATTGGCTGATTGGGAGGCAACTAGTCATTGCTGAGAACTTCGAGCGTTATTGAACTTTACTGTTCACTCGCTGACGGAGGTTTGAAACACATCGGGAGACTCTGGGACACTTTGTCAAGACTTCACCAACACTCGATCAACATTTATTCCGAAAGTTCTCTGAGGACTTTAGCGAACAAGAGCGAGCGCTGCACTGCTCCACCTTATAGGAGTCACCAGGAGAAGGGGAGGGCTTGGTCATCGGCCTCTCGCTGGTCTGCAGGAGGAATGGGAGGTGGGCATGAGGCCAGGCAGAGCTGCACCAACTGCTGCAAGAGAGGCACAGGGGGGCGAGGTGGAGTCCCTCTCCCCCCTCCCCCTCCGACTCCCCTCCCCCCTCGGCCCCGTGGGAATAGGGCATCCCTTCTCCTTGGGACCTCCTCCTCTGGACCTCCTCCACCTGGACCTCCTCCACCAGGACCTCTTCCTCGGGACCTCCTCTGCTGGACCTCCTCCTCAGGACCTCCTCCGCTGGACCTCCTCCTCGGGACCTCCTCCTCTGGATCTCCTCCACTTTGACCTCCTCCTCGGGACCTCCTCCTCAGGACCTCCTCCGCTGGACCTCCTCCTCAGGACCTCCTCCGCTGGACCTCCTCAACCAGGACCTCCTCCTCGGGACCTCCTCCATTTGGACCTCCTCCTCTGGACCTCCTCCTTGGGACCTCCTCCTCAAGACCGCCTCCTCTGGACCTCCTCTACCAGGACCTCCTCCTCGGGGCCTCCTCCACTGGACCTCCTCCACCTGGACCTCCAGTACAAGAACCCGGGCGCCTCTCACTCGGTCCCTGAGCCGACCTGAAACGTGCCGCTATGTGTCGGCCTGAGCACTCCACGCCGTCAGTGGAAGTGGGTGAGAGGAGACTGCGTATACTGCGGCACGAAAATTGCATCTAATCAGCACTTGAATGCTAAAGCTGTGATTAGCAGCTCCAGACAAGTTCAGATTACAGTAATCAGCAATTAGGACTAAAACTGGGTGTTTAAACCAGACTCTCTAACAGGCGTGTCTCATTAGCACAGTGCCCATTTATCGCCTGAATCCACCCTTTCATCAAAATAACCCCCATAGAACGTGGTCATTTATTTCATTACTATTTCTGGGACCTTGTTAAGTGGGCTGCCACGTTTCCCACATTACAACAGTGACTACATGTCAAAAAGTACTTCATTGGCTGTGAAGTACTGAATTAGTGAAAGGCGCTATAGAAACGTAAGTCTCTCTTTCTTTACCGTGGAGGTATTCCCCTTTGTGCAGGACCATGGGCACGTGCTGAGTTATTTAATTTCCCAGGGGTTCTAACGTAAGAGCTGTAATGTTCAGTGTTCCTGACGCAGGGTCAGCGACCTGAATCATTAACTCTGTTTCTCTCTCCACAGATGCTGCTTGACCTGCTGCGTGTTTCCAGCATTCTCTGTTTTTATTCCCTTTAAAAAAGCTCCACACCATCCGGGACAAAGCAGCCGCTTGATCGGCATGCTACCCACCCCCTTCAACACTCACTCCCTCCACCACCTTCAACACTCACTCCCTCCACCACCGGCGCCCCCTGGCTGCAGTGTGTACCATCGACAAGATGCACTGCAGCAACTCGCCAAGGCTTCTTCGGCAGCACCTCCCAAACCCGCGACCTCTACCCCCTAGAAGGACAAGGGCAGCAGGCGCATGGGAACACCACCATCTCCACGTTCCCCTCCCAGTCACACACCATCCTGACTGGGAAATATATCGGCCGTTCCTTCATCGTCGCTGGGTCCCAATCCTGGAACTCCCTCCCTAACAGCACTGTGGGAGCACCTTCACCACACGGACTGCAGCGGTTCAAGAAGGCGGCTCACCATCACCTTCTCAAGGGGCAATTAGGGATGGGCAATAAATGCCGGCCTTGCCAGCGATGCCCACATCCCAGGAACGAATTTTTAAAAACTGCACTGATTATTTTTGGTGGGAGCCTTGCTTCCTGCCCGTTGGATAACTCATTGCCAGTTCCGATAGTGCTCTCTCGGGGTCGCACAATCATGTTTACAAATTGTGAAATGTACAATCACATCCCAGGCCCCCAGAGAAGCGGGTGACATCGGCAATGGAAATGTTGAGAGAGGAACCATAATGCACACTTGTACCATGCTGAGCCAGGGGACAGCTTAAAAGCTCTGGTACATGTTCACCAGATCTGAGAAAATGTTGCGTATTTGCACCGTGAGCAATGGCGAGGAGTGACATCCTCCTGAGAAAGTGGAAGAGGAATACTGTTTTGCTTTGCCTTTGTTCTGAAAAAAAAACATGCAATCATGTGGAAGCAATATTCCGATAGGATGAAAGAAAATGCTGAAACACATTTTGTATCCTGCAACCTTGTAAATTTCAAGTCATTATTGTGATATGTTGTTTATTGATTTCTGCCTTGGTGTCAATTCCCTGCGGCCATACGGGAAGGGAATACATAAAGGTGAGATATTCTCACCAAAGTCTTTGTGAACGCGTTTGAAACGACGCAAGGACACCACTGAAGATCTAATCGGGCCCACGGAGTGACTGCTGTAACAATGGTCCTGCCCTTGGAAGGAGAGTTCCCTCACCACATGTCAGACTGGTAATCAGCCTCTGCCAATCCATCCACCGCTTCAGACTGCTCTCCCAGAGGGAAAGGCGACTTCACAGCCGGAGTGGGTCGCTGTCTTCACTCTCGCATGCAGTTATCGGAACCTGGCAGCTCTTCCAACTCTGCCGGCACCTTGACAGGTCACGGTGATCCAATGTGTGCTGTGGGCAGCTCTGGGGGGCAGGGCATGGGTCACAGGTCACAGGGCGTGGGGCACAAGTCACAGGGCATGCGGCATGGGGGTCACGGGTCACGGGTCATGGAGCAGTGGCACGGGGGCAGTCAGCTCACTCTTCATAGGGGTTCATTCGTTGGACTGTAACAGAGGGCTCTCACTCTCTCACACTCTCACACTCAAGCTCTCTCACTCACTCTCTCTCTCTCACTCTCACTCTCACTCTCACTGCACATTGCAGAAAGAATCACAGAACGGTTACAGCACGGAAGGAAGCCATTCGGCCCGTCGAGTCTGTGCCGGCTCCCTGCAAGAGCACCTCAGCCAGACCCCCTCCCCCGCCCTTTCCCCGGAGCCCTGCAATATTTTCCCTTCAGGGACTTATCCAACTCCCTTTTGAAAGCCGCGATTGAGTCTGCCTCAGGCAGCGCATTCCAGATCCTAACCACTCGCTGCGTAAGAAAACGTTTCCCCTCGTGTCGCCTTTGGTTCTTCTGCCAATCGCCTTAAATCCGTGTCCTCTGGTTCCCGACCCTTCCACCAATGGGAACACTTTGGGGTCAAAATTCAGGTGCACCGGAAAACGCAATGATTTTTCGAGTGGTGCCCATCGCTGGAGCCCTTGGTTCGGTGGATCGAGCCATTTTCAGAAGGTTGAAATGTTTGCAAAGTCCCACAGGAAATGACTCGGAACGGGGACGGGCTTTAGACTGAAAGCCAGCTGATTGGCTGAAAATGGGTCGGACAGGAACTGCGCCGCTGTCAATCAGCGGGGGGAGTAGTGGTGACATCACGTCGCGTGTACATCACCACACTCGCTCCCCTCCGCTGAAGGAGAGAGATTCAATCAGTTTTTATCTTCGGTCACTGGGCCACCAGGGAGGGTTTCAGCCGGGCCGAGAGCGGGTGCCAGGTTGCCTGTTGGCGGCCCGACCGAACCCGGGGGGCAGTATTTTGCCGGCCGATCGGCAGTGGGCCCTCGGTGCGGAGATGGTGCACCGGCAGAGCAACCAGTCGGGGGCACCGCGTGGCGGGGGAGCGAGGGATTCAGCTGAATATTGGCCGGTAAGTATTTTTATTGAATAAAATTGGCGATGCAAGCACTCGGGCGGGCTGGGATCCAGGCCGAAAAATCCCCGAGCTGAATTTAGGTCGGCGTAAAGCGGCGGTCATTCGATTTTTAGGAATGGCCGCCACAAACGGACATTAACGGTTTTCTCTGACACCCTAAATTTCGGACCCCTTTCTCTCGATCTACTCTGTCCAGACCCCTCGTGATTGTGAACACCTCGATCAAATCTCCTCTCAACCTTCTCTGCTCCGAGGAGAACAACCCCGGCTTCTCCAGTCTCTCCCCGTCACTGAAGCCCCTCGTCCCTGGAACCATTCTGGTCAATCTGAACCCTGATGCTTCTGGGAAGCGACTGATTCAGTTCTTCGAGGGGCACCGTGCTCTGGTGCACGTTGCGGACATTGTTCTTCATCACGACCCGTTCGCAGTGAAGCTGCTTGAGGGAATGCAAAGGTTGCTCTGTTTTATAAAGGAGAACAGCAGCACATCACGTGGTGGACAATGTATTATTCTGCTGCTAAGGGGCCGCTGCGTAGATCTTGTCCTGCGACACCATTTTCAGGTGTGAACAGGGTGGTAAGGAGAACCATGTTAGCTCTCCTCTCAACTTTTAACAACAACACCTACAACAACAACCTGTATTTATATAGCGCCTTTAACTTAGTGAAACGTTCCAAGGTGCTTCACAGGAGTGTTCTACGATAAGAAAAATTGACACCGAGCCTCATAAGGAGAAATTAGGGCAGGTGACCAAAAGTTTGGTCAAAGAGGTCGGTTTTAAGGAGCGTCTTGAAGGAGGAAAGCGAGGTAGAGAGGTAGAGAGGTTTAGGGAGGGAGTTCCAGAGCTTGGGGCCCAGGCAACAGAAGGCACGGCCACCGATGGTGGAGCGATTATAATCAGGGATGGTCAGGAGGGCAGAATTAGAGGAGAGCAGGCATCTCGGGGGGTTGTGGAGCTGGAGGGGATTACAGAGATAGGGAGGGGGTGAGGGACATGGAGGGATTTGAAAACAAGGATGAGAATTTTGAAATCGAGGCGTTACTTAACCGGAAGCCAATGTAGGTCAGTGAGCACAGGGGGTGATGGGTGAGCGGGACTCGGTGTGAGTTAGGACACGGGGCAGCGAGCACAGGGGGTGATGGGTGAGCGGGACTCGGTGTGAGTTAGGACATGGGGCAGTGAGCACAGGGGGTGATGGGTGAGCGGGACTCGGTGTGAGTTAGGACATGGGGCAGTGAGCACAGGGGGTGATGGGTGAGCGGGACTCGGTGCGAGTTAATACACGGGGTCAGTGAGCACAGGGGGTAATGGGTGAGCGGGACTCGGTGCGAGTTAATACATGGGGTCAGTGAGCACAGGGGGTGATGGGTGAGCGGGACTCGGTGCGAGTTAATACACGGGGTCAGTGAGCACAGGGGGTGATGGGTGAGCGGGACTCGGTGCGAATTAGAACACGGGGCAACCGAGTTTTGGATCACCTTTAGTTTACGTAGGGTAGAATGTGGGAGTGCGTTGAAATAGTCAAGTCTAGAGGTAACAAATGGGTGAGCTTGATGGTTGAAGGAGAGGGGCATAAAGGAATATGGGAACTGGGCGGGCATAGGGGATCCGGATACTGCTTGTGTGGAGTCGCTCCTCTCCCTCCGCCCCCTCCATCCCCTCCATCCCCGCTCCTCCCCTCCACCCCCTTCCCCTCCCCCTCCGCCCCCTCCATCCCCTCCATCCCCGCTCCTCCCCTCCGCCCCCTCCATCCCCTCCCCCTCCGCCCCCTCCATCCCCTCCATCTCCCTCCATCCCCCTCCTCCACTCCCCCTCGATCCCCTCTGCCCCCTCCATCGCCCTCTACCCCCTCCCCCTCTCCTCCATCAGACTCCTCCCATGACGCCAGGCCTGTTTGAAGCCCGATGTTGTGATGGTTTGAACATGTTCATTATCAGCGAGATGCCGGAGGTATACCAGTGAACAGTAACCCAGCCGCTTTGATCTGTGTGTGTGAAATGTGCTGGGGGTCTGATTGTGAGTCTTTACGTGTTAAACAGCTTTGTCTTCAGTTATATTCAGCAACATTGTTCAAGTACTGTCACCGGCTGAGCTTCTAAATTCCTTTCCCACCTCCGTGCACTCACAACTCATTCATCTCCTCCCCAGCCTTTTAATTAGTGATTCTTCAATTGTAAAGATAAATCGGGTCACGCACCTCTTGTGCCCCGGTGCTCACAGACTCTCAGCAAATTACACATTGTAACTACAACACGGCGGTGGTTAAAGGGGAGGTGAGGTAGGCCACAAGCAGACAACGAGTGGGTGGGTGGGGAGGGGGTGGGGAGGGAGTGAGGAGGGGTGGGGGTGAGGGAGGTGGGGTGAGGAAGAGTGGGGAGGGGTTCGGGGTGGGTAAGGTGAGGTGGAGAGAGGGTGGGGTGGTGGAGGAGAAATTCGGGGGGTGAGGGGATGGGGTGGGAGGAGGAGGGGTGAGGGGGGTTCGGAGGGGTTCGGGGGGTTCAGAGGGGTGAGGGGGGGTTCAGAGGGGTGAGGGTGTGGGGTGAGATGAGGTGAGGTGGGGAGGGTGACGAGGTGTTTGGGGGTGAGGAGGGATCGGGAGGTTCGGAGGAGTTCGGGGGGTTCAGAGGGGTGAGGGTGTGGGGTGAGGATGTGGGATGAGGTGGGGGAGGGTGATGAGGGGTTCGGGGGGTGGGTGAGGGAGGTGAGGACGGGTTTGGGGGGAAGTCTACAAAGCCCAATCAATCCAAGACTTGAATCCTGCTCCAGTATTGAGGTGTAGTGTACAAGATCTGTCCTCCGATAGACAATCCCTCGTACCTCTCGGCTCAACACTCTCTCTCTCTCTCTGTATCACACCTCTCCATCTCACTGGCACTTCTAACCGGAGCTTTTCTTTGTTGGTTGTCTATTTCTTTCAACTTTGCTGTTCCTTGGTCCTCCGTCCTTCATACAACTTTCCAACACAAGAGAAATGGTTCCGACCCCAAGGGAATGTAGAGAGTTGCAGTTACAACCCAACTTGGAGAGGCAGGATATGCAGAAGAAGATTAATGGGCCATACCTGAACTTCTCGCGCACTCAGGGAGGGGAGGAGGACGTTACCCACAGCATGTCACGTGGAGTTTGTATTTACCATCTGTGTGACCTCCCAGTGTTCCAGGATCCATTGCAGCTCGCAGGGATCCATGGCGAGAGATGTTTGGGTCTGCTACCTGCGCGTGTGAATGGCAGGAGAATGGTGGACGATCGTGGAAGGCTCACAGCAAAGAGAAGACTATATGTTGGGCCAAGCTGAGGTTCTGGGACTGTCCCCCCCTGCCCCAAAATGGGGGCACACGAGCCCCGTTTCTCGTGTCCCCATCGCCAAGGCAGCCTCTTGAACTATATTCCGCTCCCTGACTGTTTTTTTCAGGCAGGCGGAAGTCGCTCGTATTGTGGGCGGAAGTTGGGGTGGAGCGTAGCGCTGATGACATCACCACGGCTCTCCCCGTCACTTAAAGGAGATTGCTAAAGCTCGGTCCCCTGGACCACCAGAGGAGGTTTTCAGTCAAGGGTGGGCTGCCCGGCCGAATCAGAGGGCAGACTTATCGGCTCGACACGGCGGTCGGCCGACAAAAAAAACCATGGCGGCCACGGCAGTGAGCCCGGGCCCTTTATGGGAAGCCGCTGCAGAAGGCACAGCCTCTCTGGACCGCCGGGGAAAGCAGCTTTTGGCATCGCCGGGTGGGCCGGAGATTTTCACGGCGGAATTTCGCCGTCGGCGGGAGGGGGCGCGCACGGTGACGACATCGTCAGCACGGCCCGGCAGCAGCGGAACGGTTTGGGGGGGGGGGTCCACTGCCGGGATACCGCGGGGAGCGGAACTTTGATAATGGCGGCCATTGCACTCCCCACGTGGCCACCGATTCCCGATGTTCACAGGCCGTCAGGAAAGGGGCAAGTTCGGCCCCGATGTGGCAAGGCCTGAATGGAAGAGCGGCAGTGGCCAGACAGGCACGGGAAACTGCTGGAGGAGAGTGTGGTGATGGGGCCTCTATGTCCACGCTGGTTATAACGGACTGAACCCAGTTCCCACTGGGACTTAGACCCACAGCATCACACATCTCAACATTTGGCAGTGTTATGTATGTAACCCGAGACAACCTGTGCCATACCGACACCAGAGGGCATACCTGTTGGAGTCCCACAGGATCCCCGCATCCCTTGGGAGCACTGTATATAAGCCGGCCTCCCATGTTGTACCAACACTCTGGAGTTTACATAAAGGAGCTAAGGTCACACTTACTCACTGTCCACAGTTACATTATTATGACCGTAACAGGTAGAATCTTTCCTGCTGAGGTGAACATCAGTGCTGTCGGGACCATGCAGAGGGAGCTTCCCTCGGTATTTGATCCGGCCTGTAGCTCACCTGAGTGTGTGCCATAGTGACACTGGATATAAACGGTAAACACGGGACTGCCACAGCTGAGCATTGCCAATCCTCGATGGGCAGAAAAAGGCCCCAACATTTTGAGACAAAGAACTTCTGAGTTGTTAAAATAATCCTTTGAATTGTGCTCTTGCCTTTTAGCTAGTTATTTGTTCTGAAGAAAGCAATGCCGGACAATGCCAAACGCAAAGCAAAATGTGCACGCTCTCCCAAATGTTAAGATGTTCTGATATAATGATATGAAATGACACAAAGATACCTTACTGCACAATCCAACACATGGAGGCTGTACACATGGGTACAAGGTTACATCTCTTGTAATGAGATAATGTCGGTAGTGTTTACAATAATTCAACAACACAACTTACATTTATATACATCGTTAACATAGGAAAATGTCCCAAAATGCTTTGCAGTGTTAGCAAACAGTATTTGATACCGAGCCACATAAGGTGATATTGGGGCAGATAACCAAAAGCTTGGTCAAAGAGCTAGGTTTTAAGGAGCATCTTAAAGGAGGAGAGATAGCCGGAGAGGTTTAGGGAGGGAGTTCCAGAGCTTGGGGCCCAGGCAGCTGAAGGCACGGCCACCGATGGTGGAGCGATGGAAATCAGGGATGGGTCAGAGGGCAGAATTGGAGGAGCACCGACCTCTCGGGGGGGTTGTGGGGCTGGAGGAGGTCACAGAGATAGGGAGGGGCTGAGGGCCATGGAGGGTTTGAAATTCAGCATTGAAACAAGAAAGGAAAGCTGGATTTATTCTGTTTTTCAACAGTTTCGCATTCAGTGGCATTAACCGGCTTGCCCCCAATTCATCTCCTCCACCTCGCATCCTTCCGCAGTCCGTGTCGGAACCCGCTGCCTCACTGAGACAGACTCACTGATAGTTTGGGAATGTCGGAAAGCTGTCATTCTCAGATTGATATATTATTATTCGAGGAGGATGTTGAGAGACAGAACACCAAGGCAGATTTAAGGATCTACATACAACACTGGTTAACTGGTGTCGTATCTTTCCGCTCCAACAGCCTCCTGAAAGAAACGAACTAAAGAAGACTGCAAAAATTCCTGAGCTTCGATGTTGAATAATTGAGGGTTGTCATGGAGACAAAATGGTGCCTGGAAGACAGTGGACGTGTGAGTGTCCTATTCAGTGTCCCTCCCCTTCACAATCGGGGATATCTCATGGGGACTGCACGTGTGTGAGGATGTGCATGCTTTAGAGCAGCAAGGCTATTGATTTCTGCAGTATTTTATCACTTCTCCTGACTATCCGTTGTTGTCATGGCAACATCCCCTAATTTGGACCAGAGACGGTTAAAAGCTTTTCCGGCGGTTCAGAATGCCAGACGATGAGGGAGGAATCGTTTACTTTGGGACCACGGACGGTGGAGATGCTCACAATATTGTGACTGGAATGTCGGGGGAAATTAACGTCAATAAATGAGTGAAACAATTGACAAAAGGACTTTCTCACATTCCCCAGCCTGACCATTGAAGGAAAAGTTAAGACCCACGCTTGCAGTGAAGGAGGCATTGCACATATGCAGAACATTTCATGACTCCAGGACATCCCAAAGCGTTTCGTCGCCAATTAAACATTAGTGACAATTTGTGCACAGCAAGCTCCCCCAAACAGCAATGTGATAATGACCAGGCAGTCTGTTTTTTGGTATGCTGATTGAGGGATAAATATTGGCCTCGACCTCCAGGGGGAACCCCTCTGCTCTTCTTCAGGTTAATGTTTCAGGTATCACCTTCATCAGGACTGAGACTAAAATAGAGCGAGGACTGGAATTTCGCCGGAGGCTATTTCGGGCAATAATGGAGGCAGGATGGAAATGGTACGCGTCCTCACCCACAAAATTCATCTGCTGGGCCCCGACTCTGTTTGTATGATGATTATTGTGTTATGATTACTTCTTCATTAAGGAGGGAGAAGGCAGACAAAAAGCAGGAAACTATAGACCAGTTAGCCTAACATCTGTGGTTGGGAAAATGTTGGAGTCCATTATTAAATAAGCAGGAGCAGGACATTTGGAAAAGCAAAATTCGGTCAGGCAGAGTCAGCATGGATCTGTGGAGCGGGGTGCTAAGGGAGGGGTTACACACCTCTCTCGGGACACTAGGCCAGCTGAACAGCCGAAAATCCCGAGCTAAACAGTCGGCCTCGGAGCGCTCCGCGAAAAAGAAAATCGCCAAAAAAAACCACAAAATCATTCCCAATACCTTGCTCACCCCAAATAAAGATCAATCGCAAAATAAATCACAAAATAAACACTTACTGACACCAAGTTTGGAAAGTTCTGTTCAAGAACAAAGTATCCTCTTCAAAACAGAAATCAAGTGGTTAAGTTTGATTTGTAAATATGGAAAAATTAGTCCGTATCTTTTGTTGTGTGCAACCATGCAAGTTATGTATGATGATTATTGTGTTATGATTACTTCTTCATTAAGGAGGGAGAAGGCAGACAAAAAGCAGGAAACTATAGACCAGTTAGCCTAACATCTGTGGTTGGGAAAATGTTGGATTCCATTATTAAATAAGCAGGAGCAGGACATTTGGAAAAGCAAAATTCGGTCAGGCAGAGTCAGCATGGATTTATGAAGGGGAAGTCAGGTTTGACAAGTTTGCTGGAATTCTTTGAGGGCAGGGTGGATAAAGGTTAGGGTTAGGGTTAGGGTTAGGGATGTGGTGTATTTGGACTTCCAGAAGACACTTGACAAGGTGCCACATAAAAGGTTACTGCAGAAGATAAAAGTTCACGGGGTTGGGGGTAATATATTAGCATGGATAGCGGATTGGCTAACTAACAGAAAACAGAGAGTCAGATAAATGGTTCATTCTCTGGTTGGCAACCAGTAACTAGTGGGGTGTCGCAGGGATCAGTGCTGGGACCCCAACTATTTACAATCTATATTAACGACTTGGAAGAAGGGACTGAGTGTAATTAGCCAAGTTTGCTGACGATACAAAGATGGGAGGAAAAGCAATGTGCGAGGAGGACACAAAATATCTGCAAAAGGACATAGACAGGCTCAGTGAGTGGGCAAAAGTTTGACAGATGGAGTATAATGTTGGAAAGTGTGAGGTCATGCACTTTGGCAGAAAAAATCAAAGAGCAAGTTATTATTTAAATGGAGAAAGATTGCAAAGTGCTGCAGTACAGCGGGACCTGGGGGTACTTGTGCATGAAACACAAAAGGATAGTATGCAGGTACAGCAAATGATCAGGAAGGCCAATGGTATCTCGGCCTTTATTGCAAAGGGGATGGAGTATAAAAGCAGGGAAGTCTTGCTACAGTTATACAGGGTATTGGTGAGGCCACACCTGGAATACTGCGTGCAGTTTTGGTTTCCATATTTATGAAAGGATATACTTGCTTTGGAGGCAGTTCAGAGAAGGTTCACTCGGTTGATTCCAGAGATGAGGGGGTTGACTTATGAGGAAAGGTTGAGTAGGTTGAGCCTCTACTCATTGGAATTCAGAAGAATGAGAGGTGATCTTATCGAAACGTATAAGATTATGAGGGGGCTTGAAAAGGTGGATGCAGAGAGGATGTGTCCACTGATGGGGGAGACTAGAACTAGAGGGCATGGTCTTAGAATAACAGGCCACCCATTTAAAACTGAGATGAGGAGAAATTTCTTCTCTCAGAGGGTTGTAAATCTGTGGAATTCGCTGCCCCAGAGAGCTGTGGAGGCTGGGACATTGAATAGATTTAAGACAGAAATAGACAGTTTCTTAAACGATAAGGAGATAAGGGGTTATGGGGAGCGGGCGGGGAAGTGGACCTGAGTCCATGATCGGATCAGCCATGAATTTATTAAATGGCGGAGCAGGCTCGAGGGGCCATATGGCCGACTCCTGCTCCTATTTCTTATATATGTGTGATATAGAGCGCCACCTAGTGGGCCACTGTGGTAATGCAACCATTGATGCATAGCAATAAAGTCACATGATGCACTGGAGCCATGTTGCAGAATGTGTGCATTAGTGATGTAACGATTATATCACAATGCAAACATTCTCTCCCTCGCCGCCACTGGAACAGCTCGGACCGCCCACTTTCCCAGGCGGTCCCACTAGGGAGCGCGACAGGGCCCTACGGGTCCCCCATGAAACAAATTTCACAATGGTGTCATAACCGGGGCGTTGCCTCTTACTGTCTCTCCGGGGCGCGGACAGAGGCAGCAACATGTTTCTATAAGTTTCATGTTCAGCCATGAACTCATTGAATGGCGGTGCAGGCTAGAAGGGCTGAACGGCCTGCTCCTGCACCTATTTTCTAACACGTCAAAAATCCAGCCCCGGGTACTTTAGCAAGATCAGAAAAACAGAGAGAAAGAGAAGAAGAGAGAGTCAACAGATATGCCAATCAGAGAGAGGCAATGCAATCACACCAGAGAAACTCAATGCAATGGGGGGAAAGTTAAAAAGCCAGTTTCTATCCAGTTCCTCTTGAGCACGATTCCCACTGCACAAACTGACACTGAATTGTAGCTTTTGGCATTTGTGGGTCAGTGCATGAGTACACCAACCAGGCGTCCCATCCCAGATCTCGAATGTCCTTCAGGGAAAGAACACGCGTCCTTCCCCAGTCTGGTCTGCATGTGTCTCCAGCCACACAGCTGCCTCTGAAGTCGCCCAACAAGTCACTCAGTTGCACCAAACCCACTCCCATTAGTTCAAGAAGGCAGCTCACCACCACCTTCCGAAGGGCAGCTAGGGACAGGCAATAAATGCCGGCATTGCCAGCGATGCCCACATCTTGAGACTGAAACAAAAATCCAGTAAATCCCCACGGAACGTGCACGTATGCAGATGGAGGCCAGGAATACAGAGAATATACCGCACAGAGGCAGTCCATTGGGCCCAACTAATGTGTGCTGGATGGGGCAGCCTCATCTGTGCGGGTCTCCCACACACGTTTATAGCCTGGTGACCCCCACTGTCCGCATTCCCCCATGCACAATAATCCTTGGGGGAAGTGTCTGGGGATAACTTGCAATCAGGATCCACCCAACATGAGGCAGCCACTCAGGAAAACCCAGAGGAATCATGTTTTGACCCTGCTCATCTTCCTCTCCTGATTCCTTGCTGGGGAATGGTTCCATGAGAGCCAGTCTCTCAACCACAGGCCCACTCTTCATGTGCCTTTATACTGTCAGCTGTGGCTCAGTGGGTAGCACTCCAGGGACGTGAACACAAATATCCCGGCCAACACTCCCAGTGCAGTGCTGAGTGTCATGTGTGTACTTTTGGTATCACTAGCCACTAGATGGCGTCACTGTTGGAGGCCATTGGGCTGCACGCACGTGTATGCAGACCAAGTATAAAAGGCCAGGCATTTTGTACATTAGTCACTTTGGGCCTTAATAAAGCAGAGCCAAGGTCATACCTCTTGGAGTTAAACAGTACTCAGTCTAACAGTTATTGCATACACAACATTTGGCGACAAGGGTGGGATACTTCATAGGAACATGAAGAGTCTACTGAAGTCCGTTCCCAGAACTGTCATGTTCCAAGATAACATCCTGATCACAGGGTGTAACTCTAAGGAACATCTGAACAACCTGGAAGAGATCCTACATTGTCTGGACAAAGTGGGACTCAGACTGAAACGCTCGAAGTGCGTCTTCATGGCACCAGAGGTCGAATTCCTGGGGAGGAAAATTGCTGCTGACGGCATCAGGCCCACGGACGCGAAAACCAAGGCCATCAAGAATGCACCCAAGCCGCAGAATGTGATGGAGCTGCATTCGTTCCTGGGTCTACTCAACTACTTCGGTAACTTCCTACCTAAATTGAGCAGCTTATTAGAACCACTGCACATGTGGCTAAGAAAAGGCGACAACTGGGTGTGGGGTGCGTCTCAAGACAGAACTTTTGAGAAAGCCACTAATCTGCTTTGCTCTAACAAGCTGCTGGTACGTTATGATCCGTGTAAACGTTTAGTATTGGCCTGTGATGCTTCGTTATATGGAATTGGTTGCGTGCTCCAACAAGCTAATGAGTCGGGTAAACTTTAACCAGTCGCGTATGCTTCAACAAGTTTGTCTAAAACAGAAAGAGCCTACAGCATGATAGAGAAAGAAGCACTAGCCTGTGTGTATGTGGTTAAAAAGATGCATCAGTACCTGTTCGGTCTTCGGTTTGAACTGGAAACAGATCACAAGCCGCTCATTTCACCGTTCACTGAAAACAAAGGTATCAATACCAATGCTTCATCCCGCATCCAGAGGTGGGCTCTGACATTATCCGCTTTGCCGTAGGCGTGGCACTGAGAATTGTGCCGATGCTTTGAGCCGTCTGCCGTTGCCCACACCGGAGGTGGAAACGCCACAACCGACAGACCTATTGTTAGTTATGGATGCTTTTGAGAGTGAAGGAACCCCTGTCACGGCTCAACAAGTTAAGACCTGGACCAGCCAGGACCTGATTTTATCGGTGGTGAAGAGTTGCATCCTCAAAGGTGATTGGTCTGCCATACCCAGGGAAATGTGCGAGGAGACCAAACCTTACATTCGTCGCAAAGACAAACTATCTATTCAGTCAGATTGTATACTGTGGGGCAATCGTGTTATGCCCAAGAAAGGGAGAGAGAAATTTGTACTTGAGCTACATAGTACACATCCCGGCATTGTAATGATGAAAACCATTGCCAGGTCTCATGTATGGTGGCCGAGAATTGACTCTGAGCTGGAATCATGTGTGCATCAGTGCAACACTTGCATGTAGCTCAGCAAAGCACCAGCAGAATCACCGCTGAGTCTGTGGTCGTGGCCGTCTAAACCATGGTCCAGGATCCACATCGACTTTGCAGGTCCCTTCCTGGGGAAGATGTTTTTAGTTGTGGTGGATGCATATTCGAAGTGGATAGAGTGTATCATCATGTCACCCAGCACATCCACAGCTACCATTGAGAATCTCAGTGTCATGTTCGCGACACATGGTCTGCCTGACATCGCTGTTAGTGACAATGGATCGTGCTTCACCAGTCAGGAGTTTCAAGAGTTCATGAAACTCAATGGTATCAAACATGTAATGTCAGCATCGTTCAAACCTGCATCCAATGGGCAAGCAGAACGTGCTGTCCAAATCATAAAGCAGAGTGTGAAGCGAGTAACCCAAGGGTCACTGTAGACCCGCCTGTCATGCATACTGCTTAGTTACAGGACAAGACCACACACACTTACCGGGGTCTCGCCTGTTGAACTAATGATGAAGAGAGGTCTCAAGACCAAGCTATCTCTTGTACATCCTGACTTGAATAATCATGTTGAATATAGAAGACAAAGTCAGCAAGGGTATCACGATCGCGCAGCTGTGTCACGCGATATTTCTGTAAATGATCCTGTATATGTTCTGAATTATGGTCTGGGTCCAAAGTGGATCGCTGGTACTGTCATGGCCAAGGAGGGCAACAGAGTATTTATTGTCGAGCTCAAAAATGGGCAAACATGCAGGAAACATATGGATCAGACCAAGCTGCGGCACACAGACAAACTGGAACAGTCGGAGGAAGAGACAATCGACGACCAACCAACCTACCCCCAGTCATCAGAGGACTCAGTGGTCCTCAGTGAATCGGGACTTTCAATCACTGACATGTTCAATGAAAATGGACTTTCAGTCCCTGACATGGCCATTGCCACTCCCACCAGGTCAGCCACCCAGCCACCAGTCACAACAGACTCTGAACACTCACCCAAGGCTGGAGTTGAATTGAGACAGTCAACCCAGGAGCGGAAAACACTGGACCGTCTCAATTTGTAAAAGACTGTGTTACTATCTCAGAGTGGGGTATGTACTTTTGGGATCAGTAGCCACTAGATGGCATCACTGTTGGAGGCCATTGGACTGCACGCACGTGTGTGCAGCCCAAATATACAAGGCCAGCCATTTTGTATATTAGTAACTTGGGCCTAAAAAAAGCAGAGCCAAGGTCATACCTCTTGGAGTTAAACAGTACTCAGTCAAACAGTTATTGCATACACAACACTGAGGGAGCGCCGCACTGTCGGAGGGACAGTACTGAGGGAGCATCGCACTGTCGGAGGGGCAGTACTGAGGGAGCACCACACAGTCGGAGGGGCAGTACTGAGGGAGTGCCGCACTGTCGGAGGGGCAGTACTGGAGTGCCGCACTGTCGGAGGGACAGTACTGAGGGAGCATCGCACTGTCGGAGGGGCAGTACTGAGGGAGCGCCGCACTTCGGAGGGGCAGTACTGAGGGAGCACTGCACTGTCGGAGGGACAGTACTGAGGGAGCATCACACTGTCGGAGGGGCAGTACTGAGGGAGCATCGCACTGTCGGAGAAGCAGTACTGAGGGAGTGCCGCACTGTCGGAGGGGGCAGTACTGGGGGAGTGCCGCACTGTCGGAGGGGCAGTACTGGGGGAGTGCCGCACTGTCGGAGGGGCAGTACTGAGGGAGTGCCGCACTGTCGGAGGGGCAGTACTGAGGGAGTGCCGCACTGTCGGAGGGGGCAGTACTGGGGGAGTGCCGCACTGTCGGAGGGGCAGTACTGGGGGAGTGCCGCACTGTCGGAGGGGCAGTACTGGGGGAGCATCACACTGTCGGAGGGGCAGTACTGAGGGAGTGCCGCACTGTCGGAGGGGCAGTACTGGGGGAGTGCCGCACTGTCGGAGGGGCAGTACTGGGGGAGTGCCGCACTGTCGGAGGGGCAGTACTGGGGGAGCATCACACTGTCGGAGGGGCAGTACTGAGGGAGTGCCGCACTGTCGGAGGGGCAGTACTGGGGGAGTGCCGCACTGTCGGAGGGGCAGTACTGAGGGAGCATCACACTGTCGGAGGGGCAGTACTGAGGGAGTGCCGCACTGTCGGAGGGGCAGTACTGAGGGAGTGCCGCACTGTCGGAGGGGCAGTACTGGGGGAGTGCCGCACTGTCGGAGGGGCAGTACTGAGGGAGTGCCGCACTGTCGGAGGGGCCGCCTTTCGGATGAGACATCAAACCGAGGCCCTATCTGTTTTTTCAAATGGAGGTCAGAAATCCCTTGGCACTATTTGGAAGAAGAGCAGGGCAGTTACCCCCGGTGTCCTGGGGCCAATATTTATCCCTCAATCAATATAACAAAAACTGATTACCTGGTCATGATCACATTGCTGTTTGTGGTTAGCTTCCTATGCACAAATTGGCTGCCCTGTTTCCCACATTACAACAGGGAGCACACTTTAAAAGTACTTCATTGGCTGTTTGGGATGAGCTGAGGTCATGAAAGACGTCCTTTGTTTCAGCGGAAAATCTTTCTGTGTGTGTCTGGGCAACGTGTGTCAGTGTGTGTGGGCAATGTGTGTCAGTGTGTGTCTGGGCAATGTGTGTCAGTGTGTGTGGGCAATGTGTGTCAGTGTGTGTGGGCAATGTGTGTCAGTGTGTGTCTGGGCAATGTGTGTCAGTGTGTGTCTGGGCAATGTGTGTCAGTGTGTCTGGGCAATGTGTGTCAGTGTGTCTGGGCAATGTGTGTCACTGGGTGTCTGGGCAATGTGTGTCAGTGTGTCTGGGCAATGTGTGTTAGTGTGTCTGGGCAATGTGTGTCAGTGTGTGTCTGGGCAATGTGTGTCAGTGTGTGTCTGGGCAAAGTGTGTCAGTGTGTGTCTGGGCAATGTGTGTCAGTGTGTGTCTGGGCAATGTGTGTCACTGTGTGTCTGGGCACTGTGTGTCAGTGTGTGTGGGCAATGTGTGTCAGTGTGTGTGGGCAATGTGTGTCAGTGTGTGTCTGGGCAATGTGTGTCAGTGTGTGTCTGGGCAATGTGTGTCAGTGTCTGTCTGGGCAATGTGTGTCAGTGTGTCTGGGCAATGTGTGTCACTGTGTGTCTGGGCAATGTGTGTCAGTGTGTGTCTGGGCAATGTGTGTCACTGTGTGTGTCTGGGCAATGTGTGTCAGTGTATGTGAGCAATGTGTGTCAGTGTGTGTCTGGGCAATGTGTGTCAGTGTGTGTGAGCAATGTGTCAGTGTGTGTCTAGGCACTGTGTGTCAGTGTGTGTCTGGGCAATGTGTGTCAGTGTGACTGGGCAATGTGTGTCAGTGTGTCTGGGCAATGTGTGTCAGTGTGTGTGTGGGCAATGTGTGTCACTGTGTGTCTCGGCAATGTGTGTCAGTGTGTGTCTGGGAACTGTGTGTCAGTGTATGTCTGGGCACTGTGTATCAGTGTGTGTCTGGGCAATGTGTGTCAGTGTGTGTCTGGGCAATGTGTGTCAGTGTGTCTGGGCAATGTGTGTCAGTGTGTGTCTGGGCAATGTGTGTCAGTGTGTGTTGGCAATGTGTGTCACTGTGTGTCTGGGCAATGTGTGTCAGTGTGTGTCTGGGCAATGTGTGTCATTGTGTGTCTGGGCAATGTGTGTCAGTGTGTGTTGGCAATGTGTGCCAGTGTGTGTGGGCAATGTGTGTCAGTGTGTATGTGGGCAATGTGTGTCAGTGTGTGTCTGGGCAATGTGTGTCAGTGTGTGTCTGGGCAATGTTTGTTAGTGTGTGTGGGCAATGTGTGTCAGTGTGTGTCTGCGCAATGTATGTTAGTGTGTGTGGGCAATGTGTGTCAGTGTGTGTCTGGGCACTGTGTGTCAGTGTGTGTCTGGGCACTGTGTGTCAGTGTGTGTCTGGGCAATGTGTGTCAGTGTGTGTGTGGGCAATGTGTGTCAGTGTGTGTCTGGGCAATGTATGTTAGTGTGTGTGGGCAATGTGTGTCAGTGTGTGTCTGGGCAATGTATGTTAGTGTGTGTGGGCAATGTGTGTCAGTGTGTGTCTGGGCACTGTGTGTCAGTGTGTGTCTGGGCACTATGTGTCAGTGTGTGTCTGGGCAATGTGTGTCAGTGTGTGTCTGGGCAATGTGTGTCAGTGTGTCTGGGCAATGTGTGTCAGTGTGTGTCTGGGCACTGTGTGTCAGTGTGTGTCTGGGCAATGTGTGTCAGTGTGTGTCTGGGCAATGTGTGTCACTGTGTGTCTGGGCAATGTGTGTCAGTGTGTGTCTGGGCAATGTGTGTCACTGTGTGTGTCTGGGCAATGTGTGTCAGTGTGTGTGAGCAATGTGTCAGTGTGTGTCTAGGCACTGTGTGTCAGTGTGTGTCTGGGCAATGTGTGTCAGTGTGTCTGGGCAATGTGTGTCAGTGTGTCTGGGCAATGTGTGTCAGTGTGTGTGTGGGCAATGTGTGTCACTGTGTGTCTCGGCAATGTGTGTCAGTGTGTGTCTGGGAACTGTGTGTCAGTGTATGTCTGGGCACTGTGTGTCAGTGTGTGTCTGGGCAATGTGTGTCAGTGTGTGTCTGGGCAATGTGTGTCAGTGTGTCTGGGCAATGTGTGTCAGTGTGTGTCTGGGCAATGTGTGTCAGTGTGTGTTGGCAATGTGTGTCACTGTGTGTCTGGGCAATGTGTGTCAGTGTGTGTCTGGGCAATGTGTGTCATTGTGTGTCTGGGCAATGTGTGTCAGTGTGTGTTGGCAATGTGTGCCAGTGTGTGTGGGCAATGTGTGTCAGTGTGTATGTGGGCAATGTGTGTCAGTGTGTGTCTGGGCAATGTGTGTCAGTGTGTGTCTGGGCAATGTTTGTTAGTGTGTGTGGGCAATGTGTGTCAGTGTGTGTCTGCGCAATGTATGTTAGTGTGTGTGGGCAATGTGTGTCAGTGTGTGTCTGGGCACTGTGTGTCAGTGTGTGTCTGGGCACTGTGTGTCAGTGTGTGTCTGGGCAATGTGTGTCAGTGTGTGTGTGGGCAATGTGTGTCAGTGTGTGTCTGGGCAATGTATGTTAGTGTGTGTGGGCAATGTGTGTCAGTGTGTGTCTGGGCAATGTATGTTAGTGTGTGTGGGCAATGTGTGTCAGTGTGTGTCTGGGCACTGTGTGTCAGTGTGTGTCTGGGCACTATGTGTCAGTGTGTGTCTGGGCAATGTGTGTCAGTGTGTGTCTGGGCAATGTGTGTCAGTGTGTCTGGGCAATGTGTGTCAGTGTGTGTCTGGGCACTGTGTGTCAGTGTGTGTCTGGGCAATGTGTGTCAGTGTGTGTCTGGGCAATGTGTGTCACTGTGTGTCTGGGCAATGTGTGTCAGTGTGTGTCTGGGCAATGTGTGTCACTGTGTGTGTCTGGGCAATGTGTGTCAGTGTATGTGAGCAATGTGTGTCAGTGTGTGTCTGGGCAATGTGTGTCAGTTTGTGTGAGCAATGTGTCAGTGTGTGTCTAGGTATGTGTGTCAGTGTGTGTCTGGGCAATGTGTGTCAGTGTGTGTTGGCAATGTGTGTCAGTATGTGTCTGGGCAATGTATGTTAGTGTGTGTGGGCAATGTGTGTCAGTGTGTGTCTGGGCAATGTATGTTAGTGTGTGTGGGCAATGTGTGTCAGTGTATGTCTGGGCACTGTTTGTCAGTGTGTGTCTGGGCAATGTGTGTCAGTGTGTGTCTGGGCAATGTGTGTCAGTGTGTCTGGGCAATGTGTGTCAGTGTGTGTCTGGGCAATGTGTGTCAGTGTGTGTCTGGGCAATATGTGTCGGTGTGTGTCTGGGCAATGTGTGTCATTGTGTGTCTGGGCAATGTGTGTCAGTGTGTGTTGGCAATGTGTGCCAGTGTGTGTGGGCAATGTGTGTCAGTGTGTATGTGGGCAATGTGTGTCAGTGTGTGTCTGGGCAATGTGTGTCAGTGTGTGTCTGGGCAATGTATGTTAGTGTGTGGGGGCAATGTGTGTCAGTGTGTGTCTGGGCAATGTATGTTAGTGTGTGTGGACAATGTGTGTCAGTGTGTGTCTGGGCACTGTGTGTCAGTGTGTGTCTGGGCACTGTGTGTCAGTGTGTGTGTGGGCAATGTGTGTCAGTGTGTGTGTGGGCAATGTGTGTCAGTGTGTGTCTGGGCAATGTATGTTAGTGTGTGTGGGCAATGTGTGTCAGTGTGTGTCTGGGCAATGTATGTTAGTGTGTGTGGGCAATGTGTGTCAGTGTGTGTCTGGGCACTGTGTGTCAGTGTGTGTCTGGGCACTATGCGTCAGTGTGTGTCTGGGCAATGTGTGTCAGTGTGTGTCTGGGCAATGTGTGTCAGTGTGTCTGGGCAATGTGTGTCAGTGTGTGTCTGGGCAATGTGTGTCAGTGTGTGTCTGGGCAATGTGTGTCACTGTGTGTGTCTGGGCAATGTATGTCAGTGTATGTGAGCAATGTGTGTCAGTGTGTGTCTGGGCAATGTGTTTCAGTGTGTGTGACCAATGTGTCAATGTGTGTCTGGGCAATGTGTGTCACTGTGTGTCTGGGCACTGTGTGTCAGTGTGTCTGGGCAATGTGTGTCAGTGTGTCTGGGCAATGTGTGTCAGTGTGTGCCTGGGCAATGTGTGTCAGTGTGTGTCTGGGCAATGTGTGTCAGTGTGTGTTGGCAATGTGTGTCAGTGTGTCTGGGAAATGTGTGTCAGTGTGTGCCTGGGCAATGTGTGTCAGTGTGTGTCTGGGAAATGTGTGTCAGTGTGTGTGTGGGCAATGTGTGTCAGTGTGTGTCTGGGCAATGTATGTTAGTGTGTGTGGGCAATGTGTGTCAGTGTGTGTCGGCAATGTGTGTCAGTGTGTGTCTGGGAAATGTGTGTCAGTGTGTGTGGGCAATGTGTGTCAGTGTGTGTCTGGGCAATGTATGTTAGTGTGTGTGGGCAATGTGTGTCAGTGTATGTCTGGGCAATGTGTGTCAGTGTGTGTCTGGGCAATGTGTGTCAGTGTGTGTCTGGGCAATGTGTGTCATTGTGTGTCTGGGCAATGTGTGTCAGTGTGTGTTGGCAATGTGTGCCAGTGTGTGTGGGCAATGTGTGTCAGTGTGTATGTGGGCAATGTGTGTCAGTGTGTGTCTGGGCAATGTGTGTCAGTGTGTGTCTGGGCAATGTATGTTAGTGTGTGGGGGCAATGTGTGTCAGTGTGTGTCTGGGCAATGTATGTTAGTGTGTGTGGGCAATGTGTGTCAGTGTGTATCTGGGCACTGTGTGTCAGTGTGTGTCTGGGCACTGTGTGTCAGTGTGTGTCTGGGCACTGTGTGTCAGTGTGTGTCTGGGCAATGTGTGTCAGTGTGTGTGTGGGCAATGTATGTTAGTGTGTGTGGGCAATGTGTGTCAGTGTGTGTCTGGGCAATGTATGTTAGTGTGTGTGGGCAATGTGTGTCAGTGTGTGTCTGGGCACTGTGTGTCAGTGTGTGTCTGGGCACTATGTGTCAGTGTGTGTCTGGGCAATGTGTGTCAGTGTGTGTCTGGGCAATGTGTGTCAGTGTGTCTGGGCAATGTGTGTCAGTGTGTGTCTGGGCACTGTGTGTCAGTGTGTGTCTGGGCAATGTGTGTCAGTGTGTGTCTGGGCAATGTGTTTCAGTGTGTGTGACCAATGTGTCAATGTGTGTCTGGGCAATGTGTGTCAGTGTCTGTCTGGGCACTGTGTGACAATGTGTGTGGGCAATGTGTGTCAGTGTGTGTGGGCATTGTGTGTCAGTGTGTGTCTGGGCAATGTGTGTCAGTGTCTGTCTGGGCAATGTGTGTCAGTGTGTCTGGGCAATGTGTGTCAGTGTGTCTGGGCAATGTGTGTCAGTGTGTGTCTGGGCAATGTGTATCAGTGTGTGTCTGGGCAATGTGTGTCAGTGTCTGTCTGGGCAATGTGTGTCAGTGTGTGTCTGGGCAATGTGTGTCAGTGTGTCTGGGCACTGTGTGTCAGTGTCTGTCTGGGCAATGTGTGTCAGTGTGTGTGGGCAATGAGGGCCACTGTGTGTCTGGGCAATGTGTGTCTGTGTGTCTGGCCAATGTGTGTCAGTGTGTCTGGGCAATGTGTGTCAGTGTGTGTCTGGGCAATGTGTGTCAGTGTGTCTAGGCAATGTGTGTCAGTGTGTGTCTGGGCAATGTGTGTCACTGTGTGTCTCGGCAATGTGTGTCAGTGTGTGTCTGGGAACTGTGTGTCACTGTCTATCTGCGCACTGTATGTCAGTGTGTGTCTGGGCAATGTGTGTCAGTGTGTGTCTGGGCAATGTGTGTCAGTGTGTGTGGGCAATGTGTGTCAGTGTGTGTCTGGGTAATGTGTGTCACTGTGTGTCTGGGCAAAGTGTGTCAGTGTGTGTGGGCACTGTGTGTCAGTGTGTGTCTGGGCAATGTGTGTCACTGTGTGTGTCTGGGCAATGTATGTCAGTGTATGTGAGCAATGTGTGTCAGTGTGTGTCTGGGCAATGTGTTTCAGTGTGTGTGACCAATGTGTCAATGTGTGTCTGGGCAATGTGTGTCACTGTGTGTCTGGGCACTGTGTGTCAGTGTGTCTGGGCAATGTGTGTCAGTGTGTCTGGGCAATGTGTGTCAGTGTGTGTCTGGGCAATGTGTGTCAGTGTGTCTGGGCAATGTGTGTCAGTGTGTGTCTGGGCAATGTGTGTCAGTGTGTGTCTGGGCAATATGTGTCGGTGTGTGTCTGGGCAATGTGTGTCATTGTGTGTCTGGGCAATGTGTGTCAGTGTGTGTTGGCAATGTGTGCCAGTGTGTGTGGGCAATGTGTGTCAGTGTGTATGTGGGCAATGTGTGTCAGTGTGTGTCTGGGCAATGTGTGTCAGTGTGTGTCTGGGCAATGTATGTTAGTGTGTGGGGGCAATGTGTGTCAGTGTGTGTCTGGGCAATGTATGTTAGTGTGTGTGGACAATGTGTGTCAGTGTGTGTCTGGGCACTGTGTGTCAGTGTGTGTCTGGGCACTGTGTGTCAGTGTGTGTGTGGGCAATGTGTGTCAGTGTGTGTGTGGGCAATGTGTGTCAGTGTGTGTCTGGGCAATGTATGTTAGTGTGTGTGGGCAATGTGTGTCAGTGTGTGTCTGGGCAATGTATGTTAGTGTGTGTGGGCAATGTGTGTCAGTGTGTGTCTGGGCACTGTGTGTCAGTGTGTGTCTGGGCACTATGCGTCAGTGTGTGTCTGGGCAATGTGTGTCAGTGTGTGTCTGGGCAATGTGTGTCAGTGTGTCTGGGCAATGTGTGTCAGTGTGTGTCTGGGCAATGTGTGTCAGTGTGTGTCTGGGCAATGTGTGTCACTGTGTGTGTCTGGGCAATGTATGTCAGTGTATGTGAGCAATGTGTGTCAGTGTGTGTCTGGGCAATGTGTTTCAGTGTGTGTGACCAATGTGTCAATGTGTGTCTGGGCAATGTGTGTCACTGTGTGTCTGGGCACTGTGTGTCAGTGTGTCTGGGCAATGTGTGTCAGTGTGTCTGGGCAATGTGTGTCAGTGTGTGCCTGGGCAATGTGTGTCAGTGTGTGTCTGGGCAATGTGTGTCAGTGTGTGTTGGCAATGTGTGTCAGTGTGTCTGGGAAATGTGTGTCAGTGTGTGCCTGGGCAATGTGTGTCAGTGTGTGTCTGGGAAATGTGTGTCAGTGTGTGTGTGGGCAATGTGTGTCAGTGTGTGTCTGGGCAATGTATGTTAGTGTGTGTGGGCAATGTGTGTCAGTGTGTGTCGGCAATGTGTGTCAGTGTGTGTCTGGGCAATGTATGTTAGTGTGTGTGGACAATGTGTGTCAGTGTGTGTCTGGGCACTGTGTGTCAGTGTGTGTCTGGGCACTGTGTGTCAGTGTGTGTGTGGGCAATGTGTGTCAGTGTGTGTGTGGGCAATGTGTGTCAGTGTGTGTCTGGGCAATGTATGTTAGTGTGTGTGGGCAATGTGTGTCAGTGTGTGTCTGGGCAATGTATGTTAGTGTGTGTGGGCAATGTGTGTCAGTGTGTGTCTGGGCACTGTGTGTCAGTGTGTGTCTGGGCACTATGCGTCAGTGTGTGTCTGGGCAATGTGTGTCAGTGTGTGTCTGGGCAATGTGTGTCAGTGTGTCTGGGCAATGTGTGTCAGTGTGTGTCTGGGCAATGTGTGTCAGTGTGTGTCTGGGCAATGTGTGTCACTGTGTGTGTCTGGGCAATGTATGTCAGTGTATGTGAGCAATGTGTGTCAGTGTGTGTCTGGGCAATGTGTTTCAGTGTGTGTGACCAATGTGTCAATGTGTGTCTGGGCAATGTGTGTCACTGTGTGTCTGGGCACTGTGTGTCAGTGTGTCTGGGCAATGTGTGTCAGTGTGTCTGGGCAATGTGTGTCAGTGTGTGCCTGGGCAATGTGTGTCAGTGTGTGTCTGGGCAATGTGTGTCAGTGTGTGTTGGCAATGTGTGTCAGTGTGTCTGGGAAATGTGTGTCAGTGTGTGCCTGGGCAATGTGTGTCAGTGTGTGTCTGGGAAATGTGTGTCAGTGTGTGTGTGGGCAATGTGTGTCAGTGTGTGTCTGGGCAATGTATGTTAGTGTGTGTGGGCAATGTGTGTCAGTGTGTGTCGGCAATGTGTGTCAGTGTGTGTCTGGGAAATGTGTGTCAGTGTGTGTGGGCAATGTGTGTCAGTGTGTGTCTGGGCAATGTATGTTAGTGTGTGTGGGCAATGTGTGTCAGTGTATGTCTGGGCAATGTGTGTCAGTGTGTGTCTGGGCAATGTGTGTCAGTGTGTGTCTGGGCAATGTGTGTCATTGTGTGTCTGGGCAATGTGTGTCAGTGTGTGTTGGCAATGTGTGCCAGTGTGTGTGGGCAATGTGTGTCAGTGTGTATGTGGGCAATGTGTGTCAGTGTGTGTCTGGGCAATGTGTGTCAGTGTGTGTCTGGGCAATGTATGTTAGTGTGTGGGGGCAATGTGTGTCAGTGTGTGTCTGGGCAATGTATGTTAGTGTGTGTGGGCAATGTGTGTCAGTGTGTATCTGGGCACTGTGTGTCAGTGTGTGTCTGGGCACTGTGTGTCAGTGTGTGTCTGGGCACTGTGTGTCAGTGTGTGTCTGGGCAATGTGTGTCAGTGTGTGTGTGGGCAATGTATGTTAGTGTGTGTGGGCAATGTGTGTCAGTGTGTGTCTGGGCAATGTATGTTAGTGTGTGTGGGCAATGTGTGTCAGTGTGTGTCTGGGCACTGTGTGTCAGTGTGTGTCTGGGCACTATGTGTCAGTGTGTGTCTGGGCAATGTGTGTCAGTGTGTGTCTGGGCAATGTGTGTCAGTGTGTCTGGGCAATGTGTGTCAGTGTGTGTCTGGGCACTGTGTGTCAGTGTGTGTCTGGGCAATGTGTGTCAGTGTGTGTCTGGGCAATGTGTTTCAGTGTGTGTGACCAATGTGTCAATGTGTGTCTGGGCAATGTGTGTCAGTGTCTGTCTGGGCACTGTGTGACAATGTGTGTGGGCAATGTGTGTCAGTGTGTGTGGGCATTGTGTGTCAGTGTGTGTCTGGGCAATGTGTGTCAGTGTCTGTCTGGGCAATGTGTGTCAGTGTGTCTGGGCAATGTGTGTCAGTGTGTCTGGGCAATGTGTGTCAGTGTGTGTCTGGGCAATGTGTATCAGTGTGTGTCTGGGCAATGTGTGTCAGTGTCTGTCTGGGCAATGTGTGTCAGTGTGTGTCTGGGCAATGTGTGTCAGTGTGTCTGGGCACTGTGTGTCAGTGTCTGTCTGGGCAATGTGTGTCAGTGTGTGTGGGCAATGAGGGCCACTGTGTGTCTGGGCAATGTGTGTCTGTGTGTCTGGCCAATGTGTGTCAGTGTGTCTGGGCAATGTGTGTCAGTGTGTGTCTGGGCAATGTGTGTCAGTGTGTCTAGGCAATGTGTGTCAGTGTGTGTCTGGGCAATGTGTGTCACTGTGTGTCTCGGCAATGTGTGTCAGTGTGTGTCTGGGAACTGTGTGTCACTGTCTATCTGCGCACTGTATGTCAGTGTGTGTCTGGGCAATGTGTGTCAGTGTGTGTCTGGGCAATGTGTGTCAGTGTGTGTGGGCAATGTGTGTCAGTGTGTGTCTGGGTAATGTGTGTCACTGTGTGTCTGGGCAAAGTGTGTCAGTGTGTGTGGGCACTGTGTGTCAGTGTGTGTCTGGGCAATGTGTGTCACTGTGTGTGTCTGGGCAATGTATGTCAGTGTATGTGAGCAATGTGTGTCAGTGTGTGTCTGGGCAATGTGTTTCAGTGTGTGTGACCAATGTGTCAATGTGTGTCTGGGCAATGTGTGTCACTGTGTGTCTGGGCACTGTGTGTCAGTGTGTCTGGGCAATGTGTGTCAGTGTGTCTGGGCAATGTGTGTCAGTGTGTGTCTGGGCAATGTGTGTCAGTGTGTGTTGGCAATGTGTGTCAGTGTGTCTGGGAAATGTGTGTCAGTGTGTGTCTGGGCAATGTGTGTCAGTGTGTGTCTGGGAAATGTGTGTCAGTGTGTGTGTGGGCAATGTGTGTCAGTGTGTGTCTGGGCAATGTATGTTAGTGTGTGTGGGCAATGTGTGTCAGTGTGTGTCTGGGAAATGTGTGTCAGTGTGTGTGGGCAATGTGTGTCAGTGTGTGTCTGGGCAATGTATGTTAGTGTGTGTGGGCAATGTGTGTCAGTGTATGTCTGGGCAATGTGTGTCAGTGTGTGTCTGGGCAATGTCTGTCAGTGTGTGTCTGGGCAATGTGTGTCATTGTGAGTCTGGGCAATGTGTGTCAGTGTGTGTTGGCAATGTGTGCCAGTGTGTGTGGGCAATGTGTGTCAGTGTGTATGTGGGCAATGTGTGTCAGTGTGTGTCTGGGCAATGTGTGTCAGTGTGTGTCTGGGCAATGTATGTTAGTGTGTGGGGGCAATGTGTGTCAGTGTGTGTCTGGGCAATGTATGTTAGTGTGTGTGGGCAATGTGTGTCAGTGTGTATCTGGGCACTGTGTGTCAGTGTGTGTCTGGGCACTGTGTGTCAGTGTGTGTCTGGGCACTGTGTGTCAGTGTGTGTCTGGGCAATGTGTGTCAGTGTGTGTGTGGGCAATGTGTGTCAGTGTGTGTCTGGGCAATGTATGTTAGTGTGTGTGGGCAATGTGTGTCAGTGTGTGTCTGGGCAATGTATGTTAGTGTGTGTGGGCAATGTGTGTCAGTGTGTGTCTGGGCACTGTGTGTCAGTGTGTGTCTGGGCACTATGTGTCAGTGTGTGTCTGGGCAATGTGTGTCAGTGTGTGTCTGGGCAATGTGTGTCAGTGTGTCTGGGCAATGTGTGTCAGTGTGTGTCTGGGCACTGTGTGTCAGTGTGTGTCTGGGCAATGTGTGTCAGTGTGTGTCTGGGCAATGTGTTTCAGTGTGTGTGACCAATGTGTCAATGTGTGTCTGGGCAATGTGTGTCACTGTGTGTCTGGGCACTGTGTGTCAGTGTGTCTGGGCAATGTGTGTCAGTGTGTCTGGGCAATGTGTGTCAGTGTGTGTCTGGGCAATGTGTGTCAGTGTGTGTTGGCAATGTGTGTCAGTGTGTCTGGGAAATGTGTGTCAGTGTGTGTCTGGGCAATGTGTGTCAGTGTGTGTGTGGGCAATGTGTGTCAGTGTGTGTCTGGGCAATGTATGTTAGTGTGTGTGGGCAATGTTTGTCAGTGTGTGTCTGGGAAATGTGTGTCAGTGTGTGTGTGGGCAATGTGTGTCAGTGTGTGTCTGGGCAATGTATGTTAGTGTGTGTGGCCAATGTGTGTCAGTGTGTGTCTGGGCAATGTGTGTCAGTGTGTGTCTGGGCACTGTGTGTCAGTGTGTGTCTGGGAATTGTGTGTCAGTGTGTGTCTGGGCAATGTGTGTCAGTGTGTGTCTGGGCAATGTGTGTCAGTGTGTCTGGGCAATGTGTGTCAGTGTGTGTCTGGGCACTATGTGTCACTGTGTGCCTGGGCAATGTGTGTCAGTTTGTGCCTGGGCAATGTGTGTCAGTGTGTCTGGGCAATGTGTGTCAGTGTGTCTGGGCAATGTGTGTAAGTCTGTGTCTGGGCAATGTGTGTCAGTGTGTCTGGGCAATGTGCGTCAGTGTGTCTGGGCAATGTGTGTCAGTGTGTCTGGGCAATGAGTGTCAGTGTGTGTCTGGGCACTGTCTGTCAGTGTGTGTCTGGGCAATGTGTGTCAGTGTGTGTCTGGGCAATGTGTTTCAGTGTGTGTCTGGGCAATGTGTGTTAGTGTGTGTCTGGACACTGTGTGTCAGTGTGTGTGGGCAATGTGTGTCAGTCTGTCTGGGCAATGTGTGTCACTGTGTATGTCTGGGCACTGTGTGTCAGTGTGTGTCTGGGCAATGTGTGTCACTGTGTGTCTGGGAAATGTGTATCAGTGTGTGTGGGCAATGTGTGTCAGTGTGTGTCTGGGCAATGTGTGTCAGTGTGTGTCTTGGCAATGTGTGTCAGTGTGTCTAAGCAATGTGTGTCAGTGTGTCTGGGCAATGTGTGTCAGTGTGTGTCTGGGCAATGTGTGTCAGTGTGTGTTGGCAATGTGTGTCAGTGTGTCTGGGAAATGTGTGTCAGTGTGTGTCTGGGCAATGTGTGTCAGTGTGTGTCTGGGAAATGTGTGTCAGTGTGTGTGTGGGCAATGTGTGTCAGTGTGTGTCTGGGCAATGTATGTTAGTGTGTGTGGGCAATGTGTGTCAGTGTGTGTCTGGGCAATGTATGTTAGTGTGTGTGGGCAATGTGTGTCAGTGTGTGTCTGGGCAATGTATGTTAGTGTGTGTGGGCAATGTGTGTCAGTGTGTGTCTGGGCACTGTGTGTCAGTGTGTGTCTGGGCACTATGCGTCAGTGTGTGTCTGGGCAATGTGTGTCAGTGTGTGTCTGGGCAATGTGTGTCAGTGTGTCTGGGCAATGTGTGTCAGTGTGTGTCTGGGCAATGTGTGTCAGTGTGTGTCTGGGCAATGTGTGTCACTGTGTGTGTCTGGGCAATGTATGTCAGTGTATGTGAGCAATGTGTGTCAGTGTGTGTCTGGGCAATGTGTTTCAGTGTGTGTGACCAATGTGTCAATGTGTGTCTGGGCAATGTGTGTCACTGTGTGTCTGGGCACTGTGTGTCAGTGTGTCTGGGCAATGTGTGTCAGTGTGTCTGGGCAATGTGTGTCAGTGTGTGCCTGGGCAATGTGTGTCAGTGTGTGTCTGGGCAATGTGTGTCAGTGTGTGTTGGCAATGTGTGTCAGTGTGTCTGGGAAATGTGTGTCAGTGTGTGCCTGGGCAATGTGTGTCAGTGTGTGTCTGGGAAATGTGTGTCAGTGTGTGTGTGGGCAATGTGTGTCAGTGTGTGTCTGGGCAATGTATGTTAGTGTGTGTGGGCAATGTGTGTCAGTGTGTGTCGGCAATGTGTGTCAGTGTGTGTCTGGGAAATGTGTGTCAGTGTGTGTGGGCAATGTGTGTCAGTGTGTGTCTGGGCAATGTATGTTAGTGTGTGTGGGCAATGTGTGTCAGTGTATGTCTGGGCAATGTGTGTCAGTGTGTGTCTGGGCAATGTGTGTCAGTGTGTGTCTGGGCAATGTGTGTCATTGTGTGTCTGGGCAATGTGTGTCAGTGTGTGTTGGCAATGTGTGCCAGTGTGTGTGGGCAATGTGTGTCAGTGTGTATGTGGGCAATGTGTGTCAGTGTGTGTCTGGGCAATGTGTGTCAGTGTGTGTCTGGGCAATGTATGTTAGTGTGTGGGGGCAATGTGTGTCAGTGTGTGTCTGGGCAATGTATGTTAGTGTGTGTGGGCAATGTGTGTCAGTGTGTATCTGGGCACTGTGTGTCAGTGTGTGTCTGGGCACTGTGTGTCAGTGTGTGTCTGGGCACTGTGTGTCAGTGTGTGTCTGGGCAATGTGTGTCAGTGTGTGTGTGGGCAATGTATGTTAGTGTGTGTGGGCAATGTGTGTCAGTGTGTGTCTGGGCAATGTATGTTAGTGTGTGTGGGCAATGTGTGTCAGTGTGTGTCTGGGCACTGTGTGTCAGTGTGTGTCTGGGCACTATGTGTCAGTGTGTGTCTGGGCAATGTGTGTCAGTGTGTGTCTGGGCAATGTGTGTCAGTGTGTCTGGGCAATGTGTGTCAGTGTGTGTCTGGGCACTGTGTGTCAGTGTGTGTCTGGGCAATGTGTGTCAGTGTGTGTCTGGGCAATGTGTTTCAGTGTGTGTGACCAATGTGTCAATGTGTGTCTGGGCAATGTGTGTCAGTGTCTGTCTGGGCACTGTGTGACAATGTGTGTGGGCAATGTGTGTCAGTGTGTGTGGGCATTGTGTGTCAGTGTGTGTCTGGGCAATGTGTGTCAGTGTCTGTCTGGGCAATGTGTGTCAGTGTGTCTGGGCAATGTGTGTCAGTGTGTCTGGGCAATGTGTGTCAGTGTGTGTCTGGGCAATGTGTATCAGTGTGTGTCTGGGCAATGTGTGTCAGTGTCTGTCTGGGCAATGTGTGTCAGTGTGTGTCTGGGCAATGTGTGTCAGTGTGTCTGGGCACTGTGTGTCAGTGTCTGTCTGGGCAATGTGTGTCAGTGTGTGTGGGCAATGAGGGCCACTGTGTGTCTGGGCAATGTGTGTCTGTGTGTCTGGCCAATGTGTGTCAGTGTGTCTGGGCAATGTGTGTCAGTGTGTGTCTGGGCAATGTGTGTCAGTGTGTCTAGGCAATGTGTGTCAGTGTGTGTCTGGGCAATGTGTGTCACTGTGTGTCTCGGCAATGTGTGTCAGTGTGTGTCTGGGAACTGTGTGTCACTGTCTATCTGCGCACTGTATGTCAGTGTGTGTCTGGGCAATGTGTGTCAGTGTGTGTCTGGGCAATGTGTGTCAGTGTGTGTGGGCAATGTGTGTCAGTGTGTGTCTGGGTAATGTGTGTCACTGTGTGTCTGGGCAAAGTGTGTCAGTGTGTGTGGGCACTGTGTGTCAGTGTGTGTCTGGGCAATGTGTGTCACTGTGTGTGTCTGGGCAATGTATGTCAGTGTATGTGAGCAATGTGTGTCAGTGTGTGTCTGGGCAATGTGTTTCAGTGTGTGTGACCAATGTGTCAATGTGTGTCTGGGCAATGTGTGTCACTGTGTGTCTGGGCACTGTGTGTCAGTGTGTCTGGGCAATGTGTGTCAGTGTGTCTGGGCAATGTGTGTCAGTGTGTGTCTGGGCAATGTGTGTCAGTGTGTGTTGGCAATGTGTGTCAGTGTGTCTGGGAAATGTGTGTCAGTGTGTGTCTGGGCAATGTGTGTCAGTGTGTGTCTGGGAAATGTGTGTCAGTGTGTGTGTGGGCAATGTGTGTCAGTGTGTGTCTGGGCAATGTATGTTAGTGTGTGTGGGCAATGTGTGTCAGTGTGTGTCTGGGAAATGTGTGTCAGTGTGTGTGGGCAATGTGTGTCAGTGTGTGTCTGGGCAATGTATGTTAGTGTGTGTGGGCAATGTGTGTCAGTGTATGTCTGGGCAATGTGTGTCAGTGTGTGTCTGGGCAATGTCTGTCAGTGTGTGTCTGGGCAATGTGTGTCATTGTGAGTCTGGGCAATGTGTGTCAGTGTGTGTTGGCAATGTGTGCCAGTGTGTGTGGGCAATGTGTGTCAGTGTGTATGTGGGCAATGTGTGTCAGTGTGTGTCTGGGCAATGTGTGTCAGTGTGTGTCTGGGCAATGTATGTTAGTGTGTGGGGGCAATGTGTGTCAGTGTGTGTCTGGGCAATGTATGTTAGTGTGTGTGGGCAATGTGTGTCAGTGTGTATCTGGGCACTGTGTGTCAGTGTGTGTCTGGGCACTGTGTGTCAGTGTGTGTCTGGGCACTGTGTGTCAGTGTGTGTCTGGGCAATGTGTGTCAGTGTGTGTGTGGGCAATGTGTGTCAGTGTGTGTCTGGGCAATGTATGTTAGTGTGTGTGGGCAATGTGTGTCAGTGTGTGTCTGGGCAATGTATGTTAGTGTGTGTGGGCAATGTGTGTCAGTGTGTGTCTGGGCACTGTGTGTCAGTGTGTGTCTGGGCACTATGTGTCAGTGTGTGTCTGGGCAATGTGTGTCAGTGTGTGTCTGGGCAATGTGTGTCAGTGTGTCTGGGCAATGTGTGTCAGTGTGTGTCTGGGCACTGTGTGTCAGTGTGTGTCTGGGCAATGTGTGTCAGTGTGTGTCTGGGCAATGTGTTTCAGTGTGTGTGACCAATGTGTCAATGTGTGTCTGGGCAATGTGTGTCACTGTGTGTCTGGGCACTGTGTGTCAGTGTGTCTGGGCAATGTGTGTCAGTGTGTCTGGGCAATGTGTGTCAGTGTGTGTCTGGGCAATGTGTGTCAGTGTGTGTTGGCAATGTGTGTCAGTGTGTCTGGGAAATGTGTGTCAGTGTGTGTCTGGGCAATGTGTGTCAGTGTGTGTGTGGGCAATGTGTGTCAGTGTGTGTCTGGGCAATGTATGTTAGTGTGTGTGGGCAATGTGTGTCAGTGTGTGTCTGGGAAATGTGTGTCAGTGTGTGTGTGGGCAATGTGTGTCAGTGTGTGTCTGGGCAATGTATGTTAGTGTGTGTGGCCAATGTGTGTCAGTGTGTGTCTGGGCAATGTGTGTCAGTGTGTGTCTGGGCACTGTGTGTCAGTGTGTGTCTGGGAATTGTGTGTCAGTGTGTGTCTGGGCAATGTGTGTCAGTGTGTGTCTGGGCAATGTGTGTCAGTGTGTCTGGGCAATGTGTGTCAGTGTGTGTCTGGGCACTATGTGTCACTGTGTGCCTGGGCAATGTGTGTCAGTTTGTGCCTGGGCAATGTGTGTCAGTGTGTCTGGGCAATGTGTGTCAGTGTGTCTGGGCAATGTGTGTAAGTCTGTGTCTGGGCAATGTGTGTCAGTGTGTCTGGGCAATGTGTGTCAGTGTGTCTGGGCAATGTGCGTCAGTGTGTCTGGGCAATGTGTGTCAGTGTGTCTGGGCAATGAGTGTCAGTGTGTGTCTGGGCACTGTCTGTCAGTGTGTGTCTGGGCAATGTGTGTCAGTGTGTGTCTGGGCAATGTGTTTCAGTGTGTGTCTGGGCAATGTGTGTTAGTGTGTGTCTGGACACTGTGTGTCAGTGTGTGTGGGCAATGTGTGTCAGTCTGTCTGGGCAATGTGTGTCACTGTGTATGTCTGGGCACTGTGTGTCAGTGTGTGTCTGGGCAATGTGTGTCACTGTGTGTCTGGGAAATGTGTATCAGTGTGTGTGGGCAATGTGTGTCAGTGTGTGTCTGGGCAATGTGTGTCAGTGTGTGTCTTGGCAATGTGTGTCAGTGTGTCTAAGCAATGTGTGTCAGTGTGTCTGGGCAATGTGTGTCAGTGTGTGTCTGGGCAATGTGTGTCAGTGTGTGTTGGCAATGTGTGTCAGTGTGTCTGGGAAATGTGTGTCAGTGTGTGTCTGGGAAATGTGTGTCAGTGTGTGTGTGGGCAATGTGTGTCAGTGTGTGTCTGGGCAATGTATGTTAGTGTGTGTGGGCAATGTGTGTCAGTGTGTGTCTGGGAAATGTGTGTCAGTGTGTGTGGGCAATGTGTGTCAGTGTGTGTCTGGGCAATGTATGTTAGTGTGTGTGGGCAATGTGTGTCAGTGTATGTCTGGGCAATGTGTGTCAGTGTGTGTCTGGGCAATGTCTGTCAGTGTGTGTCTGGGCAATGTGTGTCATTGTGAGTCTGGGCAATGTGTGTCAGTGTGTGTTGGCAATGTGTGCCAGTGTGTGTGGGCAATGTGTGTCAGTGTGTATGTGGGCAATGTGTGTCAGTGTGTGTCTGGGCAATGTGTGTCAGTGTGTGTCTGGGCAATGTGTGTCAGTGTGTCTGGGCACTGTGTGTCAGTGTCTGTCTGGGCAATGTGTGTCAGTGTGTGTGGGCAATGAGGGCCACTGTGTGTCTGGGCAATGTGTGTCTGTGTGTCTGGCCAATGTGTGTCAGTGTGTCTGGGCAATGTGTGTCAGTGTGTGTCTGGGCAATGTGTGTCAGTGTGTCTAGGCAATGTGTGTCAGTGTGTGTCTGGGCAATGTGTGTCACTGTGTGTCTCGGCAATGTGTGTCAGTGTGTGTCTGGGAACTGTGTGTCACTGTCTATCTGCGCACTGTATGTCAGTGTGTGTCTGGGCAATGTGTGTCAGTGTGTGTCTGGGCAATGTGTGTCAGTGTGTGTGGGCAATGTGTGTCAGTGTGTGTCTGGGTAATGTGTGTCACTGTGTGTCTGGGCAAAGTGTGTCAGTGTGTGTGGGCACTGTGTGTCAGTGTGTGTCTGGGCAATGTGTGTCACTGTGTGTGTCTGGGCAATGTATGTCAGTGTATGTGAGCAATGTGTGTCAGTGTGTGTCTGGGCAATATGTTTCAGTGTGTGTGACCAATGTGTCAATGTGTGTCTGGGCAATGTGTGTCACTGTGTGTCTGGGCACTGTGTGTCAGTGTGTCTGGGCAATGTGTGTCAGTGTGTCTGGGCAATGTGTGTCAGTGTGTGTCTGGGCAATGTGTGTCAGTGTGTGTTGGCAATGTGTGTCAGTGTGTCTGGGAAATGTGTGTCAGTGTGTGTCTGGGCAATGTGTGTCAGTGTGTGTCTGGGAAATGTGTGTCAGTGTGTGTGTGGGCAATGTGTGTCAGTGTGTGTCTGGGCAATGTATGTTAGTGTGTGTGGGCAATGTGTGTCAGTGTGTGTCTGGGAAATGTGTGTCAGTGTGTGTGGGCAATGTGTGTCAGTGTGTGTCTGGGCAATGTATGTTAGTGTGTGTGGGCAATGTGTGTCAGTGTATGTCTGGGCAATGTGTGTCAGTGTGTGTCTGGGCAATGTGTGTCAGTGTGTGTGTGGGCAATGTGTGTCAGTGTGTGTTGGCAATGTGTGCCAGTGTGTGTGGGCAATGTGTGTCAGTGTGTATGTGGGCACTGTGTGTCAGTGTGTGTCTGGGCAATGTGTGTCAGTGTGTGTCTGGGCAATGTATGTTAGTGTGTGGGGGCAATGTGTGTCAGTGTGTGTCTGGGCAATGTATGTTCGTGTGTGTGGGCAATGTGTGTCAGTGTGTATCTGGGCACTGTGTGTCAGTGTGTGTCTGGGCACTGTGTGTCAGTGTGTGTCTGGGCACTGTGTGTCAGTGTGTGTCTGGGCAATGTGTGTCAGTGTGTGTGTGGGCAATGTGTGTCAGTGTGTGTCTGGGCAATGTATGTTAGTGTGTGTGGGCAATGTGTGTCAGTGTGTGTCTGGGCAATGTATGTTAGTGTATGTGGGCAATGTGTGTCAGTGTGTGTCTGGGCACTGTGTGTCAGTGTGTGTCTGGGCACTATGTGTCAGTGTGTGTCTGGGCAATGTGTGTCAGTGTGTGTCTGAGCAATGTGTGTCAGTGTGTCTGGGCAATGTGTGTCAGTGTGTGTCTGGGCACTGTGTGTCAGTGTGTGTCTGGGCAATGTGTGTCAGTGTGTGTCTGGGCAATGTGTTTCAGTGTATGTGACCAATGTGTCAATGTGTGTCTGGGCAATGTGTGTCACTGTGTGTCTGGGCACTGTGTGTCAGTGTGTCTGGGCAATGTGTGTCAGTGTGTCTGGGCAATGTGTGTCAGTGTGTGTCTGGGCAATGTGTGTCAGTGTGTGTTGGCAATGTGTGTCAGTGTGTCTGGGAAATGTGTGTCAGTGTGTGTCTGGGCAATGTGTGTCAGTGTGTGTCTGGGAAATGTGTGTCAGTGTGTGTGTGGGCAATGTGTGTCAGTGTGTGTCTGGGCAATGTATGTTAGTGTGTGTGGGCAATGTGTGTCAGTGTGTGTCTGGGAAATGTGTGTCAGTGTGTGTGTGGGCAATGTGTGTCAGTGTGTGTCTGGGCAATGTATGTTAGTGTGTGTGGCCAATGTGTGTCAGTGTGTGTCTGGGCAATGTGTGTCAGTGTGTGTCTGGGCACTGTGTGTCAGTGTGTGTCTGGGAATTGTGTGTCAGTGTGTGTCTGGGCAATGTGTGTCAGTGTGTCTGGGCAATGTGTGTCAGTGTGTGTCTGGGCACTATGTGTCACTGTGTGTCTGGGCAATGTGTGTCAGTGTGTGCCTGGGCAATGTGTGTCAGTGTGTCTGGGCAATGTGTGTCAGTGTGTCTGGGCAATGTGTGTAAGTCTGTGTCTGGGCAATGTGTGTCAGTGTGTCTGGGCAATGTGTGTCAGAGTGTCTGGGCAATGTGCGTCAGTGTGTCTGGGCAATGTGTGTCAGTGTGTCTGGGCAATGAGTGTCAGTGTGTGTCTGGGCACTGTCTGTCAGTGTGTGTCTGGGCAATGTGTGTCAGTGTGTGTCTGGGCAATGTGTTTCAGTGTGTGTCTGGGCAATGTGTGTTAGTGTGTGTCTGGACACTGTGTGTCAGTGTGTGTGGGCAATGTGTGTCAGTCTGTCTGGGCAATGTGTGTCACTGTGTATGTCTGGGCACTGTGTGTCAGTGTGTGTCTGGGCAATGTGTGTCACTGTGTGTCTGGGAAATGTGTATCAGTGTGTGTGGGCAATGTGTGTCAGTGTGTGTCTGGGCAATGTGTGTCAGTGTGTGTCTTGGCAATGTGTGTCAGTGTGTCTAAGCAATGTGTGTCAGTGTGTCTGGGCAATGTGTGTCAGTGTGTGTCTGGGCAATGTGTGTCAGTGTGTGTTGGCAATGTGTGTCAGTGTGTCTGGGAAATGTGTGTCAGTGTGTGTCTGGGCAATGTGTGTCAGTGTGTGTCTGGGAAATGTGTGTCAGTGTGTGTGTGGGCAATGTGTGTCAGTGTGTGTCTGGGCAATGTATGTTAGTGTGTGTGGGCAATGTGTGTCAGTGTGTGTCTGGGAAATGTGTGTCAGTGTGTGTGGGCAATGTGTGTCAGTGTGTGTCTGGGCAATGTATGTTAGTGTGTGTGGGCAATGTGTGTCAGTGTATGTCTGGGCAATGTGTGTCAGTGTGTGTCTGGGCAATGTCTGTCAGTGTGTGTCTGGGCAATGTGTGTCATTGTGAGTCTGGGCAATGTGTGTCAGTGTGTGTTGGCAATGTGTGCCAGTGTGTGTGGGCAATGTGTGTCAGTGTGTATGTGGGCAATGTGTGTCAGTGTGTGTCTGGGCAATGTGTGTCAGTGTGTGTCTGGGCAATGTATGTTAGTGTGTGGGGGCAATGTGTGTCAGTGTGTGTCTGGGCAATGTATGTTAGTGTGTGTGGGCAATGTGTGTCAGTGTGTATCTGGGCACTGTGTGTCAGTGTGTGTCTGGGCACTGTGTGTCAGTGTGTGTCTGGGCACTGTGTGTCAGTGTGTGTCTGGGCAATGTGTGTCAGTGTGTGTGTGGGCAATGTGTGTCAGTGTGTGTCTGGGCAATGTATGTTAGTGTGTGTGGGCAATGTGTGTCAGTGTGTGTCTGGGCAATGTATGTTAGTGTGTGTGGGCAATGTGTGTCAGTGTGTGTCTGGGCACTGTGTGTCAGTGTGTGTCTGGGCACTATGTGTCAGTGTGTGTCTGGGCAATGTGTGTCAGTGTGTGTCTGGGCAAGGTGTGTCAGTGTGTCTGGGCAATGTGTGTCAGTGTGTGTCTGGGCACTGTGTGTCAGTGTGTGTCTGGGCAATGTGTGTCAGTGTGTGTCTGGGCAATGTGTTTCAGTGTGTGTGACCAATGTGTCAATGTGTGTCTGGGCAATGTGTGTCACTGTGTGTCTGGGCACTGTGTGTCAGTGTGTCTGGGCAATGTGTGTCAGTGTGTCTGGGCAATGTGTGTCAGTGTGTGTCTGGGCAATGTGTGTCAGTGTGTGTTGGCAATGTGTGTCAGTGTGTCTGGGAAATGTGTGTCAGTGTGTGTCTGGGCAATGTGTGTCAGTGTGTGTCTGGGAAATGTGTGTCAGTGTGTGTGTGGGCAATGTGTGTCAGTGTGTGTCTGGGCAATGTATGTTAGTGTGTGTGGGCAATGTGTGTCAGTGTGTGTCTGGGAAATGTGTGTCAGTGTGTGTGTGGGCAATGTGTGTCAGTGTGTGTCTGGGCAATGTATGTTAGTGTGTGTGGCCAATGTGTGTCAGTGTGTGTCTGGGCACTGTGTGTCAGTGTGTGTCTGGGAATTGTGTGTCAGTGTGTGTCTGGGCAATGTGTGACAGTGTGTGTCTGGGCAATGTGTGTCAGTGTGTCTGGGCAATGTGTGTCAGTGTGTGTCTGGGCACTATGTGTCACTGTGTGTCTGGGCAATGTGTGTCAGTGTGTGCCTGGGCAATGTGTGTCAGTGTGTCTGGGCAATGTGTGTCAGTGTGTCTGGGCAATGTGTGTAAGTCTGTGTCTGGGCAATGTGTGTCAGTGTGTCTGGGCACTGTGTGTCAGTGTGTCTGGGCAATGTGTGTCACTGTGTGTCTGGGAAATGTGTATCAGTGTGTGTGGGCAATGTGTGTCAGTGTGTGTCTGGGCAATGTGTGTCAGTGTGTGTCTTGGCAATGTGTGTCAGTGTGTCGAAGCAATGTGTGTCAGTGTGTGTCTGGGCAATGTGTGTTAGTGTGTGTCTGGACACTGTGTGTCAGTGTATGTGGGCAATGTGTGTCAGTCTGTCTGGGCAATGTGTGTCACTGTGTGTGTCTGGGCACTGTGTGTCAGTGTGTGTCTGGGCAATGTGTGTCACTGTGTGTCTGGGAAATGTGTGTCAGTGTGTGTGGGCAATGTCTGTCAGTGTGTGTCTGGGCAATGTGTGTCAGTGTGTGTCTTGGCAATGTGTGTCAGTGTTTCTAAGCAATGTGTGTCAGTGTGTGTCTGGGCAATGTGTGTCACTGTGTGTGTGGGCAATGTGTGTCAGTCTGTGTCTGGGCAATGTGTGTCAGTGTGTCTGGGCAATGTGTGTCAGTGTGTCTGGGAAATGTGTGTCAGTGTGTCTGGGCAATGTGTGTCAGTCTGTGTCTGTGCAATGTGTGTCACTGTGTGTCTGGGCAATGTGTGTCAGTGTGTGTGGGCAATGATTGCCACTGTGTCTGGGCAATGTGTGTCAGTGTGTCTAAGCAATGTGTTTCAGTGTGTGTCTGGGCACTGTGTGTCAGTGTGTGTCTGGGCAATGTGTGTCAGTGTGTGTCTGGGCAATGTGTGTCATTTTGTGTCTGGGCACTGTGTGTCAGTGTGTATCTGGGCAATATGTGTCAGTGTGTGTCTGGGCAATGTATGTCTGGGCAATGTGTGTCAGTGTCTGTCTGGGCACTGTGTGACAATGTGTGTGGGCAATGTGTGTCAGTGTGTGTGGGCATTGTTTGTCAGTGTGTGTCTGGGCAATGTGTGTCAGTGTCTGTCTGGGCACTGTGTGTCAGTGTGTCTGGGCAATGTGTGTCAGTGTGTCTGGGCAATGTGTGTCAGTGTGTGTCTGGGCAATGTGTATCAGTGTGTGTCTGGGCAATGTGTGTCAGTGTCTGTCTGGGCACTGTGTGTCAGTGTCTGTCTGGGCAATGTGTGTCAGTGTGTGTGGGCAATGAGGGCCACTGTGTGTCTGGGCAATGTGAGTCTGTGTGTCTGGGCAATGTGTGTCAGTGTGTCTGGGCAATGTGTGTCAGTGTGTGTCTGGGCACTGTGTGTCAGTGTGTGTCTGGGCAATGTGTGTCAGTGTGTGTCTGGGCAATCTGTTTCAGTGTGTGTGACCAATGTGTCAATGTGTGTCTGGGCAATGTGTGTCAGTGTCTGTCTGTGCACTGTGTGACAATGTGTGTGGGCAATGTGTGTCAGTGTGTGTGGGCATTGTGTGTCAGTGTGTGTCTGGGCAATGTGTGTCAGTGTCTGTCTGGGCAATGTGTGTCAGTGTGTCTGGGCAATGTGTGTCAGTGTGTCTGGGCAATGTGTGTCAGTGTGTGTCTGGGCAATGTGTATCAGTGTGTGTCTGGGCAATGTGTGTCAGTGTCTGTCTGGGCAATGTGTGTCAGTGTGTGTCTGGGCAATGTGTGTCAGTGTGTCTGGGCACTGTGTGTCAGTGTCTGTCTGGGCAATGTGTGTCAGTGTGTGTGGGCAATGAGGGCCACTGTGTGTCTGGGCAATGTGTGTCTGTGTGTCTGGCCAATGTGCGTCAGTGTGTCTGGGCAATGTGTGTCAGTGTGTGTCTGGGCAATGTGTGTCAGTGTGTCTGGGCAATGTGTGTCAGTGTGTGTCTGGGCAATGTGTGTCACTGTGTGTCTCAGCAATGTGTGTCAGTGTGTGTCTGGGAACTGTGTGTCACTGTCTATCTGGGCACTGTATGTCAGTGTGTGTCTGGGCAATGTGTGTCAGTGTGTGTCTGGGCAATGTGTGTCAGTGTGTGTGGGCAATGTGTGTCAGTGTGTGTCTGGGTAATGTGTGTCACTGTGTGTCTGGGAAAAGTGTGTCAGTGTGTGTGGGCACTGTGTGTCAGTGTGTGTCTGGGCAATGTGTGTCACTGTGTGTGTCTGGGCAATGTATGTCAGTGTATGTGAGCAATGTGTGTCAGTGTGTGTCTGGGCAATGTGTTTCAGTGTGTGTGACCAATGTGTCAATGTGTGTCTGGGCAATGTGTGTCACTGTGTGTCTGGGCAGTGTGTGTCAGTGTGTCTGGGCAATGTGTGTCAGTGTGTCTGGGCAATGTGTGTCAGTGTGTGTCTGGGCAATGTGTGTCAGTGTGTGTTGGCAATGTGTGTCAGTGTGACTGGGAAATGTGTGTCAGTGTGTGTCTGGGCAATGTGTGTCAGTGTGTGTCTGGGAAATGTGTGTCAGTGTGTGTGTGGGCAATGTGTGTCAGTGTGTGTCTGGGCAATGTATGTTAGTGTGTGTGGGCAATGTGTGTCAGTGTGTGTCTGGGAAATGTGTGTCAGTGTGTGTGGGCAATGTGTGTCAGTGTGTGTCTGGGCAATGTATGTTAGTGTGTGTGGGCAATGTGTGTCAGTGTATGTCTGGGCAATGTGTGTCAGTGTGTGTCTGGGCAATGTGTGTCAGTGTGTGTCTGGGCAATGTGTGTCATTGTGTGTCTGGGCAATGTGTGTCAGTGTGTGTTGGCAATGTGTGCCAGTGTGTGTGGGCAATGTGTGTCAGTGTGTATGTGGGCAATGTGTGTCAGTGTGTGTCTGGGCAATGTGTGTCAGTGTGTGTCTGGGCAATGTATGTTAGTGTGTGGGGGCAATGTGTGTCAGTGTGTGTCTGGGCAATGTATGTTAGTGTGTGTGGGCAATGTGTGTCAGTGTGTATCTGGGCACTGTGTGTCAGTGTGTGTCTGGGCACTGTGTGTCAGTGTGTGTCTGGGCACTGTGTGTCAGTGTGTGTCTGGGCAATGTGTGTCAGTGTGTGTGTGGGCAATGTGTGTCAGTGTGTGTCTGGGCAATGTATGTTAGTGTGTGTGGGCAATGTGTGTCAGTGTGTGTCTGGGCAATGTATGTTAGTGTGTGTGGGCAATGTGTGTCAGTGTGTGTCTGGGCACTGTCTGTCAGTGTGTGTCTGGGCACTATGTGTCAGTGTGTGTCTGGGCAATGTGTGTCAGTGTGTGTCTGGGCAATGTGTGTCAGTGTGTCTGGGCAATGTGTGTCAGTGTGTGTCTGGGCACTGTGTGTCAGTGTGTGTCTGGGCAATGTGTGTCAGTGTGTGTCTGGGCAATGTGTTTCAGTGTGTGTGACCAATGTGTCAATGTGTGTCTGGGCAATGTGTGTCACTGTGTGTCTGGGCACTGTGTGTCAGTGTGTCTGGGCAATGTGTGTCAGTGTGTCTGGGCAATGTGTGTCAGTGTGTGTCTGGGCAATGTGTGTCAGTGTGTGTTGGCAATGTGTGTCAGTGTGTCTGGGAAATGTGTGTCAGTGTGTGTCTGGGCAATGTGTGTCAGTGTGTGTCTGGGAAATGTGTGTCAGTGTGTGTGTGGGCAATGTGTGTCAGTGTGTGTCTGGGCAATGTATGTTAGTGTGTGTGGGCAATGTGTGTCAGTGTGTCTGGGCAATGTGCGTCAGTGTGTCTGGGCAATGTGTGTCAGTGTGTCTGGGCAATGAGTGTCAGTGTGTGTCTGGGCACTGTCTGTCAGTGTGTGTCTGGGCAATGTGTGTCAGTGTGTGTCTGGGCAATGTGTTTCAGTGTGTGTCTGGGCAATGTGTGTTAGTGTGTGTCTGGACACTGTGTGTCAGTGTGTGTGGGCAATGTGTGTCAGTCTGTCTGGGCAATGTGTGTCACTGTGTATGTCTGGGCACTGTGTGTCAGTGTGTGTCTGGGCAATGTGTGTCACTGTGTGTCTGGGAAATGTGTATCAGTGTGTGTGGGCAATGTGTGTCAGTGTGTGTCTGGGCAATGTGTGTCAGTGTGTGTCTTGGCAATGTGTGTCAGTGTGTCTAAGCAATGTATGTCAGTGTGTGTCTGGGCAATGTGTGTTAGTGTGTGTCTGGACACTGTGTGTCAGTGTGTGTGGGCAATGTGTGTCAGTCTGTCTGGGCAATGTGTGTCACTGTGTGTGTCTGGGCACTGTGTGTCAGTGTGTGTCTGGGCAATGTGTGTCACTGTGTGTCTGGGAAATGTGTGTCAGTGTGTGTGGGCAATTTCTGTCAGTGTGTGTCTGGGCAATGTGTGTCAGTGTGTGTCTTGGCAATGTGTGTCAGTGTTTCTAAGCAATGTGTGTCAGTGTGTGTCTGGGCAATGTGTGTCACTGTGTGTGTGGGCAATGTGTGTCAGGCTGTGTCTGGGCAATGTGTGTCAGTGTGTCTGGGCAATGTGTGTCAGTGTGTCTGGGAAATGTGTGTCAGTGTGTCTGGGCAATGTGTGTCAGTCTGTGTCTGTGCAATGTGTGTCACTGTGTGTCTGGGCAATGTGTGTCAGTGTGTGTGGGCAATGATTGCCACTGTGTCTGGGCAATGTGTGTCAGTGTGTGTCTGGGCACTGTGTGTCAGTGTGTGTCTGGGCAATGTGTGTCAGTGTGTGTCTGGGCAATGTGTGTCATTTTGTGTCTGGGCACTGTGTGTCAGTGTGTATCTGGGCAATATGTGTCAGTGTGTGTCTGGGCAATGTATGTCTGGGCAATGTGTGTCAGTGTCTGTCTGGGCACTGTGTGACAAGGTGTGTGGGCAATGTGTGTCAGTGTGTGTGGGCATTGTGTGTCAGTGTGTGTCTGGGCAATGTGTGTCAGTGTCTGTCTGGGCACTGTGTGTCAGTGTGTCTGGGCAATGTGTGTCAGTGTGTCTGGGCAATGTGTGTCAGTGTGTGTCTGGGCAATGTGTATCAGTGTGTGTCTGGGCAATGTGTGTCAGTGTCTGTCTGGGCAATGTGTGTCAGTGTGTGTCTGGGCAATGTGTGTCAGTGTGTCTGGGCACTGTGTGTCAGTGTCTGTCTGGGCAATGTGTGTCAGTGTGTGTGGGCAATGAGGGCCACTGTGTGTCTGGGCAATGTGTGTCTGTGTGTCTGGCCAATGTGTGTCAGTGTGTCTGGGCAATGTGTGTCAGTGTGTGTCTGGGCAATGTGTGTCAGTGTGTCTGGGCAATGTGTGTCAGTGTGTGTCTGGGAACTGTGTGTCACTGTCTGTCTGGGCACTGTATGTCAGTGTGTGTCTGGGCAATGTGTATCAGTGTGTGTCTGGGCAATGTGTGTCAGTGTGTGTGGACAATGTGTGTCAGTGTGTGTCTGGGCAATGTGTGTCAGTGTGTCTGGACACTGTGTGTCAGTGTCTGTCTGGGCAATGTGTGTCAGTGTGTGTGGGCAATGAGGGCCACTGTGTGTCTGGGCAATGTGTGTCTGTGTGTCTGGCCAATGTGTGTCAGTGTGTCTGGGCAATGTGTGTCAGTGTGTGTCTGGGCAATGTGTGTCAGTGTGTCTGGGCAATGTGTGTCAGTGTGTGTCTGGGCAATGTGTGTCACTGTGTGTCTCGGCAATGTGTGTCAGTGTGTGTCTGGGAACTGTGTGTCACTGTCTGTCTGGGCACTGTTTGTCAGTGTGTGTCTGGGCAATGTGTGTCAGTGTGTGTCTGGGCAATGTGTGTCAGTGTGTGTGGGCAATGTGTGTCAGTGTGTGTCTGGGAAATGTGTGCCACTGTGTGTCTGGGCAATGTGTGTCAGTGTGTCTAAGCAATGTGTGTCAGTGTGTGTCTGGGCAATGTGTGTCAGTGTGTGTCTGGGTAATGTGTGTCACTGTGTGTCTGGGCAAAGTGTGTCAGTGTGTGTGGGCACTGTGTGTCACTGTGTGTCTGGGCAATGTGTGTCAGTGTGTGTCTGGGCAATGTGTGTCAGTGTGTGTCTGGGCATTGTGTGCCAGTGTGTGTCTGGGCAATGTGTGTCAGTGTGTGTCTGGGCAATGTGTGTCACTGTGTTTCTGGGCAATGTGTGTCAGTGTGTCTGGGCAATGTGTGTCAGTGTGTGTGGGCACTGTGTGTCACTGTGTGTCTGGGCAATGTGTGTCAGTGTGTGTCTGGGCAATGTGTGTCAGTGTGTCTGGGCAATGTGTGTCAGTGTGTGTCTGGTCAATGTGTGTCAGTGTGTGTCTGGGCAACATGTGTCAGTGTGTGCGGGCAATGTTTGTCAGTGTGTCTGGGCAATGTGTGTCAGTGTGTGTCTGGGCAATGTGTGTCAGTGTGTCTGGGCACTGTGTGTCAGTGTGTCTGGGCAATGTGTGTCAGTGTCTGTCTGGGCACTGTGTGACAATGTGTGTGGGCAATGTGTGTCAGTGTGTGTGGGCATTGTGTGTCAGTGTGTGTCTGGGCAATGTGTGTCAGTGTCTGTCTGGGCAATGTGTGTCAGTGTGTCTGGGCAATGTGTGTCAGTGTGTCTGGGCAATGTGTGTCAGTGTGTGTCTGGGCAATGTGTATCAGTGTGTGTCTGGGCAATGTGTGTCAGTGTCTGTCTGGGCAATGTGTGTCAGTGTGTGTCTGGGCAATGTGTGTCAGTGTGTCTGGGCACTGTGTGTCAGTGTCTGTCTGGGCAATGTGTGTCAGTGTGTGTGGGCAATGAGGGCCACTGTGTGTCTGGGCAATGTGTGTCTGTGTGTCTGGCCAATGTGCGTCAGTGTGTCTGGGCAATGTGTGTCAGTGTGTGTCTGGGCAATGTGTGTCAGTGTGTCTGGGCAATGTGTGTCAGTGTGTGTCTGGGCAATGTGTGTCACTGTGTGTCTCAGCAATGTGTGTCAGTGTGTGTCTGGGAACTGTGTGTCACTGTCTATCTGGGCACTGTATGTCAGTGTGTGTCTGGGCAATGTGTGTCAGTGTGTGTCTGGGCAATGTGTGTCAGTGTGTGTGGGCAATGTGTGTCAGTGTGTGTCTGGGTAATGTGTGTCACTGTGTGTCTGGGAAAAGTGTGTCAGTGTGTGTGGGCACTGTGTGTCAGTGTGTGTCTGGGCAATGTGTGTCACTGTGTGTGTCTGGGCAATGTATGTCAGTGTATGTGAGCAATGTGTGTCAGTGTGTGTCTGGGCAATGTGTTTCAGTGTGTGTGACCAATGTGTCAATGTGTGTCTGGGCAATGTGTGTCACTGTGTGTCTGGGCACTGTGTGTCAGTGTGTCTGGGCAATGTGTGTCAGTGTGTCTGGGCAATGTGTGTCAGTGTGTGTCTGGGCAATGTGTGTCAGTGTGTGTTGGCAATGTGTGTCAGTGTGTCTGGGAAATGTGTGTCAGTGTGTGTCTGGGCAATGTGTGTCAGTGTGTGTCTGGGAAATGTGTGTCAGTGTGTGTGTGGGCAATGTGTGTCAGTGTGTGTCTGGGCAATGTATGTTAGTGTGTGTGGGCAATGTGTGTCAGTGTGTGTCTGGGAAATGTGTGTCAGTGTGTGTGGGCAATGTGTGTCAGTGTGTGTCTGGGCAATGTATGTTAGTGTGTGTGGGCAATGTGTGTCAGTGTATGTCTGGGCAATGTGTGTCAGTGTGTGTCTGGGCAATGTGTGTCAGTGTGTGTCTGGGCAATGTGTGTCATTGTGTGTCTGGGCAATGTGTGTCAGTGTGTGTTGGCAATGTGTGCCAGTGTGTGTGGGCAATGTGTGTCAGTGTGTATGTGGGCAATGTGTGTCAGTGTGTGTGTGGGCAATGTGTGTCAGTGTGTGTCTGGGCAATGTATGTTAGTGTGTGGGGGCAATGTGTGTCAGTGTGTGTCTGGGCAATGTATGTTAGTGTGTGTGGGCAATGTGTGTCAGTGTGTATCTGGGCACTGTGTGTCAGTGTGTGTCTGGGCACTGTGTGTCAGTGTGTGTCTGAGCACTGTGTGTCAGTGTGTGTCTGGGCAATGTGTGTCAGTGTGTGTGTGGGCAATGTGTGTCAGTGTGTGTCTGGGCAATGTATGTTAGTGTGTGTGGGCAATGTGTGTCAGTGTGTGTCTGGGCAATGTATGTTAGTGTGTGTGGGCAATGTGTGTCAGTGTGTGTCTGGGCACTGTGTGTCAGTGTGTGTCTGGGCACTATGTGTCAGTGTGTGTCTGGGCAATGTGTGTCAGTGTGTGTCTGGGCAATGTGTGTCAGTGTGTCTGGGCAATGTGTGTCAGTGTGTGTCTGGGCACTGTGTGTCAGTGTGTGTCTGGGCAATGTGTGTCAGTGTGTGTCTGGGCAATGTGTTTCAGTGTGTGTGACCAATGTGTCAATGTGTGTCTGGGCAATGTGTGTCACTGTGTGTCTGGGCACTGTGTGTCAGTGTGTCTGGGCAATGTGTGTCAGTGTGTCTGGGCAATGTGTGTCAGTGTGTGTCTGGGCAATGTGTGTCAGTGTGTGTTGGCAATGTGTGTCAGTGTGTCTGGGAAATGTGTGTCAGTGTGTGTCTGGGCAATGTGTGTCAGTGTGTGTCTGGGAAATGTGTGTCAGTGTGTGTGTGGGCAATGTGTGTCAGTGTGTGTCTGGGCAATGTATGTTAGTGTGTGTGGGCAATGTGTGTCAGTGTGTCTGGGCAATGTGCGTCAGTGTGTCTGGGCAATGTGTGTCAGTGTGTCTGGGCAATGAGTGTCAGTGTGTGTCTGGGCACTGTCTGTCAGTGTGTGTCTGGGCAATGTGTGTCAGTGTGTGTCTGGGCAATGTGTTTCAGTGTGTGTCTGGGCAATGTGTGTTAGTGTGTGTCTGGACACTGTGTGTCAGTGTGTGTGGGCAATGTGTGTCAGTCTGTCTGGGCAATGTGTGTCACTGTGTATGTCTGGGCACTGTGTGTCAGTGTGTGTCTGGGCAATGTGTGTCACTGTGTGTCTGGGAAATGTGTGTCAGTGTGTCTAAGCAATGTATGTCAGTGTGTGTCTGGGCAATGTGTGTTAGTGTGTGTCTGGACACTGTGTGTCAGTGTGTGTGGGCAATGTGTGTCAGTCTGTCTGGGCAATGTGTGTCACTGTGTGTGTCTGGGCACTGTGTGTCAGTGTGTGTCTGGGCAATGTGTGTCACTGTGTGTCTGGGAAATGTGTGTCAGTGTGTGTGGGCAATTTCTGTCAGTGTGTGTCTGGGCAATGTGTGTCAGTGTGTGTCTTGGCAATGTGTGTCAGTGTTTCTAAGCAATGTGTGTCAGTGTGTGTCTGGGCAATGTGTGTCACTGTGTGTGTGGGCAATGTGTGTCAGTCTGTGTCTGGGCAATGTGTGTCAGTGTGTCTGGGCAATGTGTGTCAGTGTGTCTGGGAAATGTGTGTCAGTGTGTCTGGGCAATGTGTGTCAGTCTGTGTCTGTGCAATGTGTGTCACTGTGTGTCTGGGCAATGTGTGTCAGTGTGTGTGGGCAATGATTGCCACTGTGTCTGGGCAATGTGTGTCAGTGTGTCTAAGCAATGTGTGTCAGTGTGTGTCTGGGCACTGTGTGTCAGTGTGTGTCTGGGCAATGTGTGTCAGTGTGTGTCTGGGCAATGTGTGTCATTTTGTGTCTGGGCACTGTGTGTCAGTGTGTATCTGGGCAATATGTGTCAGTGTGTGTCTGGGCAATGTATGTCTGGGCAATGTGTGTCAGTGTCTGTCTGGGCACTGTGTGACAAGGTGTGTGGGCAATGTGTGTCAGTGTGTGTGGGCATTGTGTGTCAGTGTGTGTCTGGGCAATGTGTGTCAGTGTCTGTCTGGGCACTGTGTGTCAGTGTGTCTGGGCAATGTGTGTCAGTGTGTCTGGGCAATGTGTGTCAGTGTGTGTCTGGGCAATGTGTATCAGTGTGTGTCTGGGCAATGTGTGTCAGTGTCTGTCTGGGCAATGTGTGTCAGTGTGTGTCTGGGCAATGTGTGTCAGTGTGTCTGGGCACTGTGTGTCAGTGTCTGTCTGGGCAATGTGTGTCAGTGTGTGTGGGCAATGAGGGCCACTGTGTGTCTGGGCAATGTGTGTCTGTGTGTCTGGCCAATGTGTGTCAGTGTGTCTGGGCAATGTGTGTCAGTGTGTGTCTGGGCAATGTGTGTCAGTGTGTCTGGGCAATGTGTGTCAGTGTGTGTCTGGGCAATGTGTGTCACTGTGTGTCTCGGCAATGTGTGTCAGTGTGTGTCTGGGAACTGTGTGTCACTGTCTGTCTGGGCACTGTATGTCAGTGTGTGTCTGGGCAATGTGTGTCAGTGTGTGTCTGGGCAATGTGTGTCAGTGTGTGTGGACAATGTGTGTCAGTGTGTGTCTGGGCAATGTGTGTCAGTGTGTCTGGACACTGTGTGTCAGTGTCTGTCTGGGCAATGTGTGTCAGTGTGTGTGGGCAATGAGGGCCACTGTGTGTCTGGGCAATGTGTGTCTGTGTGTCTGGCCAATGTGTGTCAGTGTGTCTGGGCAATGTGTGTCAGTGTGTGTCTGGGCACTGTGTGTCAGTGTGTGTCTGGGCAATGTGTGTCAGTGTGTGTCTGGGCAATGTGTGTCATTTTGTGTCTGGGCACTGTGTGTCAGTGTGTATCTGGGCAATATGTGTCAGTGTGTGTCTGGACAATGTATGTCTGGGCAATGTGTGTCAGTGTCTGTCTGGGCACTGTGTGACAAGGTGTGTGGGCAATGTGTGTCAGTGTGTGTGGGCATTGTGTGTCAGTGTGTGTCTGGGCAATGTGTGTCAGTGTCTGTCTGGGCACTGTGTGTCAGTGTGTCTGGGCAATGTGTGTCAGTGTGTCTGGGCAATGTGTGTCAGTGTGTGTCTGGGCAATGTGTATCAGTGTGTGTCTGGGCAATGTGTGTCAGTGTCTGTCTGGGCAATGTGTGTCAGTGTGTGTCTGGGCAATGTGTGTCAGTGTGTCTGGGCACTGTGTGTCAGTGTCTGTCTGGGCAATGTGTGTCAGTGTGTGTGGGCAATGAGGGCCACTGTGTGTCTGGGCAATGTGTGTCTGTGTGTCTGGCCAATGTGTGTCAGTGTGTCTGGGCAATGTGTGTCAGTGTGTGTCTGGGCAATGTGTGTCAGTGTGTCTGGGCAATGTGTGTCAGTGTGTGTCTGGGCAATGTGTGTCACTGTGTGTCTCGGCAATGTGTGTCAGTGTGTGTCTGGGAACTGTGTGTCACTGTCTGTCTGGGCACTGTATGTCAGTGTGTGTCTGGGCAATGTGTGTCAGTGTGTGTCTGGGCAATGTGTGTCAGTGTGTGTGGACAATGTGTGTCAGTGTGTGTCTGGGCAATGTGTGTCAGTGTGTCTGGACACTGTGTGTCAGTGTCTGTCTGGGCAATGTGTGTCAGTGTGTGTGGGCAATGAGGGCCACTGTGTGTCTGGGCAATGTGTGTCTGTGTGTCTGGCCAATGTGTGTCAGTGTGTCTGGGCAATGTGTGTCAGTGTGTGTCTGGGCAATGTGTGTCAGTGTGTCTGGGCAATGTGTGTCAGTGTGTGTCTGGGCAATGTGTGTCACTGTGTGTCTCGGCAATGTGTGTCAGTGTGTGTCTGGGAACTGTGTGTCACTGTCTGTCTGGGCACTGTATGTCAGTGTGTGTCTGGGCAATGTGTGTCAGTGTGTGTCTGGGCAATGTGTGTCAGTGTGTGTGGGCAATGTGTGTCAGTGTGTGTCTGGGAAATGTGTGCCACTGTGTGTCTGGGCAATGTGTGTCAGTGTGTCTAAGCAATGTGTGTCAGTGTGTGTCTGGGCAATGTGTGTCAGTGTGTGTCTGGGTAATGTGTGTCACTGTGTGTCTGGGAAAAGTGTGTCAGTGTGTGTGGGCACTGTGTGTCACTGTGTGTCTGGGCAATGTGTGTCAGTGTGTGTCTGGGCAATGTGTGTCAGTGTGTGTCTGGGCATTGTGTGCCAGTGTGTGTCTGGGCAATGTGTGTCAGTGTGTGTCTGGGCAATGTGTGTCACTGTGTTTCTGGGCAATGTGTGTCAGTGTGTCTGGGCAATGTGTGTCAGTGTGTGTGGGCACTGTGTGTCACTGTGTGTCTGGGCAATGTGTGTCAGTGTGTGTCTGGGCAATGTGTGTCAGTGTGTCTGGGCAATGTGTGTCAGTGTGTGTCTGGTCAATGTGTGTCAGTGTGTGTCTGGGCAATATGTGTCAGTGTGTGCGGGCAATGTTTGTCAGTGTGTCTGGGCAATGTGTGTCAGTGTGTGTCTGGGCAATGTGTGTCAGTGTGTCTGGGCACTGTGTGTCAGTGTGTCTGGGCAATGTGTGTCACTGTGTGTCTGGGCACTGTATGTCAGTGTGTGTCTGGGCAATGTGTGTCAGTGTGTGTGGGCACCGTGTGTCAGTTTGTCTGGGCAATGTGTGTTAGTGTGTGTCTGGACACTGTGTGTCAGTGTGTGTGGGCAATGTGTGTCAGTCTGTCTGGGCAATGTGTGTCACTGTGTGTGTCTGGGCACTGTGTGTCAGTGTGTGTCTGGGCAATGTGTGTCACTGTGTGTCTGGGAAATGTGTGTCAGTGTGTGTGGGCAATGTCTGTCAGTGTGTGTCTGGGCAATGTGTGTCAGTGTGTGTCTTGGCAATGTGTGTCAGTGTTTCTAAGCAATGTGTGTCAGTGTGTGTCTGGGCAATGTGTGTCACTGTGTGTGTGGGCAATGTGTGTCAGTCTGTGTCTGGGCAATGTGTGTCAGTGTGTCTAGCAATGTGTGTCAGTGTGTCTGGGAAATGTGTGTCAGTGTGTCTGGGCAATGTGTGTCAGTCTGTGTCTGTGCAATGTGTGTCACTGTGTGTCTGGGCAATGTGTGTCAGTGTGTGTGGGCAATGATTGCCACTGTGTCTGGGCAATGTGTGTCAGTGTATGTCTGGGCAATGTGTGTCAGTGTGTGTCTGGGCAATGTGTGTCAGTGTGTGTCTGGGCAATGTGTGTCATTGTGTGTCTGGGCAATGTGTGTCAGTGTGTGTTGGCAATGTGTGCCAGTGTGTGTGGGCAATGTGTGTCAGTGTGTATGTGGGCAATGTGTGTCAGTGTGTGTCTGGGCAATGTGTGTCAGTGTGTGTCTGGGCAATGTATGTTAGTGTGTGGGGGCAATGTGTGTCAGTGTGTGTCTGGGCAATGTATGTTAGTGTGTGTGGGCAATGTGTGTCAGTGTGTATCTGGGCACTGTGTGTCAGTGTGTGTCTGGGCACTGTGTGTCAGTGTGTGTCTGGGCACTGTGTGTCAGTGTGTGTCTGGGCAATGTGTGTCAGTGTGTGTGTGGGCAATGTGTGTCAGTGTGTGTCTGGGCAATGTATGTTAGTGTGTGTGGGCAATGTGTGTCAGTGTGTGTCTGGGCAATGTATGTTAGTGTGTGTGGGCAATGTGTGTCAGTGTGTGTCTGGGCACTGTGTGTCAGTGTGTGTCTGGGCACTATGTGTCAGTGTGTGTCTGGGCAATGTGTGTCAGTGTGTGTCTGGGCAATGTGTGTCAGTGTGTCTGGGCAATGTGTGTCAGTGTGTGTCTGGGCACTGTGTGTCAGTGTGTGTCTGGGCAATGTGTGTCAGTGTGTGTCTGGGCAATGTGTTTCAGTGTGTGTGACCAATGTGTCAATGTGTGTCTGGGCAATGTGTGTCACTGTGTGTCTGGGCACTGTGTGTCAGTGTGTCTGGGCAATGTGTGTCAGTGTGTCTGGGCAATGTGTGTCAGTGTGTGTCTGGGCAATGTGTGTCAGTGTGTGTTGGCAATGTGTGTCAGTGTGTCTGGGAAATGTGTGTCAGTGTGTGTCTGGGCAATGTGTGTCAGTGTGTGTCTGGGAAATGTGTGTCAGTGTGTGTGTGGGCAATGTGTGTCAGTGTGTGTCTGGGCAATGTATGTTAGTGTGTGTGGGCAATGTGTGTCAGTGTGTCTGGGCAATGTGCGTCAGTGTGTCTGGGCAATGTGTGTCAGTGTGTCTGGGCAATGAGTGTCAGTGTGTGTCTGGGCACTGTCTGTCAGTGTGTGTCTGGGCAATGTGTGTCAGTGTGTGTCTGGGCAATGTGTTTCAGTGTGTGTCTGGGCAATGTGTGTTAGTGTGTGTCTGGACACTGTGTGTCAGTGTGTGTGGGCAATGTGTGTCAGTCTGTCTGGGCAATGTGTGTCACTGTGTATGTCTGGGCACTGTGTGTCAGTGTGTGTCTGGGCAATGTGTGTCACTGTGTGTCTGGGAAATGTGTGTCAGTGTGTCTAAGCAATGTATGTCAGTGTGTGTCTGGGCAATGTGTGTTAGTGTGTGTCTGGACACTGTGTGTCAGTGTGTGTGGGCAATGTGTGTCAGTCTGTCTGGGCAATGTGTGTCACTGTGTGTGTCTGGGCACTGTGTGTCAGTGTGTGTCTGGGCAATGTGTGTCACTGTGTGTCTGGGAAATGTGTGTCAGTGTGTGTGGGCAATTTCTGTCAGTGTGTGTCTGGGCAATGTGTGTCAGTGTGTGTCTTGGCAATGTGTGTCAGTGTTTCTAAGCAATGTGTGTCAGTGTGTGTCTGGGCAATGTGTGTCACTGTGTGTGTGGGCAATGTGTGTCAGTCTGTGTCTGGGCAATGTGTGTCAGTGTGTCTGGGCAATGTGTGTCAGTGTGTCTGGGAAATGTGTGTCAGTGTGTCTGGGCAATGTGTGTCAGTCTGTGTCTGTGCAATGTGTGTCACTGTGTGTCTGGGCAATGTGTGTCAGTGTGTGTGGGCAATGATTGCCACTGTGTCTGGGCAATGTGTGTCAGTGTGTCTAAGCAATGTGTGTCAGTGTGTGTCTGGGCACTGTGTGTCAGTGTGTGTCTGGGCAATGTGTGTCAGTGTGTGTCTGGGCAATGTGTGTCATTTTGTGTCTGGGCACTGTGTGTCAGTGTGTATCTGGGCAATATGTGTCAGTGTGTGTCTGGGCAATGTATGTCTGGGCAATGTGTGTCAGTGTCTGTCTGGGCACTGTGTGACAAGGTGTGTGGGCAATGTGTGTCAGTGTGTGTGGGCATTGTGTGTCAGTGTGTGTCTGGGCAATGTGTGTCAGTGTCTGTCTGGGCACTGTGTGTCAGTGTGTCTGGGCAATGTGTGTCAGTGTGTCTGGGCAATGTGTGTCAGTGTGTGTCTGGGCAATGTGTATCAGTGTGTGTCTGGGCAATGTGTGTCAGTGTCTGTCTGGGCAATGTGTGTCAGTGTGTGTCTGGGCAATGTGTGTCAGTGTGTCTGGGCACTGTGTGTCAGTGTCTGTCTGGGCAATGTGTGTCAGTGTGTGTGGGCAATGAGGGCCACTGTGTGTCTGGGCAATGTGTGTCTGTGTGTCTGGCCAATGTGTGTCAGTGTGTCTGGGCAATGTGTGTCAGTGTGTGTCTGGGCAATGTGTGTCAGTGTGTCTGGGCAATGTGTGTCAGTGTGTGTCTGGGCAATGTGTGTCACTGTGTGTCTCGGCAATGTGTGTCAGTGTGTGTCTGGGAACTGTGTGTCACTGTCTGTCTGGGCACTGTATGTCAGTGTGTGTCTGGGCAATGTGTGTCAGTGTGTGTCTGGGCAATGTGTGTCAGTGTGTGTGGACAATGTGTGTCAGTGTGTGTCTGGGCAATGTGTGTCAGTGTGTCTGGACACTGTGTGTCAGTGTCTGTCTGGGCAATGTGTGTCAGTGTGTGTGGGCAATGAGGGCCACTGTGTGTCTGGGCAATGTGTGTCTGTGTGTCTGGCCAATGTGTGTCAGTGTGTCTGGGCAATGTGTGTCAGTGTGTGTCTGGGCACTGTGTGTCAGTGTGTGTCTGGGCAATGTGTGTCAGTGTGTGTCTGGGCAATGTGTGTCATTTTGTGTCTGGGCACTGTGTGTCAGTGTGTATCTGGGCAATATGTGTCAGTGTGTGTCTGGACAATGTATGTCTGGGCAATGTGTGTCAGTGTCTGTCTGGGCACTGTGTGACAAGGTGTGTGGGCAATGTGTGTCAGTGTGTGTGGGCATTGTGTGTCAGTGTGTGTCTGGGCAATGTGTGTCAGTGTCTGTCTGGGCACTGTGTGTCAGTGTGTCTGGGCAATGTGTGTCAGTGTGTCTGGGCAATGTGTGTCAGTGTGTGTCTGGGCAATGTGTATCAGTGTGTGTCTGGGCAATGTGTGTCAGTGTCTGTCTGGGCAATGTGTGTCAGTGTGTGTCTGGGCAATGTGTGTCAGTGTGTCTGGGCACTGTGTGTCAGTGTCTGTCTGGGCAATGTGTGTCAGTGTGTGTGGGCAATGAGGGCCACTGTGTGTCTGGGCAATGTGTGTCTGTGTGTCTGGCCAATGTGTGTCAGTGTGTCTGGGCAATGTGTGTCAGTGTGTGTCTGGGCAATGTGTGTCAGTGTGTCTGGGCAATGAGGGCCACTGTGTGTCTGGGCAATGTGTGTCTGTGTGTCTGGCCAATGTGTGTCAGTGTGTCTGGGCAATGTGTGTCAGTGTGTGTCTGGGCAATGTGTGTCAGTGTGTCTGGGCAATGTGTGTCAGTGTGTGTCTGGGCAATGTGTGTCACTGTGTGTCTCGGCAATGTGTGTCAGTGTGTGTCTGGGAACTGTGTGTCACTGTCTGTCTGGGCACTGTATGTCAGTGTGTGTCTGGGCAATGTGTGTCAGTGTGTGTCTGGGCAATGTGTGTCAGTGTGTGTGGGCAATGTGTGTCAGTGTGTGTCTGGGAAATGTGTGCCACTGTGTGTCTGGGCAATGTGTGTCAGTGTGTCTAAGCAATGTGTGTCAGTGTGTGTCTGGGCAATGTGTGTCAGTGTGTGTCTGGGTAATGTGTGTCACTGTGTGTCTGGGAAAAGTGTGTCAGTGTGTGTGGGCACTGTGTGTCACTGTGTGTCTGGGCAATGTGTGTCAGTGTGTGTCTGGGCAATGTGTGTCAGTGTGTGTCTGGGCATTGTGTGCCAGTGTGTGTCTGGGCAATGTGTGTCAGTGTGTGTCTGGGCAATGTGTGTCACTGTGTTTCTGGGCAATGTGTGTCAGTGTGTCTGGGCAATGTGTGTCAGTGTGTGTGGGCACTGTGTGTCACTGTGTGTCTGGGCAATGTGTGTCAGTGTGTGTCTGGGCAATGTGTGTCAGTGTGTCTGGGCAATGTGTGTCAGTGTGTGTCTGGTCAATGTGTGTCAGTGTGTGTCTGGGCAATATGTGTCAGTGTGTGCGGGCAATGTTTGTCAGTGTGTCTGGGCAATGTGTGTCAGTGTGTGTCTGGGCAATGTGTGTCAGTGTGTCTGGGCACTGTGTGTCAGTGTGTCTGGGCAATGTGTGTCACTGTGTGTCTGGGCACTGTATGTCAGTGTGTGTCTGGGCAATGTGTGTCAGTGTGTGTGGGCACCGTGTGTCAGTTTGTCTGGGCAATGTGTGTTAGTGTGTGTCTGGACACTGTGTGTCAGTGTGTGTGGGCAATGTGTGTCAGTCTGTCTGGGCAATGTGTGTCACTGTGTGTGTCTGGGCACTGTGTGTCAGTGTGTGTCTGGGCAATGTGTGTCACTGTGTGTCTGGGAAATGTGTATCAGTGTGTGTGGGCAATGTGTGTCAGTGTGTGTCTGGGCAATGTGTGTCAGTGTGTGTCTTGGCAATGTGTGTCAGTGTTTCTAAGCAATGTGTGTCAGTGTGTGTCTGGGCAATGTGTGTCACTGTGTGTGTGGGCAATGTGTGTCAGTCTGTGTCTGGGCAATGTGTGTCAGTGTGTCTAGCAATGTGTGTCAGTGTGTCTGGGAAATGTGTGTCAGTGTGTCTGGGCAATGTGTGTCAGTCTGTGTCTGTGCAATGTGTGTCACTGTGTGTCTGGGCAATGTGTGTCAGTGTGTGTGGGCAATGATTGCCACTGTGTCTGGGCAATGTGTGTCAGTGTGTCTAAGGAATGTGTGTCAGTGTGTGTCTGGGCACTGTGTGTCAGTGTGTGTCTGGGCAATGTGTGTCAGTGTGTGTCTGGGCAATGTGTGTCATTTTGTGTCTGGGCACTGTGTGTCAGTGTGTATCTGGGCAATATGTGTCAGTGTGTGTCTGGGCAATGTATGTCTGGGCAATGTGTGTCAGTGTCTGTCTGGGCACTGTGTGACAATGTGTGTGGGCAATGTGTGTCAGTGTGTCTGGGCACTGTGTGTCAGTGTGTCTGGGCAATGTGTGTCACTGTGTGTCTGGGCACTGTATGTCAGTGTGTGTCTGGGCAATGTGTGTCAGTGTGTGTGGGCACCGTGTGTCAGTTTGTCTGGGCAATGTGTGTTAGTGTGTGTCTGGACACTGTGTGTCAGTGTGTGTGGGCAATGTGTGTCAGTCTGTCTGGGCAATGTGTGTCACTGTGTGTGTCTGGGCACTGTGTGTCAGTGTGTGTCTGGGCAATGTGTGTCACTGTGTGTCTGGGAAATGTATGTCAGTGTGTGTGGGCAATGTCTGTCAGTGTGTGTCTGGGCAATGTGTGTCAGTGTGTGTCTTGGCAATGTGTGTCAGTGTTTCTAAGCAATGTGTGTCAGTGTGTGTCTGGGCAATGTGTGTCACTGTGTGTGTGGGCAATGTGTGTCAGTCTGTGTCTGGGCAATGTGTGTCAGTGTGTCTAGCAATGTGTGTCAGTGTGTCTGGGAAATGTGTGTCAGTGTGTCTGGGCAATGTGTGTCAGTCTGTGTCTGTGCAATGTGTGTCACTGTGTGTCTGGGCAATGTGTGTCAGTGTGTGTGGGCAATGATTGCCACTGTGTCTGGGCAATGTGTGTCAGTGTGTCTAAGCAATGTGTGTCAGTGTGTGTCTGGGCACTGTGTGTCAGTGTGTGTCTGGGCAATGTGTGTCAGTGTGTGTCTGGGCAATGTGTGTCATTTTGTGTCTGGGCACTGTGTGTCAGTGTGTATCTGGGCAATATGTGTCAGTGTGTGTCTGGGCAATGTATGTCTGGGCAATGTGTGTCAGTGTCTGTCTGGGCACTGTGTGACAATGTGTGTGGGCAATGTGTGTCAGTGTGTGTGGGCATTGTGTGTCAGTATGTGTCTGGGCAATGTGTGTCAGTGTCTGTCTGGGCACTGTGTGTCAGTGTGTCTGGGCAATGTGTGTCAGTGTGTCTGGGCAATGTGTGTCAGTGTGTGTCTGGGCAATGTGTATCAGTGTGTGTCTGGGCAATGTGTGTCAGTGTCTGTCTGGGCAATGTGTGTCAATGTGTGTCTGGGCAATGTGTGTCAGTGTGTCTGGGCACTGTGTGTCACTGTCTGTCTGGGCAATGTGTGTCAGTGTGTGTGGGCAATGAGGGCCACTGTGTGTCTGGGCAATGTGTGTCTGTGTGTCTGGCCAATGTGTGTCAGTGTGTCTGGGCAATGTGTGTCAGTCTATGTCTGGGCAATGTGTGTCAGTGTGTCTGGGCAATGTGTGTCAGTGTGTCTGGGCAATGTGTGTCACTGTGTGTCTGGGCAATGTGTGTCAGTGTGTCTGGGCAATGTGTGTCAGTGTGTGTCTGGGCAATGTGTGTCACTGTGTGTCTCGGCAATGTGTGTCAGTGTGTGTCTGGGAACTGTGTGTCACTGTCTGCCTGGGCACTGTATGTCAGTGTGTGTCTGGGCAATGTGTGTCAGTGTGTGTCTGGGCAATGTGTGTCAGTGTGTGTGGGCAATGTGTGTCAGTGTGTGTCTGGGAAATGTGTGCCACTGTGTGTCTGGGCAATGTGTGTCAGTGTGTCTAAGCAATGTGTGTCAGTGTGTGTCTGGGCAATGTGTGTCAGTGTGTGTGGGCACCGTGTGTCAGTGTGTCTGGGCAATGTGTGTCAGTGTGTGTCTGGGAACTGTGTGTCACTGTGTGTCTGGGCAATGTGTGTCAGTGTGTGTGGGCACTGTATGTCACTGTGTGTCTGGGCACTGTGTGTCAGTGTGTGTCTGGGCATTGTGTGTCAGTGTGTGTCTGGGCAATGTGTGTCAGTGTGTGTCTGGGCAATGTGTGTCAGTGTGTGTGGGCAATGTGTGTCAGTGTGTGTGGGCACTGTGTGTCACTGTGTGTCTGGGCAATGTGTGTCAGTGTGTGTCTGGGCAATGTGTGTCAGTGTGTCTGGGCAATGTGTGTCAGTGTGTGTCTGGTCAATGTGTGTCAGTGTGTGTCTGGGCAATGTGTGTCACTGTGTGTCTGGGCACTGTGTGTCAGTTTGTGTCTGGGCAATGTGTGTCAGTGTGTGTCTGGGCACTGTGTGTCAGTGTGTCTGGGAAATGTGTGCCACTGTGTGTCTGGGCACTGTGTGTCAGTGTGTGTGGGCACCGTGTGTCAGTGTGTCTGGGCAATGTGTTTCAGTGTGTCTGGGCAATGTGTGTCAGTCTGTGTCTGGGCAATGTGTGTCACTGTGTGTCTGGGCAATGTGTGTCAGTGTGTCTGGGCAATGTGTGTCACTGTGTGTCTGGGCAATGTGTGTCAGTGTGTGTGGGCACCGTGTGTCAGTGTGTCTGGGCAATGTGTTTCAGTGTGTCTGGGCAATGTGTGTCAGTCTGTGTCTGGGCAATGTGTGTCACTGTGTGTCTGGGCAATGTGTGTCAGTGTGTCTGGGCAATGTGTGTCACTGTGTGTCTGGGCAATGTGTGTCAGTGTGTCTGGGCAATAAGTATCAGTGTGTGCCTAGGCAGCGTGTGTCAGTGTGTGTCTAGGCAATGTGTGTCAGTGTGTCTGGGCAATGTGTGTCAGTGTGTGTGGGCAATGTGTGTCAGTTTGTCTGGGCAATGTATGTCACTGTGTGTCTAGGCAATGTGTGTCAGTGTTTGTCTGGGCACTGTGTGTCAGTTTGTCTGGGCAATGTGTGTCAGTGAGTGTCTGGGCACTGTGTGTCAGTGTGTGTCTGGGCACTGTGTGTCAGTGTCTGTCTGGGCAATGTGTGTCAGTGTGTCTAAGCAATGTGTGTCAGTGTGTGTCTGGGCAATGTGTGTCAGTGTTTGTGGGCACCGTGTGTCAGTTTGTCTGGGCAATGTGTGTCAGTGTGTGTCTGGGCAATGTGTGTCACTGTGTGTCTAGGCAATGTGTGTCAGTGTGTCTGGGCAATAAGTATCAGTGTGTGCCTAGGCAGCGTGTGTCAGTGTGTGTCTGGGCAATGTGTGTCAGTGTGTCTGGGCACTGTGTGTCACTGTGTGTCTGGGCAGTGTGTGTCAGTGTGTCTGGGCAATGTGTGTCACTGTGTGTCTGGGCAATGTGTGTCAGTGTGTGTGGGCAATGTGTGTCAGTGTGTCTGGGCAATGTGTGTTACTGTGTGTCTGGGCAATGTGTGTCAGTGTGTGTGGGCACTGTGTGTCACTGTGTGTCTGGGCAATGTGAGTCACTGTGTGCCTGGGCAATGTGTGTCAGTGTGTGTCTGGGCAATGTGTGTCAGTGCGTCCGGGCAATGTGTGTCAGTGTGTGTCTGGGCACTGTGTGTCACTGTGTGCCTGGGCACTGTGTGTCACTGTGTGTCTGGGCACTGTGTGTCAGTGTGTGTCTGGGCAATGTGTGTCACTGTGTGTCTGGGCACTGTGTGTCAGTGTGTGTCTGGGCAATGTGTGTCACTGTGTGTCTGGGCACTGTGTGTCACTGTGTGTCTGGGCAATGTGTGTGAGTGTGTCTGGACACTGTGCGTCAGTGTGTGTCTGGGCAATGTGTGTCAGTGTGTGTCTGGGCAATGTGTGTCAGTGTGTGTGGGCAATGTGTGTCAGTGTGTGTCTGGGCACTGTGTGTCAGTGTGTGTCTGGGCGATGTGTGTCAGTGTGTCTGGGCAATGTGTGTCACTGTGTGTCTGGGCAATGTGTGTCAGTGTGTGTGGGCACTGTATGTCACTGTGTGTCTGGGCAATGTGAGTCACTGTGTGCCTGGGCAATGTGTGTCAGTGTGTGTCTGGGCACTGTGTGTCAGTGTGTGTCTGGGCAATGTGTCTCACTGTGTGTCTGGGCAATGTTTGTCAGTGCATCAGGGCAATGTGTGTCAGTGTGTGTCACTGTGTGTCTGGGCAATGTGTGTCAGTGTGTGTCTGGGCAATGTGAGTCACTGTGTGCATGGGCAATGTGTCTCAGTGTGTGTCTGGGCACTGTGTGTCAGTGTGTGTCTGGGCAATGTGTCTCACTGTGTGTCTGGGCAATGTGTGTCAGTGCATCCGGGCAATGTGTGTCAGTGTGTGTCTGGGCAATGTGCGTCAGTGTGTCTTGCAATGTGTGTCAGTGTGTCTGGGCAATGTGTGTCAGTGTGTGTCTGGGCAATGTGTGTCAGTGTGTGTCTGGGCAATGTGTGTCAGTGTGTGTTCGCAATGTGTGCCAGTGTGTGTGGGCAATGTGTGTCAGTGTGTATGTGGGCATTGTGTGTCAGTGTGTGTCTGGGCAATGTGTGTCAGTGTGTGTCTGGGCAATGTATGTTAGTGTGTGGGGGCAATGTGTGTCAGTGTGTGTCTGGGCAATGTATGTTAGTGTGTGTGGGCAATGTGTGTCAGTGTGTGTCTGGGCACTGTGTGTCAGTGTGTGTCTGGGCACTGTGTGTCAGTGTGTGTCTGGGCACTGTGTGTCAGTGTGTGTCTGGGCAATGTGTGTCAGTGTGTGTGTGGGCAATGTGTGTCAGTGTGTGTCTGGGCAATGTATGTTAGTGTGTGTGGGCAATGTGTGTCAGTGTGTGTCTGGGCAATGTATGTTAGTGTGTGTGGGCAATGTGTGTCAGTGTGTGTCTGGGCACTGTCTGTCAATGTGTGTCTGGGCACTATGTGTCAGTGTGTGTCTGGGCAATGTGTGTCAGTGTGTGTCTGGGCAATGTGTGTCAGTGTGTCTGGGCAATGTGTGTCAGTGTGTGTCTGGGCACTGTGTGTCAGTGTGTGTCTGGGCAATGTGTGTCAGTGTGTGTCTGGGCAATGTGTGTCACTGTGTGTGTCTGGGCAATGTATGTCAGTGTATGTGAGCAATGTGTGTTACTGTGTGTCTGGGCAATGTGTGTCAGTGTGTGTGGGCACTGTGTGTCACTGTGTGTCTGGGCAATGTGAGTCACTGTGTGCCTGGGCAATGTGTGTCAGTGTGTGTCTGGGCAATGTGTGTCAGTGCGTCCGGGCAATGTGTGTCAGTGTGTGTCTGGGCACTGTGTGTCACTGTGTGCCTGGGCACTGTGTGTCACTGTGTGTCTGGGCACTGTGTGTCAGTGTGTGTCTGGGCAATGTGTGTCACTGTGTGTCTGGGCACTGTGTGTCAGTGTGTGTCTGGGCAATGTGTGTCACTGTGTGTCTGGGCACTGTGTGTCACTGTGTGTCTGGGCAATGTGTGTGAGTGTGTCTGGACACTGTGCGTCAGTGTGTGTCTGGGCAATGTGTGTCAGTGTGTGTCTGGGCAATGTGTGTCAGTGTGTGTGGGCAATGTGTGTCAGTGTGTGTCTGGGCACTGTGTGTCAGTGTGTGTCTGGGCGATGTGTGTCAGTGTGTCTGGGCAATGTGTGTCACTGTGTGTCTGGGCAATGTGTGTCAGTGTGTGTGGGCACTGTATGTCACTGTGTGTCTGGGCAATGTGAGTCACTGTGTGCCTGGGCAATGTGTGTCAGTGTGTGTCTGGGCACTGTGTGTCAGTGTGTGTCTGGGCAATGTGTCTCACTGTGTGTCTGGGCAATGTTTGTCAGTGCATCAGGGCAATGTGTGTCAGTGTGTGTCACTGTGTGTCTGGGCAATGTGTGTCAGTGTGTGTCTGGGCAATGTGAGTCACTGTGTGCATGGGCAATGTGTCTCAGTGTGTGTCTGGGCACTGTGTGTCAGTGTGTGTCTGGGCAATGTGTCTCACTGTGTGTCTGGGCAATGTGTGTCAGTGCATCCGGGCAATGTGTGTCAGTGTGTGTCTGGGCAATGTGCGTCAGTGTGTCTTGCAATGTGTGTCAGTGTGTCTGGGCAATGTGTGTCAGTGTGTGTCTGGGCAATGTGTGTCAGTGTGTGTCTGGGCAATGTGTGTCAGTGTGTGTTCGCAATGTGTGCCAGTGTGTGTGGGCAATGTGTGTCAGTGTGTATGTGGGCATTGTGTGTCAGTGTGTGTCTGGGCAATGTGTGTCAGTGTGTGTCTGGGCAATGTATGTTAGTGTGTGGGGGCAATGTGTGTCAGTGTGTGTCTGGGCAATGTATGTTAGTGTGTGTGGGCAATGTGTGTCAGTGTGTGTCTGGGCACTGTGTGTCAGTGTGTGTCTGGGCACTGTGTGTCAGTGTGTGTCTGGGCACTGTGTGTCAGTGTGTGTCTGGGCAATGTGTGTCAGTGTGTGTGTGGGCAATGTGTGTCAGTGTGTGTCTGGGCAATGTATGTTAGTGTGTGTGGGCAATGTGTGTCAGTGTGTGTCTGGGCAATGTATGTTAGTGTGTGTGGGCAATGTGTGTCAGTGTGTGTCTGGGCACTGTCTGTCAATGTGTGTCTGGGCACTATGTGTCAGTGTGTGTCTGGGCAATGTGTGTCAGTGTGTGTCTGGGCAATGTGTGTCAGTGTGTCTGGGCAATGTGTGTCAGTGTGTGTCTGGGCACTGTGTGTCAGTGTGTGTCTGGGCAATGTGTGTCAGTGTGTGTCTGGGCAATGTGTGTCACTGTGTGTGTCTGGGCAATGTATGTCAGTGTATGTGAGCAATGTGTGTCAGTGTGTGTCTGGGCAATGTGTTTCAGTGTGTGTGACCAATGTGTCAATGTGTGTCTGGGCAATGTGTGTCACTGTGTGTCTGGGCAGTGTGTGAGTGTGTCTGGGCAATGTGTGTCAGTGTGTCTGGGCAATGTGTGTCAGTGTGTGTCTGGGCAATGTGTGTCAGTGTGTGTTGGCAATGTGTGTCAGTGTGTCTGGGAAATGTGTGTCAGTGTGTGTCTGGGCAATGTGTGTCAGTGTGTGTCTGGGAAATGTGTGTCAGTGTGTGTGTGGGCAATGTGTGTCAGTGTGTGTCTGGGCAATGTATGTTAGTGTGTGTGGGCAATGTGTGTCAGTGTGTGTCTGGGAAATGTGTGTCAGTGTGTGTGGGCAATGTGTGTCAGTGTGTGTCTGGGCAATGTATGTTAGTGTGTGGGCAATGTGTGTCAGTGTATGTCTGGGCAATGTGTGTCAGTGTGTGTCTGGGCAATGTGTGTCAGTGTGTGTCTGGGCAATGTGTGTCATTGTGTGTCTGGGCAATGTGTGTCAGTGTGTGTTGGCAATGTGTGCCAGTGTGTGTGGGCAATGTGTGTCAGTGTGTATGTGGGCAATGTGTGTCAGTGTGTGTCTGGGCAATGTGTGTCAGTGTGTGTCTGGGCAATGTATGTTAGTGTGTGGGGGCAATGTGTGTCAGTGTGTGTCTGGGCAATGTATGTTAGTGTGTGTGGGCAATGTGTGTCAGTGTGTATCTGGGCACTGTGTGTCAGTGTGTGTCTGGGCACTGTGTGTCAGTGTGTGTCTGGGCACTGTGTGTCAGTGTGTGTCTGGGCAATGTGTGTCAGTGTGTGTGTGGGCAATGTGTGTCAGTGTGTGTCTGGGCAATGTATGTTAGTGTGTGTGGGCAATGTGTGTCAGTGTGTGTCTGGGCAATGTATGTTAGTGTGTGAAGGCAATGTGTGTCAGTGTGTGTCTGGGCACTGTGTGTCAGTGTGTGTCTGGGCACTATGTGTCAGTGTGTGTCTGGGCAATGTGTGTCAGTGTGTGTCAGGGCAATGTGTGTCAGTGTGTCTGGGCAATGTGTGTCAGTGTGTGTCTGGGCACTGTGTGTCAGTGTGTGTCTGGGCAATGTGTTTCAGTGTGTGTGACCAATGTGTCAATGTGTGTCTGGGCAATGTGTGTCACTGTGTGTCTGGGCACTGTGTGTCAGTGTGTCTGGGCAATGTGTGTCAGTGTGTCTTGGGAAATGTGTGTCAGTGTGTGTCTGGGCAATGTGTGTCAGTGTGTGTTGGCAATGTGTGTCAGTGTGTCTGGGAAATGTGTGTCAGTGTGTGTCTGGGCAATGTGTGTCAGTGTGTGTCTGGGAAATGTGTGTCAGTATGTGTGTGGGCAATGTGTGTCAGTGTGTGTCTGGGCAATGTATGTTAGTGTGTGTGGGCAATGTGTGTCAGTGTGTGTCTGGGAAATGTGTGTCAGTGTGTGTGTGGGCAATGTGTGTCAGTGTGTGTCTGGGCAATGTATGTTAGTGTGTGTGGCCAATGTGTGTCAGTGTGTGTCTGGGCAATGTGTGTCAGTGTGTGTCTGGGCACTGTGTGTCAGTGTGTGTCTGGGAATTGTGTGTCAGTGTGTGTCTGGGCAATGTGTGTCAGTGTGTGTCTGGGCAATGTGTGTCAGTGTGTGTCTGGGCAATGTGTGTCACTGTGTGTCTCGGCAATGTGTGTCAGTGTGTGTATGGGAACTGTGTGTCACTGTCTGTCTGGGCACTGTATGTCAGTGTGTGTCTGGGCAATGTGTGTCAGTGTGTGTCTGGGCAATGTGTGTCAGTGTGTGTGGGCAATGTGTGTCAGTGTGTGTCTGGGCAATGTGTGTCAGTGTGTGTCTGGGTAATGTGTGTCACTGTGTGTCTGGGCAAAGTGTGTCAGTGTGTGTGGGCACTGTGTGTCAGTGTGTGTCTGGGCAATGTGTGTCACTGTGTGTCTGGGAAATGTGTATCAGTGTGTGTGGGCAATGTGTGTCAGTGTGTGTCTGGGCAATGTGTGTCAGTGTGTGTCTTGGCAATGTGTGTCAGTGTGTCTAAGCAATGTGTGTCAGTGTGTGTCTGGGAAATGTGTGTCAGTGTGTGTGGGCAATGTCTGTCAGTGTGTGTCTGGGCAATGTGTGTCAGTGTGTGTCTTGGCAATGTGTGTCAGTGTTTCTAAGCAATGTGTGTCAGTGTGTGTCTGGGCAATGTGTGTCAGTGTGTCTGGGCAATGTGTGTCAGTGTGTCTGGGAAATGTGTGTCAGTGTGTCTGGGCAATGTGTGTCAGTCTGTGTCTGTGCAATGTGTGTCACTGTGTGTCTGGGCAATGTGTGTCAGTGTGTGTGGGCAATGATTGCCACTGTGTCTGGGCAATGTGTGTCAGTGTGTCTAAGCAATGTGTGTCAGTGTGTGTCTGGGCACTGTGTGTCAGTGTGTGTCTGGGCAATGTGTGTCAGTGTGTGTCTGGGCAATGTGTGTCATTTTGTGTCTGGGCACTGTGTGTCAGTGTGTATCTGGGCAATGTGTCAGTGTGTGTCTGGGCAATGTATGTCTGGGCAATGTGTGTCAGTGTCTGTCTGGGCACTGTGTGACAATGTGTGTGGGCAATGTGTGTCAGTGTGTGTGGGCATTGTGTGTCAGTGTGTGTCTGGGCAATGTGTGTCAGTGTCTGTCTGGGCAATGTGTGTCAGTGTGTGTCTGGGCAATGTGTGTCAGTGTGTCTGGGCACTGTGTGTCAGTGTCTGTCTGGGCAAAGTGTGTCAGTGTGTGTGGGCAATGAGGGCCACTGTGTGTCTGGGCAATGTGTCTCTGTGTGTCTGGCCAATGTGTGTCAGTGTGTGTGGGCAATGTGTGTCAGTCTGTGTCTGGGCAATGTGTGTCAGTGTGTCTGGGCAATGTGTGTCAGTGTGTCTGGGAAATGTGTGTCAGTGTGTCTGGGCAATGTGTGTCAGTCTGTGTCTGTGCAATGTGTGTCACTGTGTGTCTGGGCAATGTGTGTCAGTGTGTGTGGGCAATGATTGCCACTGTGTCTGGGCAATGTGTGTCAGTGTGTCTAAGCAATGTGTGTCAGTGTGTGTCTGGGCACTGTGTGTCAGTGTGTGTCTGGGCAATGTGTGTCAGTGTGTGTCTGGGCAATGTGTGTCATTTTGTGTCTGGGCACTGTGTGTCAGTGTGTATCTGGGCAATATGTGTCAGTGTGTGTCTGGGCAATGTATGTCTGGGCAATGTGTGTCAGTATCTGTCTGGGCACTGTGTGACAATGTGTGTGGGCAATGTGTGTCAGTGTGTGTGGGCATTGTGTGTCAGTGTGTGTCTGGGCAATGTGTGTCAGTGTCTGTCTGGGCACTGTGTGTCAGTGTGTCTGGGCAATGTGTGTCAATGTGTCTGGGCAATGTGTGTCAGTGTGGGTCTGGGCAATGTGTATCAGTGTGTGTGTGGGCAATGTGTGTCAGTGTGTGTGGGCATTGTGTGTCAGTGTGTGTCTGGGCAATGTGTGTCAGTGTCTGTCTGGGCACTGTGTGTCAGTGTGTCTGGGCAATGTGTGTCAATGTGTCTGGGCAATGTGTGTCAGTGTGGGTCTGGGCAATGTGTATCAGTGTGTGTCTGGGCAACGTGTGTCAGTGTCTGTCTGGGCAATGTGTGTCAGTGTGTGTCTGGGCACTGTGTGTCAGTGTCTGTCTGGGCAATGTGTGTCAGTGTGTGTGGGCAATGAGGGCCACTGTGTGTCTGGGCAATGTGTGTCTGTGTGTCTGGCCAATGTGTGTCAGTGTGTCTGGGCAATGTGTGTTAGTGTGTGTCTGGGCAATGTGTGTCAGTGTGTCTGGGCAATGTGTGTCAGTGTGTGTCTGGGCAATGTGTGTCACTGTGTGTCTCGGCAATGTGTGTCAGTGTGTGTCTGGGAACTGTGTGTCACTGTCTGTCTGGGCACTGTATGTCAGTGTGTGTCTGGGCAATGTGTGTCAGTGTGTGTCTGGGCAATGTGTGTCAGTGTGTGTGGGCAATGTGTGTCAGTGTGTGTCTGGGAAATGTGTGCCACTGTGTGTCTGGGCAATGTGTGTCAGTGTGTCTAAGCAATGTATGTCAGTGTGTGTCTGGGCAATGTGTGTCAGTGTGTGTCTGGGTAATGTGTGTCACTGTGTGTCTGGGCAAAGTGTGTCAGTGTGTGTGGGCACTGTGTGTCACTGTGTGTCTGGGCAATGTGTGTCAGTGTTTGTCTGGGCAATGTGTGTCAGTGTGTGTCTGGGCATTGTGTGCCAGTGTGTGTCTGGGCAATGTGTGTCAGTGTGTGTCTGGGCAATGTGTGTCACTGTGTTTCTGGGCAATGTGTGTCAGTGTGTCTGGGCAATGTGTGTCAGTGTGTGTGGGCACTGTGTGTCACTGTGTGTCTGGGCAATGTGTGTCAGTGTGTGTCTGGGCAATGTGTGTCAGTGTGTCTGGGCAATGTGTGTCAGTGTGTGTCTGGTCAATGTGTGTCAGTGTGTGTCTGGGCAATATGTGTCAGTGTGTGCGGGCAATGTTTGTCAGTGTGTCTGGGCAATGTGTGTCAGTGTGTGTCTGGGCAATGTGTGTCAGTGTGTCTGGGCACTGTGTGTCAGTGTGTCTGGGCAATGTGTGTCACTGTGTGTCTGGGCACTGTATGTCAGTGTGTGTCTGGGCAATGTGTGTCAGTGTGTGTGGGCACCGTGTGTCAGTTTGTCTGGGCAATGTGTGTTAGTGTGTGTCTGGACACTGTGTGTCAGTGTGTGTGGGCAATGTGTGTCATCTGTCTGGGCAATGTGTGTCACTGTGTGTGTCTGGGCACTGTGTGTCAGTGTGTGTCTGGGCAATGTGTGTCACTGTGTGTCTGGGAAATGTGTGTCAGTGTGTGTGGGCAATGTCTGTCAGTGTGTGTCTGGGCAATGTGTGTCAGTGTGTGTCTTGGCAATGTGTGTCAGTGTTTCTAAGCAATGTGTGTCAGTGTGTGTCTGGGCAATGTGTGTCACTGTGTGTGTGGGCAATGTGTGTCAGTCTGTGTCTGGGCAATGTGTGTCAGTGTGTCTAGCAATGTGTGTCAGTGTGTCTGGGAAATGTGTGTCAGTGTGTCTGGGCAATGTGTGTCAGTCTGTGTCTGTGCAATGTGTGTCACTGTGTGTCTGGGCAATGTGTGTCAGTGTGTGTGGGCAATGATTGCCACTGTGTCTGGGCAATGTGTGTCAGTGTGTCTAAGCAATGTGTGTCAGTGTGTGTCTGGGCACTGTGTGTCAGTGTGTGTCTGGGCAATGTGTGTCAGTGTGTGTCTGGGCAATGTGTGTCATTTTGTGTCTGGGCACTGTGTGTCAGTGTGTATCTGGGCAATATGTGTCAGTGTGTGTCTGGGCAATGTATGTCTGGGCAATGTGTGTCAGTGTCTGTCTGGGCACTGTGTGACAATGTGTGTGGGCAATGTGTGTCAGTGTGTGTGGGCATTGTGTGTCAGTGTGTGTCTGGGCAATGTGTGTCAGTGTCTGTCTGGGCACTGTGTGTCAGTGTGTCTGGGCAATGTGTGTCAGTGTGTCTGGGCAATGTGTGTCAGTGTGTGTCTGGGCAATGTGTATCAGTGTGTGTCTGGGCAATGTGTGTCAGTGTCTTTCTGGGCAATGTGTGTCAATGTGTGTCTGGGCAATGTGTGTCAGTGTGTCTGGGCACTGTGTGTCAGTGTCTGTCTGGGCAATGTGTGTCAGTGTCTGTGGGCAATGAGGGCCACTGTGTGTCTGGGCAATGTGTGTCTGTGTGTCTGGCCAATGTGTGTCAGTGCGTCTGGGCAATGTGTGTCAGTCTATGTCTGGGCAATGTGTGTCAGTGTGTCTGGGCAATGTGTGTCAGTGTGTCTGGGCAATGTGTGTCACTGTGTGTCTGGGCAATGTGTGTCAGTGTGTCTAGGCAATGTGTGTCAGTGTGTGTCTGGGCAATGTGTGTCACTGTGTGTCTGGGCAATGTGTGTCAGTGTGTGTGGGCAATGTGTGTCAGTGTGTGTCTGGGAAATGTGTGCCACTGTGTGTCTGGGCAATGTGTGTCAGTGTGTCTAAGCAATGTGTGTCAGTGTGTGTCTGGGCAATGTGTGTCAGTGTGTGTGGGCACCGTGTGTCAGTGTGTCTGGGCAATGTGTGTCAGTGTGTGTCTGGGAACTGTGTGTCACTGTGTGTCTGGGCAATGTGTGTCAGTGTGTGTGGGCACTGTATGTCACTGTGTGTCTGGGCACTGTGTGTCAGTGTGTGTCTGGGCATTGTGTGTCAGTGTGTGTCTGGGCAATGTGTGTCAGTGTGTGTCTGGGCAATGTGTGTCAGTGTGTCTGGGCAATGTGTGTCAGTGTGTGTGGGCACTGTGTGTCACTGTGTGTCTGGGCAATGTGTGTCAGTGTGTGTCTGGGCAATGTGTGTCAGTGTGTCTGGGCAATGTGTGTCAGTGTGTGTCTGGTCAATGTGTGTCAGTGTGTGTCTGGGCAATGTGTGTCACTGTGTGTCTGGGCACTGTGTGTCAGTTTGTGTCTGGGCAATGTGTGTCAGTGTGTGTCTGGGCACTGTGTGTCAGTGTGTCTGGGAAATGTGTACCACTGTGTGTCTGGGCACTGTGTGTCAGTGTGTGTGGGCACCGTGTGTCAGTGTGTCTGGGCAATGTGTTTCAGTGTGTCTGGGCAATGTGTGTCAGTCTGTGTCTGGGCAATGTGTGTCACTGTGTGTCTAGGCAATGTGTGTCAGTGTGTCTGGGCAATAAGTATCAGTGTGTGCCTAAGCAGCGTGTGTCAGTGTGTGTCTGGGCAATGTGTGTCAGTGTGTCTGGGCAATGTGTGTCACTGTGTGTCTGGGCAATGTGTGTCAGTGTGTCTGGGCAATGTGTGTCACTGTGTGTCTGGGCAATGTGTGTCAGTGTGTGTGGGCAATGTGTGTCAGTTTGTCTGGGCAATGTATGTCATTGTGTGTCTGGGCAATGTGTGTCAGTGTTTGTCTGGGCACTGTGTGTCAGTTTGTCTGGGCAATGTGTGTCAGTGAGTGTCTGGGCACTGTGTGTCAGTGTGTGTCTGGGCACTGTGTGTCAGTGTCTGTCTGGGCAATGTGTGTCAGTGTGTCTGGGAAATGTGTGCCACTGTGTGTCTGGGCAATGTGTGTCAGTGTGTCTAAGCAATGTGTGTCAGTGTGTGTCTGGGCAATGTGTGTCAGTGTGTGTGGGCACCGTGTGTCAGTTTGTCTGGGCAATGTGTGTCAGTGTGTGTCTGGGCAATGTGTGTCACTGTGTGTCTGGGCAATGTGTGTCAGTCTGTGTCTGGGCAATGTGTGTCACTGTGTGTCTGGGCAATGTGTGTCAGTGTGTGCCTAGGCAGCGTGTGTCAGTGTGTGTCTGGGCAATGTGTGTCAGTGTGTCTGGGCACTGTGTGTCACTGTGTGTCTGGGCAATGTGTGTCAGTGTGTCTGGGCAATGTGTGTCACTGTGTGTGTGGGCAATGTGTGTCAGTGTGTCTGGGCAATGTGTGTCACTGTGTGTCTGGGCAATGTGTGTCAGTGTGTGTGGGCACTGTGTGTCACTGTGTGTCTGGGCAATGTGAGTCACTGTGTGCCTGGGCAATGTGTGTCAGTGTGTGTCTGGGCAATGTGTGTCAGTGCGTCCGGGCAATGTGTGTCAGTGTGTGTCTGGGCACTGTGTGTCACTGTGTGCCTGGGCACTGTGTGTCACTGTGTGTCTGGGCACTGTGTGTCAGTGTGTGTCTGGGCAATGTGTGTCACTGTGTGTCTGGGCACTGTGTGTCAGTGTGTGTCTGGGCAATGTGTGTCACTGTGTGTCTGGGCACTGTGTGTCACTGTGTGTCTGGGCAATGTGTGTCAGTGTGTGTCTGGGCAATGTGTGTCAGTGTGTGTGGGCAATGTGTGTCAGTGTGTGTCTGGGCACTGTGTGTCAGTGTGTGTCTGGGCGATGTGTGTCAGTGTGTGTCTGGGCAATGTGTGTCAGTGTGTCTGGGCAATGTGTGTCACTGTGTGTCTGGGCAATGTGTGTCAGTGTGTGTGGGCACTGTGTGTCACTGTGTGTCTGGGCAATGTGAGTCACTGTGTGCCTGGGCAATGTGTGTCAGTGTGTGTCTGGGCACTGTGTGTCAGTGTGTGTCTGGGCAATGTGTCTCACTGTGTGTCTGGGCAATGTGTGTCAGTGCATCCGGGCAATGTGTGTCAGTGTGCGTCACTGTGTGTCTGGGCACTGTATGTCAGTCTGTGTCTGGGCAATGTGTGTCAGTGTGTGTCTGGGCAATGTGAGTCACTGTGTGCCTGAGCAATGTGTCTCAGTGTGTGTCTGGGCACTGTGTGTCAGTGTGTGTCTGGGCAATGTGTCTCACTGTGTGTCTGGGCAATGTGTGTCAGTGCATCCGGGCAATGTGTGTCAGTGTGTGTCTGGGCAATGTGCGTCAGTGTGTCTTGCAATGTGTGTCAGTGTGTCTGGGCAATGTGTGTCAGTGTGTGTAGGCAATGAGGGCCACTGTGTGTCTGGGCAATGTGTGTCTGTGTGTCTGGCCAATGTGTGTCAGTGTGTCTGGGCAATGTGTGTCACTGTGTGTCTAGGCAATGTGTGTCAGTGTGTCTGGGCAATAAGTATCAGTGTGTGCCTAGGCAGCGTGTGTTAGTGTGTGTCTGGGCAATGTGTGTCAGTGTGTCTGGGCAATGTGTGTCACTGTGTGTCTGGGCAATGTGTGTCAGTGTGTCTGGGCAATGTGTGTCACTGTGTGTCTGGGCAATGTGTGTCAGTGTGTGTGGGCAATGTGTGTCAGTTTGTCTGGGCAATGTATGTCATTGTGTGTCTGGGCAATGTGTGTCAGTGTTTGTCTGGGCACTGTGTGTCAGTTTGTCTTGGCAATGTGTGTCAGTGAGTGTCTGGGCACTGTGTGTCAGTGTGTGTCTGGGCACTGTGTGTCAGTGTCTGTCTGGGCAATGTGTGTCAGTGTGTCTGGGAAATGTGTGCCACTGTGTGTCTGGGCAATGTGTGTCAGTGTGTCTAAGCAATGTGTGTCAGTGTGTGTCTGGGCAATGTGTGTCAGTGTGTGTGGGCACCGTGTGTCAGTTTGTCTGGGCAATGTGTGTCAGTGTGTGTCTGGGCAATGTGTGTCACTGTGTGTCTGGGCAATGTGTGTCAGTCTGTGTCTGGGCAATGTGTGTCACTGTGTGTCTGGGCAATGTGTGTCAGTGTGTGTGGGCACTGTGTGTCACTGTGTGTCTGGGCAATGTGAGTCACTGTGTGCCTGGGCAATGTGTGTCAGTGTGTGTCTGGGCAATGTGTGTCAGTGCGTCCGGGCAATGTGTGTCAGTGTGTGTCTGGGCACTGTGTGTCACTGTGTGCCTGGGCACTGTGTGTCACTGTGTGTCTGGGCACTGTGTGTCAGTGTGTGTCTGGGCAATGTGTGTCACTGTGTGTCTGGGCACTGTGTGTCAGTGTGTGTCTGGGCAATGTGTGTCACTGTGTGTCTGGGCACTGTGTGTCACTGTGTGTCTGGGCAATGTGTGTGAGTGTGTCTGGGCACTGTGTGTCAGTGTGTGTCTGGGCAATGTGTGTCAGTGTGTGTCTGGGCAATGTGTGTCAGTGTGTGTGGGCAATGTGTGTCAGTGTGTGTCTGGGCACTGTGTGTCAGTGTGTGTCTGGGCGATGTGTGTCAGTGTGCCTGGGCAATGTGTGTCACTGTGTGTCTGGGCAATGTGTGTCAGTGTGTGTGGGCACTGTGTGTCACTGTGTGTCTGGGCAATGTGTCTCACTGTGTGTCTGGGCAATGTGTGTCAGTGCATCCGGGCAATGTGTGTCAGTGTGTGTCACTGTGTGTCTGGGCACTGTATGTCAGTGTGTGTCTGGGCAATGTGTGTCAGTGTGTGTCTGGGCAATGTGAGTCACTGTGTGCCTGGGCAATGTGTCTCAGTGTGTGTCTGGGCACTGTGTGTCAGTGTGTGTCTGGGCAATGTGTCTCACTGTGTGTCTGGGCAATGTGTGTCAGTGCATCCGGGCAATGTGTGTCAGTGTGTGTCTGGGCAATGTGCGTCAGTGTGTCTTGCAATGTGTGTCAGTGTGTCTGGGCAATGTGTGTCAGTGTGTGTGGGCAATGAGGGCCACTGTGTGTCTGGGCAATGTGTGTCTGTGTGTCTGGCCAATGTGTGTCAGTGTGTCTGGGCAATGTGTGTCAGTGTGTGTCTGGGCAATGTGTGTCAGTGTGTCTGGGCAATGTGTGTCAGTGTGTCTGGGCAATGTGTGTCAGTGTGTGTCTGGGCAATGTGTGTCACTGTGTGTCTCGGCAATGTGTGTCAGTGTGTGTATGGGAACTGTGTGTCACTGTCTGTCTGGGCACTGTATGTCAGTGTGTGTCTGGGCAATGTGTGTCAGTGTGTGTCTGGGCAATGTGTGTCAGTGTGTGTGGGCAATGTGTGTCAGTGTGTGTCTGGGCAATGTGTGTCAGTGTGTGTCTGGGTAATGTGTGTCACTGTGTGTCTGGGCAAAGTGTGTCAGTGTGTGTGGGCACTGTGTGTCAGTGTGTGTCTGGGCAATGTGTGTCACTGTGTGTCTGGGAAATGTGTATCAGTGTGTGTGGGCAATGTGTGTCAGTGTGTGTCTGGGCAATGTGTGTCAGTGTGTGTCTTGGCAATGTGTGTCAGTGTGTCTAAGCAATGTGTGTCAGTGTGTGTCTGGGCAATGTGTGTTAGTGTGTGTCTGGACACTGTGTGTCAGTGTGTGTGGGCAATGTGTGTCAGTCTGTCTGGGCAATGTGTGTCACTGTGTGTGTCTGGGCACTGTGTGTCAGTGTGTGTCTGGGCAATGTGTGTCACTGTGTGTCTGGGAAATGTGTGTCAGTGTGTGTGGGCAATGTCTGTCAGTGTGTGTCTGGGCAATGTGTGTCAGTGTGTGTCTTGGCAATGTGTGTCAGTGTTTCTAAGCAATGTGTGTCAGTGTGTGTCTGGGCAATGTGTGTCAGTGTGTCTGGGCAATGTGTGTCAGTGTGTCTGGGAAATGTGTGTCAGTGTGTCTGGGCAATGTGTGTCAGTCTGTGTCTGTGCAATGTGTGTCACTGTGTGTCTGGGCAATGTGTGTCAGTGTGTGTGGGCAATGATTGCCACTGTGTCTGGGCAATGTGTGTCAGTGTGTCTAAGCAATGTGTGTCAGTGTGTGTCTGGGCACTGTGTGTCAGTGTGTGTCTGGGCAATGTGTGTCAGTGTGTGTCTGGGCAATGTGTGTCATTTTGTGTCTGGGCACTGTGTGTCAGTGTGTATCTGGGCAATGTGTCAGTGTGTGTCTGGGCAATGTATGTCTGGGCAATGTGTGTCAGTGTCTGTCTGGGCACTGTGTGACAATGTGTGTGGGCAATGTGTGTCAGTGTGTGTGGGCATTGTGTGTCAGTGTGTGTCTGGGCAATGTGTGTCAGTGTCTGTCTGGGCACTGTGTGTCAGTGTGTCTGGGCAATGTGTGTCAATGTGTCTGGGCAATGTGTGTCAGTGTGTGTCTGGGCAATGTGTATCAGTGTGTGTCTGGGCAATGTGTGTCAGTGTCTGTCTGGGCAATGTGTGTCAGTGTGTGTCTGGGCAATGTGTGTCAGTGTGTCTGGGCACTGTGTGTCAGTGTCTGTCTGGGCAATGTGTGTCAGTGTGTGTGGGCAATGAGGGCCACTGTGTGTCTGGGCAATGTGTGTCTGTGTGTCTGGCCAATGTGTGTCAGTGTGTGTGGGCAATGTGTGTCAGTCTGTGTCTGGGCAATGTGTGTCAGTGTGTCTGGGCAATGTGTGTCAGTGTGTCTGGGAAATGTGTGTCAGTGTGTCTGGGCAATGTGTGTCAGTCTGTGTCTGTGCAATGTGTGTCACTGTGTGTCTGGGCAATGTGTGTCAGTGTGTGTGGGCAATGATTGCCACTGTGTCTGGGCAATGTGTGTCAGTGTGTCTAAGCAATGTGTGTCAGTGTGTGTCTGGGCACTGTGTGTCAGTGTGTGTCTGGGCAATGTGTGTCAGTGTGTGTCTGGGCAATGTGTGTCATTTTGTGTCTGGGCACTGTGTGTCAGTGTGTATCTGGGCAATATGTGTCAGTGTGTGTCTGGGCAATGTATGTCTGGGCAATGTGTGTCAGTATCTGTCTGGGCACTGTGTGACAATGTGTGTGGGCAATGTGTGTCAGTGTGTGTGGGCATTGTGTGTCAGTGTGTGTCTGGGCAATGTGTGTCAGTGTCTGTCTGGGCACTGTGTGTCAGTGTGTCTGGGCAATGTGTGTCAATGTGTCTGGGCAATGTGTGTCAGTGTGGGTCTGGGCAATGTGTATCAGTGTGTGTCTGGGCAACGTGTGTCAGTGTCTGTCTGGGCAATGTGTGTCAGTGTGTGTCTGGGCACTGTGTGTCAGTGTCTGTCTGGGCAATGTGTGTCAGTGTGTGTGGGCAATGAGGGCCACTGTGTGTCTGGGCAATGTGTGTCTGTGTGTCTGGCCAATGTGTGTCAGTGTGTCTGGGCAATGTGTGTCAGTGTGTGTCTGGGCAATGTGTGTCAGTGTGTCTGGGCAATGTGTGTCAGTGTGTGTCTGGGCAATGTGTGTCACTGTGTGTCTCGGCAATGTGTGTCAGTGTGTGTCTGGGAACTGTGTGTCACTGTCTGTCTGGGCACTGTATGTCAGTGTGTGTCTGGGCAATGTGTGTCAGTGTGTGTCTGGGCAATGTGTGTCAGTGTGTGTGGGCAATGTGTGTCAGTGTGTGTCTGGGAAATGTGTGCCACTGTGTGTCTGGGCAATGTGTGTCAGTGTGCCTAAGCAATGTGTGTCAGTGTGTGTCTGGGCAATGTGTGTCAGTGTGTGTCTGGGTAATGTGTGTCACTGTGTGTCTGGGCAAAGTGTGTCAGTGTGTGTGGGCACTGTGTGTCACTGTGTGTCTGGGCAATGTGTGTCAGTGTTTGTCTGGGCAATGTGTGTCAGTGTGTGTCTGGGCATTGTGTGCCAGTGTGTGTCTGGGCAATGTGTGTCAGTGTGTGTCTGGGCAATGTGTGTCACTGTGTTTCTGGGCAATGTGTGTCAGTGTGTCTGGGCAATGTGTGTCACTGTGTGTGGGCACTGTGTGTCACTGTGTGTCTGGGCAATGTGTGTCAGTGTGTGTCTGGGCAATGTGTGTCAGTGTGTCTGGGCAATGTGTGTCAGTGTGTGTCTGGTCAATGTGTGTCAGTGTGTGTCTGGGCAATATGTGTCAGTGTGTGCGGGCAATGTTTGTCAGTGTGTCTGGGCAATGTGTGTCAGTGTGTGTCTGGGCAATGTGTGTCAGTGTGTCTGGGCACTGTGTGTCAGTGTGTCTGGGCAATGTGTGTCACTGCGTGTCTGGGCACTGTATGTCAGTGTGTGTCTGGGCAATGTGTGTCAGTGTGTGTGGGCACCGTGTGTCAGTTTGTCTGGGCAATGTGTGTTAGTGTGTGTCTGGACACTGTGTGTCAGTGTGTGTGGGCAATGTGTGTCAGTCTGTCTGGGCAATGTGTGTCACTGTGTGTGTCTGGGCACTGTGTGTCAGTGTGTGTCTGGGCAATGTGTGTCACTGTGTGTCTGGGAAATGTGTGTCAGTGTGTGTGGGCAATGTCTGTCAGTGTGTGTCTGGGCAATGTGTGTCAGTGTGTGTCTTGGCAATGTGTGTCAGTGTTTCTAAGCAATGTGTGTCAGTGTGTGTCTGGGCAATGTGTGTCACTGTGTGTGTGGGCAATGTGTGTCAGTCTGTGTCTGGGCAATGTGTGTCAGTGTGTCTAGCAATGTGTGTCAGTGTGTCTGGGAAATGTGTGTCAGTGTGTCTGGGCAATGTGTGTCAGTCTGTGTCTGTGCAATGTGTGTCACTGTGTGTCTGGGCAATGTGTGTCAGTGTGTGTGGGCAATGATTGCCACTGTGTCTGGGCAATGTGTGTCAGTGTGTCTAAGCAATGTGTGTCAGTGTGTGTCTGGGCACTGTGTGTCAGTGTGTGTCTGGGCAATGTGTGTCAGTGTGTGTCTGGGCAATGTGTGTCATTTTGTGTCTGGGCACTGTGTGTCAGTGTGTATCTGGGCAATATGTGTCAGTGTGTGTCTGGGCAATGTATGTCTGGGCAATGTGTGTCAGTGTCTGTCTGGGCACTGTGTGACAATGTGTGTGGGCAATGTGTGTCAGTGTGTGTGGGCATTGTGTGTCAGTGTGTGTCTGGGCAATGTGTGTCAGTGTCTGTCTGGGCACTGTGTGTCAGTGTGTCTGGGCAATGTGTGTCAGTGTGTCTGGGCAATGTGTGTCAGTGTGTGTCTGGGCAATGTGTATCAGTGTGTGTCTGGGCAATGTGTGTCAGTGTGTCTGGGCAATGTGTGTCAGTGTGTCTGGGCAATGTGTGTCAGTGTGTGTCTGGGCAATGTGTGTCAGTGTGTGTCTGGGCAATGTGTGTCAGTGTGTCTGGGCAATGTGTGTCAGTGTGTGTCTGGGCAATGTGTGTCACTGTGTGTCTCGGCAATGTGTGTCAGTGTGTGTCTGGGAACTGTGTGTCACTGTCTGTCTGGGCACTGTATGTCAGTGTGTGTCTGGGCAATGTGTGTCAGTGTGTGTCTGGGCAATGTGTGTCAGTGTGTGTGGCCAATGTGTGTCAGTGTGTCTGGGCAATGTGTGTCAGTGTGTCTGGGCAATGTGTGTCAGTGTGTGTCTGGGCAATGTGTGTCACTGTGTGTCTCGGCAATGTGTGTCAGTGTGTGTCTGGGAACTGTGTGTCACTGTCTGTCTGGGCACTGTATGTCAGTGTGTGTCTGGGCAATGTGTGTCAGTGTGTGTCTGGGCAATGTGTGTCAGTGTGTGTGGGCAATGTGTGTCAGTGTGTGTCTGGGCAATGTGTGCCACTGTGTGTCTGGGCAATGTGTGTCAGTGTGCCTAAGCAATGTGTGTCAGTGTGTGTCTGGGCAATGTGTGTCAGTGTGTGTCTGGGTAATGTGTGTCACTGTGTGTCTGGGCAAAGTGTGTCAGTGTGTGTGGGCACTGTGTGTCACTGTGTGTCTGGGCAATGTGTGTCAGTGTTTGTCTGGGCAATGTGTGTCAGTGTGTGTCTGGGCATTGTGTGCCAGTGTGTGTCTGGGCAATGTGTGTCAGTGTGTGTCTGGGCAATGTGTGTCACTGTGTTTCTGGGCAATGTGTGTCAGTGTGTCTGGGCAATGTGTGTCAGTGTGTGTGGGCACTGTGTGTCACTGTGTGTCTGGGCAATGTGTGTCAGTGTGTGTCTGGGCAATGTGTGTCAGTGTGTCTGGGCAATGTGTGTCAGTGTGTGTCTGGTCAATGTGTGTCAGTGTGTGTCTGGGCAATATGTGTCAGTGTGTGCGGGCAATGTTTGTCAGTGTGTCTGGGCAATGTGTGTCAGTGTGTGTCTGGGCAATGTGTGTCAGTGTGTCTGGGCACTGTGTGTCAGTGTGTCTGGGCAATGTGTGTCACTGCGTGTCTGGGCACTGTATGTCAGTGTGTGTCTGGGCAATGTGTGTCAGTGTGTGTGGGCACCGTGTGTCAGTTTGTCTGGGCAATGTGTGTTAGTGTGTGTCTGGACACTGTGTGTCAGTGTGTGTGGGCAATGTGTGTCAGTCTGTCTGGGCAATGTGTGTCACTGTGTGTGTCTGGGCACTGTGTGTCAGTGTGTGTCTGGGCAATGTGTGTCACTGTGTGTCTGGGAAATGTGTGTCAGTGTGTGTGGGCAATGTCTGTCAGTGTGTGTCTGGGCAATGTGTGTCAGTGTGTGTCTTGGCAATGTGTGTCAGTGTTTCTAAGCAATGTGTGTCAGTGTGTGTCTGGGCAATGTGTGTCACTGTGTGTGTGGGCAATGTGTGTCAGTCTGTGTCTGGGCAATGTGTGTCAGTGTGTCTAGCAATGTGTGTCAGTGTGTCTGGGAAATGTGTGTCAGTGTGTCTGGGCAATGTGTGTCAGTCTGTGTCTGTGCAATGTGTGTCACTGTGTGTCTGGGCAATGTGTGTCAGTGTGTGTGGGCAATGATTGCCACTGTGTCTGGGCAATGTGTGTCAGTGTGTCTAAGCAATGTGTGTCAGTGTGTGTCTGGGCACTGTGTGTCAGTGTGTGTCTGGGCAATGTGTGTCAGTGTGTGTCTGGGCAATGTGTGTCATTTTGTGTCTGGGCACTGTGTGTCAGTGTGTATCTGGGCAATATGTGTCAGTGTGTGTCTGGGCAATGTATGTCTGGGCAATGTGTGTCAGTGTCTGTCTGGGCACTGTGTGACAATGTGTGTGGGCAATGTGTGTCAGTGTGTGTGGGCATTGTGTGTCAGTGTGTGTCTGGGCAATGTGTGTCAGTGTCTGTCTGGGCACTGTGTGTCAGTGTGTCTGGGCAATGTGTGTCAGTGTGTCTGGGCAATGTGTGTCAGTGTGTGTCTGGGCAATGTGTATCAGTGTGTGTCTGGGCAATGTGTGTCAGTGTGTCTGGGCAATGTGTGTCAGTGTGTCTGGGCAATGTGTGTCAGTGTGTGTCTGGGCAATGTGTGTCAGTGTGTGTCTGGGCAATGTGTGTCAGTGTGTCTGGGCAATGTGTGTCAGTGTGTGTCTGGGCAATGTGTGTCACTGTGTGTCTCGGCAATGTGTGTCAGTGTGTGTCTGGGAACTGTGTGTCACTGTCTGTCTGGGCACTGTATGTCAGTGTGTGTCTGGGCAATGTGTGTCAGTGTGTGTCTGGGCAATGTGTGTCAGTGTGTGTGGCCAATGTGTGTCAGTGTGTCTGGGCAATGTGTGTCAGTGTGTCTGGGCAATGTGTGTCAGTGTGTGTCTGGGCAATGTGTGTCACTGTGTGTCTCGGCAATGTGTGTCAGTGTGTGTCTGGGAACTGTGTGTCACTGTCTGTCTGGGCACTGTATGTCAGTGTGTGTCTGGGCAATGTGTGTCAGTGTGTGTCTGGGCAATGTGTGTCAGTGTGTGTGGGCAATGTGTGTCAGTGTGTGTCTGGGAAATGTGTGCCACTGTGTGTCTGGGCAATGTGTGTCAGTGTGCCTAAGCAATGTGTGTCAGTGTGTGTCTGGGCAATGTGTGTCAGTGTGTGTCTGGGTAATGTGTGTCACTGTGTGTCTGGGCAAAGTGTGTCAGTGTGTGTGGGCACTGTGTGTCACTGTGTGTCTGGGCAATGTGTGTCAGTGTTTGTCTGGGCAATGTGTGTCAGTGTGTGTCTGGGCATTGTGTGCCAGTGTGTGTCTGGGCAATGTGTGTCAGTGTGTGTCTGGGCAATGTGTGTCACTGTGTTTCTGGGCAATGTGTGTCAGTGTGTCTGGGCAATGTGTGTCAGTGTGTGTGGGCACTGTGTGTCACTGTGTGTCTGGGCAATGTGTGTCAGTGTGTGTCTGGGCAATGTGTGTCAGTGTGTGTCTGGGCAATGTATGTCTGGGCAATGTGTGTCAGTGTCTGTCTGGGCACTGTGTGACAATGTGTGTGGGCAATGTGTGTCAGTGTCTGTCTGGGCACTGTGTGACAATGTGTGTGGGCAATGTGTGTCAGTGTGTGTGGGCATTGTGTGTCAGTGTGTGTCTGGGCAATGTGTGTCAGTGTCTGTCTGGGCACTGTGTGTCAGTGTGTCTGGGCAATGTGTGTCAGTGTGTCTGGGCAATGTGTGTCAGTGTGTGTCTGGGCAATGTGTATCAGTGTGTGTCTGGGCAATGTGTGTCAGTGTCTTTCTGGGCAATGTGTGTCAATGTGTGTCTGGGCAATGTGTGTCAGTGTGTCTGGGCACTGTGTGTCAGTGTCTGTCTGGGCAATGTGTGTCAGTGTGTGTGGGCAATGAGGGCCACTGTGTGTCTGGGCAATGTGTGTCTGTGTGTCTGGCCAATGTGTGTCAGTGCGTCTGGGCAATGTGTGTCAGTCTATGTCTGGGCAATGTGTGTCAGTGTGTCTGGGCAATGTGTGTCAGTGTGTCTGGGCAATGTGTGTCACTGTGTGTCTGGGCAATGTGTGTCAGTGTGTCTAGGCAATATGTGTCAGTGTGTGTCTGGGCAATGTGTGTCACTGTGTGTCTGGGCAATGTGTGTCAGTGTGTGTGGGCAATGTGTGTCAGTGTGTGTCTGGGAAATGTGTGCCACTGTGTGTCTGGGCAATGTGTGTCAGTGTGTCTAAGCAATGTGTGTCAGTGTGTGTCTGGGCAATGTGTGTCAGTGTGTGTGGGCACCGTGTGTCAGTGTGTCTGGGCAATGTGTGTCAGTGTGTGTCTGGGAACTGTGTGTCACTGTGTGTCTGGGCAATGTGTGTCAGTGTGTGTGGGCACTGTATGTCACTGTGTGTCTGGGCACTGTGTGTCAGTGTGTGTCTGGGCATTGTGTGTCAGTGTGTGTCTGGGCAATGTGTGTCAGTGTGTGTCTGGGCAATGTGTGTCAGTGTGTCTGGGCAATGTGTGTCAGTGTGTGTGGGCACTGTGTGTCACTGTGTGTCTGGGCAATGTGTGTCAGTGTGTGTCTGGGCAATGTGTGTCAGTGTGTCTGGGCAATGTGTGTCAGTGTGTGTCTGGTCAATGTGTGTCAGTGTGTGTCTGGGCAATGTGTGTCACTGTGTGTCTGGGCACTGTGTGTCAGTTTGTGTCTGGGCAATGTGTGTCAGTGTGTGTCTGGGCACTGTGTGTCAGTGTGTCTGGGAAATGTGTGCCACTGTGTGTCTGGGCACTGTGTGTCAGTGTGTGTGGGCACCGTGTGTCAGTGTGTCTGGGCAATGTGTTTCAGTGTGTCTGGGCAATGTGTGTCAGTCTGTGTCTGGGCAATGTGTGTCACTGTGTGTCTAGGCAATGTGTGTCAGTGTGTCTGGGCAATAAGTATCAGTGTGTGCCTAAGCAGCGTGTGTCAGTGTGTGTCTGGGCAATGTGTGTCAGTGTGTCTGGGCAATGTGTGTCACTGTGTGTCTGGGCAATGTGTGTCAGTGTGTCTGGGCAATGTGTGTCACTGTGTGTCTGGGCAATGTGTGTCAGTGTGTGTGGGCAATGTGTGTCAGTTTGTCTGGGCAATGTATGTCATTGTGTGTCTGGGCAATGTGTGTCAGTGTTTGTCTGGGCACTGTGTGTCAGTTTGTCTGGGCAATGTGTGTCAGTGAGTGTCTGGGCACTGTGTGTCAGTGTGTGTCTGGGCACTGTGTGTCAGTGTCTGTCTGGGCAATGTGTGTCAGTGTGTCTGGGAAATGTGTGCCACTGTGTGTCTGGGCAATGTGTGTCAGTGTGTCTAAGCAATGTGTGTCAGTGTGTGTCTGGGCAATGTGTGTCAGTGTGTGTGGGCACCGTGTGTCAGTTTGTCTGGGCAATGTGTGTCAGTGTGTGTCTGGGCAATGTGTGTCACTGTGTGTCTGGGCAATGTGTGTCAGTCTGTGTCTGGGCAATGTGTGTCACTGTGTGTCTAGGCAATGTGTGTCAGTGTGTCTGGGCAATAAGTATCAGTGTGTGCCTAGGCAGCGTGTGTCAGTGTGTGTCTGGGCAATGTGTGTCAGTGTGTCTGGGCACTGTGTGTCACTGTGTGTCTGGGCAATGTGTGTCAGTGTGTCTGGGCAATGTGTGTCACTGTGTGTGTGGGCAATGTGTGTCAGTGTGTCTGGGCAATGTGTGTCACTGTGTGTCTGGGCAATGTGTGTCAGTGTGTGTGGGCACTGTGTGTCACTGTGTGTCTGGGCAATGTGAGTCACTGTGTGCCTGGGCAATGTGTGTCAGTGTGTGTCTGGGCAATGTGTGTCAGTGCGTCCGGGCAATGTGTGTCAGTGTGTGTCTGGGCACTGTGTGTCACTGTGTGCCTGGGCACTGTGTGTCACTGTGTGTCTGGGCACTGTGTGTCAGTGTGTGTCTGGGCAATGTGTGTCACTGTGTGTCTGGGCACTGTGTGTCAGTGTGTGTCTGGGCAATGTGTGTCACTGTGTGTCTGGGCACTGTGTGTCACTGTGTGTCTGGGCAATGTGTGTCAGTGTGTGTCTGGGCAATGTGTGTCAGTGTGTGTGGGCAATGTGTGTCAGTGTGTGTCTGGGCACTGTGTGTCAGTGTGTGTCTGGGCGATGTGTGTCAGTGTGTCTGGGCAATGTGTGTCACTGTGTGTCTGGGCAATGTGTGTCAGTGTGTGTGGGCACTGTGTGTCACTGTGTGTCTGGGCAATGTGAGTCACTGTGTGCCTGGGCAATGTGTGTCAGTGTGTGTCTGGGCACTGTGTGTCAGTGTGTGTCTGGGCAATGTGTCTCACTGTGTGTCTGGGCAATGTGTGTCAGTGCATCCGGGCAATGTGTGTCAGTGTGTGTCACTGTGTGTCTGGGCACTGTATGTCAGTCTGTGTCTGGGCAATGTGTGTCAGTGTGTGTCTGGGCAATGTGAGTCACTGTGTGCCTGAGCAATGTGTCTCAGTGTGTGTCTGGGCACTGTGTGTCAGTGTGTGTCTAGGCAATGTGTCTCACTGTGTGTCTGGGCAATGTGTGTCAGTGCATCCGGGCAATGTGTGTCAGTGTGTGTCTGGGCAATGTGCGTCAGTGTGTGTCTGGGCAATGTGTGTCAGTGCGTCCGGGCAATGTGTGTCAGTGTGTGTCTGGGCACTGTGTGTCACTGTGTGCCTGGGCACTGTGTGTCACTGTGTGTCTGGGCACTGTGTGTCAGTGTGTGTCTGGGCAATGTGTGTCACTGTGTGTCTGGGCACTGTGTGTCAGTGTGTGTCTGGGCAATGTGTGTCACTGTGTGTCTGGGCACTGTGTGTCACTGTGTGTCTGGGCAATGTGTGTGAGTGTGTCTGGGCACTGTGTGTCAGTGTGTGTCTGGGCAATGTGTGTCAGTGTGTGTCTGGGCAATGTGTGTCAGTGTGTGTGGGCAATGTGTGTCAGTGTGTGTCTGGGCACTGTGTGTCAGTGTGTCTGGGCAATGTGTGTCAGTGTGTGTCTGGGCAATGTGTGTCAGTGTGTGTGGGCACCGTGTGTCAGTGTGTCTGGGCAATGTGTGTCAGTGTGTGTCTGGGAAATGTGTGCCACTGTGTGTCTGGGCAATGTGTGTCAGTGTGTCTAAGCAATGTGTGTCAGTGTGTGTCTGGGCAATGTGTGTCAGTGTGTGTGGGCACCGTGTGTCAGTGTGTCTGGGCAATGTGTGTTAGTGTGTGTCTGGACACTGTGTGTCAGTGTGTGTGGGCAATGTGTGTCAGTCTGTCTAGGCAATGTGTGTCACTGTGTGTGTCTGGGCACTGTGTGTCAGTGTGTGTCTGGGCAATGTGTGTCACTGTGTGTCTAGGAAATGTGTGTCAGTGTGTGTGGGCAATGTCTGTCAGTGTGTGTCTGGGCAATGTGTGTCAGTGTGTGTCTGGGCACTGTGTGTCAGTGTGTGTCTGGGCAATGTGTGTCAGTGTGTGTCTGGGCAATGTGTGTCACTGTGTGTGTCTGGGCAATGTATGTCAGTGTATGTGAGCAATGTGTGTCAGTGTGTGTCTGGGCAATGTGTTTCAGTGTGTGTGACCAATGTGTCAATGTGTGTCTGGGCAATGTGTGTCACTGTGTGTCTGGGCACTGTGTGTCAGTGTGTCTGGGCAATGTGTGTCAGTGTGTCTGGGCAATGTGTGTCAGTGTGTGTCTGGGCAATGTGTGTCAGTGTCTGTTGGCAATGTGTGTCAGTGTGTCTGGGAAAAGTGTGTCAGTGTGTGTCTGGGCAATGTGTGTCAGTGTGTGTCTGGGCAATGTGTGTCAGTGTGTGTGTGGGCAATGTGTGTCAGTGTGTGTCTGGGCAATGTATGTTAGTGTGTGTGGGCAATGTGTGTCAGTGTGTGTCTGGGAAATGTGTGTCAGTGTGTGTGGGCAATGTGTGTCAGTGTGTGTCTGGGCAATGTATGTTAGTGTGTGTGGGCAATGTGTGTCAGTGTATGTCTGGGCAATGTGTGTCAGTGTGTGTCTGGGCAATGTGTGTCAGTGTGTGTCTGGGCAATGTGTGTCATTGTGTGTCTGGGCAATGAGTGTCAGTGTGTGTTGGCAATGTGTGCCAGTGTGTGTGGGCAATGTGTGTCAGTGTGTATGTGGGCAATGTGTGTCAGTGTGTGTCTGGGCAATGTGTGTCAGTGTGTGTCTGGGCAATGTATGTTAGTGTGTGGGGGCAATGTGTGTCAGTGTGTGTCTGGGCAATGTATGTTAGTGTGTGTGGGCAATGTGTGTCAGTGTGTATCTGGGCACCTGTGTGTCAGTGTGTGTCTGGGCACTGTGTGTCAGTGTGTGTCTGGGCACTGTGTGTCAGTGTGTGTCTGGGCAATGTGTGTCAGTGTGTGTGTGGGCAATGTGTGTCAGTGTGTGTCTGGGCAATGTATGTTAGTGTGTGTGGGCAATGTGTGTCAGTGTGTGTCTGGGCAATGTATGTTAGTGTGTGTGGGCAATGTGTGTCAGTGTGTGTCTGGGCACTGTGTGTCAGTGTGTGTCTGGGCACTATGTGTCAGTGTGTGTCTGGGCAATGTGTGTCAGTGTGTGTCTGGGCAATATGTGTCAGTGTGTCTGGGCAATGTGTGTCAGTGTGTGTCTGGGCACTGTGTGTCAGTGTGTGTCTGGGCAATGTGTGTCAGTGTGTGTCTGGGCAATGTGTTTCAGTGTGTGTGACCAATGTGTCAATGTGTGTCTGGGCAATGTGTGTCACTGTGTGTCTGGGCACTGTGTGTCAGTGTGTCTGGGCAATGTGTGTCAGTGTGTCTGGGCAATGTGTGTCAGTGTGTGTCTGGGCAATGTGTGTCAGTGTGTGTTGGCAATGTGTGTCAGTGTGTCTGGGAAATGTGTGTCAGTGTGTGTCTGGGCAATGTGTGTCAGTGTGTGTCTGGGAAATGTGTGTCAGTGTGTGTGTGGGCAATGTGTGTCAGTGTGTGTCTGGGCAATGTATGTTAGTGTGTGTGGGCAATGTGTGTCAGTGTGTGTCTGGGAAATGTGTGTCAGTGTGTGTGTGGGCAATGTGTGTCAGTGTGTGTCTGGGCAATGTATGTTAGTGTGTGTGGCCAATGTGTGTCAGTGTGTGTCTGGGCAATGTGTGTCAGTGTGTGTCTGGGCACCGTGTGTCAGTGTGTGTCTGGGAATTGTGTGTCAGTGTGTGCCTGGGCAATGTGTGTCAGTGTGTGTCTGGGCAATGTGTGTCAGTGTGTCTGGGCAATGTGTGTCAGTGTGTGTCTGGGCACTGTGTGTCACTGTGTGTCTGGGCAATGTGTGTCAGTGTGTGCCTGGGCAATGTGTGTCAGTGTGTCTGGGCAATGTGTGTCAGTGTGTCTGGGCAATGTGTGTAAGTCTGTGTCTGGGCAATGTGTGTCAGTGTGTCTGGGCAATGTGTGTCAGTGTGTCTGGGCAATGTGCGTCAGTGTGTCTGGGCAATGTGTGTCAGTGTGTCTGGGCAATGAGTGTCAGTGTGTGTCTGGGCACTGTCTGTCAGTGTGTGTCTGGGCAATGTGTGTCAGTGTGTGTCTGGGCAATGTGTTTCAGTGTGTGTCTGGGCAATGTGTGTTAGTGTGTGTCTGGACACTGTGTGTCAGTGTGTGTGGGCAATGTGTGTCAGTCTGTCTGGGCAATGTGTGTCACTGTGTATGTCTGGGCACTGTGTGTCAGTGTGTGTCTGGGCAATGTGTGTCACTGTGTGTCTGGGAAATGTGTATCAGTGTGTGTGGGCAATGTGTGTCAGTGTGTGTCTTGGCAATGTGTGTCAGTGTGTGTCTTGGCAATGTGTGTCAGTGTGTCTAAGCAATGTGTGTCAGTGTGTGTCTGGGCAATGTGTGTTAGTGTGTGTCTGGACACTGTGTGTCAGTGTGTGTGGGCAATGTGTGTCAGTCTGTCTGGGCAATGTGTGTCACTGTGTGTGTCTGGGCACTGTGTGTCAGTGTGTGTCTGGGCAATGTGTGTCACTGTGTGTCTGGGAAATGTGTGTCAGTGTGTGTGGGCAATGTCTGTCAGTGTGTGTCTGGGCAATGTGTGTCAGTGTGTGTCTTGGCAATGTGTGTCAGTGTTTCTAAGCAATGTGTGTCAGTGTGTGTCTGGGCAATGTGTGTCACTGTGTGTGTGGGCAATGTGTGTCAGTCTGTGTCTGGGCAATGTGTGTCAGTGTGTCTGGGCAATGTGTGTCAGTGTGTCTGGGAAATGTGTGTCAGTGTGTCTGGGCAATGTGTGTCAGTCTGTGTCTGTGCAATGTGTGTCACTGTGTGTCTGGGCAATGTGTGTCAGTGTGTGTGGGCAATGATTGCCACTGTGTCTGGGCAATGTGTGTCAGTGTGTCTAAGCAATGTGTGTCAGTGTGTGTCTGGGCACTGTGTGTCAGTGTGTGTCTGGGCAATGTGTGTCAGTGTGTGTCTGGGCAAAGTGTGTCATTTTGTGTCTGGGCACTGTGTGTCAGTGTGTATCTGGGCAATATGTGTCAGTGTGTGTCTTTGCAATGTATGTCTGGGCAATGTGTGTCAGTGTCTGTCTGGGCACTGTGTGACAATGTGTGTGGGCAATGTGTGTCAGTGTGTGTCTGGGCAATGTGTGTCAGTGTCTGTTGGCAATGTGTGTCAGTGTGTCTGGGAAAAGTGTGTCAGTGTGTGTCTGGGCAATGTGTGTCAGTGTGTGTCTGGGCAATGTGTGTCAGTGTGTGTGTGGGCAATGTGTGTCAGTGTGTGTCTGGGCAATGTATGTTAGTGTGTGTGGGCAATGTGTGTCAGTGTGTGTCTGGGAAATGTGTGTCAGTGTGTGTGGGCAATGTGTGTCAGTGTGTGTCTGGGCAATGTATGTTAGTGTGTGTGGGCAATGTGTGTCAGTGTATGTCTGGGCAATGTGTGTCAGTGTGTGTCTGGGCAATGTGTGTCAGTGTGTGTCTGGGCAATGTGTGTCATTGTGTGTCTGGGCAATGAGTGTCAGTGTGTGTTGGCAATGTGTGCCAGTGTGTGTGGGCAATGTGTGTCAGTGTGTATGTGGGCAATGTGTGTCAGTGTGTGTCTGGGCAATGTGTGTCAGTGTGTGTCTGGGCAATGTATGTTAGTGTGTGGGGGCAATGTGTGTCAGTGTGTGTCTGGGCAATGTATGTTAGTGTGTGTGGGCAATGTGTGTCAGTGTGTATCTGGGCACCTGTGTGTCAGTGTGTGTCTGGGCACTGTGTGTCAGTGTGTGTCTGGGCACTGTGTGTCAGTGTGTGTCTGGGCAATGTGTGTCAGTGTGTGTGTGGGCAATGTGTGTCAGTGTGTGTCTGGGCAATGTATGTTAGTGTGTGTGGGCAATGTGTGTCAGTGTGTGTCTGGGCAATGTATGTTAGTGTGTGTGGGCAATGTGTGTCAGTGTGTGTCTGGGCACTGTGTGTCAGTGTGTGTCTGGGCACTATGTGTCAGTGTGTGTCTGGGCAATGTGTGTCAGTGTGTGTCTGGGCAATATGTGTCAGTGTGTCTGGGCAATGTGTGTCAGTGTGTGTCTGGGCACTGTGTGTCAGTGTGTGTCTGGGCAATGTGTGTCAGTGTGTGTCTGGGCAATGTGTTTCAGTGTGTGTGACCAATGTGTCAATGTGTGTCTGGGCAATGTGTGTCACTGTGTGTCTGGGCACTGTGTGTCAGTGTGTCTGGGCAATGTGTGTCAGTGTGTCTGGGCAATGTGTGTCAGTGTGTGTCTGGGCAATGTGTGTCAGTGTGTGTTGGCAATGTGTGTCAGTGTGTCTGGGAAATGTGTGTCAGTGTGTGTCTGGGCAATGTGTGTCAGTGTGTGTCTGGGAAATGTGTGTCAGTGTGTGTGTGGGCAATGTGTGTCAGTGTGTGTCTGGGCAATGTATGTTAGTGTGTGTGGGCAATGTGTGTCAGTGTGTGTCTGGGAAATGTGTGTCAGTGTGTGTGTGGGCAATGTGTGTCAGTGTGTGTCTGGGCAATGTATGTTAGTGTGTGTGGCCAATGTGTGTCAGTGTGTGTCTGGGCAATGTGTGTCAGTGTGTGTCTGGGCACCGTGTGTCAGTGTGTGTCTGGGAATTGTGTGTCAGTGTGTGCCTGGGCAATGTGTGTCAGTGTGTGTCTGGGCAATGTGTGTCAGTGTGTCTGGGCAATGTGTGTCAGTGTGTGTCTGGGCACTGTGTGTCACTGTGTGTCTGGGCAATGTGTGTCAGTGTGTGCCTGGGCAATGTGTGTCAGTGTGTCTGGGCAATGTGTGTCAGTGTGTCTGGGCAATGTGTGTAAGTCTGTGTCTGGGCAATGTGTGTCAGTGTGTCTGGGCAATGTGTGTCAGTGTGTCTGGGCAATGTGCGTCAGTGTGTCTGGGCAATGTGTGTCAGTGTGTCTGGGCAATGAGTGTCAGTGTGTGTCTGGGCACTGTCTGTCAGTGTGTGTCTGGGCAATGTGTGTCAGTGTGTGTCTGGGCAATGTGTTTCAGTGTGTGTCTGGGCAATGTGTGTTAGTGTGTGTCTGGACACTGTGTGTCAGTGTGTGTGGGCAATGTGTGTCAGTCTGTCTGGGCAATGTGTGTCACTGTGTATGTCTGGGCACTGTGTGTCAGTGTGTGTCTGGGCAATGTGTGTCACTGTGTGTCTGGGAAATGTGTATCAGTGTGTGTGGGCAATGTGTGTCAGTGTGTGTCTTGGCAATGTGTGTCAGTGTGTGTCTTGGCAATGTGTGTCAGTGTGTCTAAGCAATGTGTGTCAGTGTGTGTCTGGGCAATGTGTGTTAGTGTGTGTCTGGACACTGTGTGTCAGTGTGTGTGGGCAATGTGTGTCAGTCTGTCTGGGCAATGTGTGTCACTGTGTGTGTCTGGGCACTGTGTGTCAGTGTGTGTCTGGGCAATGTGTGTCACTGTGTGTCTGGGAAATGTGTGTCAGTGTGTGTGGGCAATGTCTGTCAGTGTGTGTCTGGGCAATGTGTGTCAGTGTGTGTCTTGGCAATGTGTGTCAGTGTTTCTAAGCAATGTGTGTCAGTGTGTGTCTGGGCAATGTGTGTCACTGTGTGTGTGGGCAATGTGTGTCAGTCTGTGTCTGGGCAATGTGTGTCAGTGTGTCTGGGCAATGTGTGTCAGTGTGTCTGGGAAATGTGTGTCAGTGTGTCTGGGCAATGTGTGTCAGTCTGTGTCTGTGCAATGTGTGTCACTGTGTGTCTGGGCAATGTGTGTCAGTGTGTGTGGGCAATGATTGCCACTGTGTCTGGGCAATGTGTGTCAGTGTGTCTAAGCAATGTGTGTCAGTGTGTGTCTGGGCACTGTGTGTCAGTGTGTGTCTGGGCAATGTGTGTCAGTGTGTGTCTGGGCAAAGTGTGTCATTTTGTGTCTGGGCACTGTGTGTCAGTGTGTATCTGGGCAATATGTGTCAGTGTGTGTCTTTGCAATGTATGTCTGGGCAATGTGTGTCAGTGTCTGTCTGGGCACTGTGTGACAATGTGTGTGGGCAATGTGTGTCAGTGTGTGTGGGCATTGTGTGTCAGTGTGTGTCTGGGCAATGTGTGTCAGTGTCTGTCTGGGCACTGTGTGTCAGTGTGTCTGGGCTATGTGTGTCAGTGTGTCTGGGCAATGTGTGTCAGTGTGTGTCTGGGCAATGTGTATCAGTGCTTGTCTGGGCAATGTGTGTCAGTGTCTGTCTGGGCAATGCGTGTCAGTGTGTGTCTGGGCAATGTGTGTCAGTGTGTCTGGGCACTGTGTGTCAGTGTCTGTCTGGGCAATGTGTGTCAGTGTGTGTGGGCAATGAGGGCCACTAAGTGTCTGGGCAATGTGTGTCTGTGTGTCTGGCCAATGTGTGTCAGTGTGTCTGGGCAATGTGTGTCAGTGTGTGTCTGGGCAATGTGTGTCAGTGTGTCTGGGCAATGTGTGTCAGTGTGTGTCTGGGCAATGTGTGTCACTGTGTGTCTCGGCAATGTGTGTCAGTGTGTGTCTGTGAACTGTGTGTCACTGTCTGTCTGGGCACTGTATGTCAGTGTGTGTCTGGGCAATGTGTGTCAGTGTGTGTGGACAATGTGTGTCAGTGTGTGTCTGGGAAATGTGTGCCACTGTGTGTCTGGGCAATGTGTGTCAGTGTGTCTAAGCAATGTGTGTCAGTGTGTGTCTGGGCAATGTGTGTCAGTGTGTGTCTGGGTAATGTGTGTCACTGTGTGTCTGGGCAAAGTGTGTCAGTGTGTGTGGGCACTGTGTGTCACTGTGTGTCTGGGCAATGTGTGTCAGTGTGTGTCTGGGCAATGTGTGTCAGTGTGTGTCTGGGCATTGTGTGCCAGTGTGTGTCTGGGCAATGTGTGTCAGTGTGTGTCTGGGCAATGTGTGTCACTGTGTTTCTGGGCAATGTGTGTCAGTGTGTCTGGGCAATGTGTGTCAGTGTGTGTGGGCACTGTGTGTCACTGTGTGTCTGGGCAATGTGTGTCAGTGTGTGTCTGGGCAATGTGTGTCAGTGTGTCTGGGCAATGTGTGTCAGTGTGTGTCTGGTCAATGTGTGTCAGTGTGTGTCTGGGCAATATGTGTCAGTGTGTGCGGGCAATGTTTGTCAGTGTGTCTGGGCAATGTGTGTCAGTGTGTGTCTGGGCAATGTGTGTCACTGTGTGTCTGGGCACTGTATGTCAGTGTGTGTCTGGGCAATGTGTGTCAGTGTGTGTGGGCACCGTGTGTCAGTTTGTCTGGGCAATGTGTGTTAGTGTGTGTCTGGACACTGTGTGTCAGTGTGTGTGGGCAATGTGTGTCAGTCTGTCTGGGCAATGTGTGTCACTGTGTGTGTCTGGGCACTGTGTGTCAGTGTGTGTCTGGGCAATGTGTGTCACTGTGTGTCTGGGAAATGTGTGTCAGTGTGTGTGGGCAATGTCTGTCAGTGTGTGTCTGGGCAATGTGTGTCAGTGTGTGTCTTGGCAATGTGTGTCAGTGTTTCTAAGCAATGTGTGTCAGTGTGTGTCTGGGCAATGTGTGTCACTGTGTGTGTGGGCAATGTGTGTCAGTCTGTGTCTGGGCAATGTGTGTCAGTGTGTCTAGCAATGTGTGTCAGTGTGTCTGGGAAATGTGTGTCAGTGTGTCTGGGCAATGTGTGTCAGTCTGTGTCTGTGCAATGTGTGTCACTGTGTGTCTGGGCAATGTGTGTCAGTGTGTGTGGGCAATGATTGCCACTGTGTCTGGGCAATGTGTGTCAGTGTGTCTAAGCAATGTGTGTCAGTGTGTGTCTGGGCACTGTGTGTCAGTGTGTGTCTGGGCAATGTGTGTCAGTGTGTGTCTGGGCAATGTGTGTCATTTTGTGTCTGGGCACTGTGTGTCAGTGTGTATCTGGGCAATATGTGTCAGTGTGTGTCTGGGCAATGTATGTCTGGGCAATGTGTGTCAGTGTCTGTCTGGGCACTGTGTGTCAGTGTGTCTGGGCAATGTGTGTCAGTGTGTCTGGGCAATGTGTGTCAGTGTGTGTCTGGGCAATGTGTATCAGTGTGTGTCTGGGCAATGTGTGTCAGTGTCTGTCTGGGCAATGTGTGTCAATGTGTGTCTGGGCAATGTGTGTCAGTGTGTCTGGGCACTGTGTGTCAGTGTCTGTCTGGGCAATGTGTGTCACTGTGTGTGTGGGCAATGTGTGTCAGTCTGTGTCTGGGCAATGTGTGTCAGTGTGTCTAGCAATGTGTGTCAGTGTGTCTGGGAAATGTGTGTCAGTGTGTCTGGGCAATGTGTGTCAGTCTGTGTCTGTGCAATGTGTGTCACTGTGTGTCTGGGCAATGTGTGTCAGTGTGTGTGGGCAATGATTGCCACTGTGTCTGGGCAATGTGTGTCAGTGTGTCTAAGCAATGTGTGTCAGTGTGTGTCTGGGCACTGTGTGTCAGTGTGTGTCTGGGCAATGTGTGTCAGTGTGTGTCTGGGCAATGTGTGTCATTTTGTGTCTGGGCACTGTGTGTCAGTGTGTATCTGGGCAATATGTGTCAGTGTGTGTCTGGGCAATGTATGTCTGGGCAATGTGTGTCAGTGTCTGTCTGGGCACTGTGTGTCAGTGTGTCTGGGCAATGTGTGTCAGTGTGTCTGGGCAATGTGTGTCAGTGTGTGTCTGGGCAATGTGTGTCAGTGTCTGTCTGGGCAATGTGTGTCAATGTGTGTCTGGGCAATGTGTGTCAGTGTGTCTGGGCACTGTGTGTCAGTGTCTGTCTGGGCAATGTGTGTTAGTGTGTGTGGGCAATGAGGGCCACTGTGTGTCTGGGCAATGTGTGTCTGTGTGTCTGGCCAATGTGTGTCAGTGTGTCTGGGCAATGTGTGTCAGTCTATGTCTGGGCAATGTGTGTCAGTGTGTCTGGGCAATGTGTGTCAGTGTGTCTGGGCAATGTGTGTCACTGTGTGTCTGGGCAATGTGTGTCAGTGTGTCTGGGCAATGTGTGTCAGTGTGTGTCTGGGCAATGTGTGTCACTGTGTGTCTCGGCAATGCGTGTCAGTGTGTGTCTGGGAACTGTGTGTCACTGTCTGCCTGGGCACTGTATGTCAGTGTGTGTCTGGGCAATGTGTGTCAGTGTGTGTGGGCAATGTGTGTCAGTGTGTGTCTGGGAAATGTGTGCCACTGTGTGTCTGGGCAATGTGTGTCAGTGTGTCTAAGCAATGTGTGTCAGTGTGTGTCTGGGCAATGTGTGTCAGTGTGTGTGGGCACCGTGTGTCAGTGTGTCTGGGAAATGTGTGTCAGTGTGTGTCTGGGAACTGTGTGTCACTGTGTGTCTGGGCAATGTGTGTCAGTGTGTGTGGGCACTGTATGTCACTGTGTGTCTGGGCACTGTGTGTCAGTGTGTCTGGGCATTGTGTGTCAGTGTGTGTCTGGGCAATGTGTGTCAGTGTGTGTCTGGGCAATGTGTGTCAGTGTGTCTGGGCAATGTGTGTCAGTGTGTGTGGGCACTGTGTGTCACTGTGTGTCTGGGCAATGTGTGTCAGTGTGTGTCTGGGCAATGTGTGTCAGTGTGTCTGGGCAATGTGTGTCAGTGTGTGTCTGGTCAATGTGTGTCAGTGTGTGTCTGGGCAATGTGTGTCACTGTGTGTCTGGGCACTGTGTGTCAGTTTGTGTCTGGGCAATGTGTGTCAGTGTGTGTCTGGGCACTGTGTGTCAGTGTGTCTGGGAAATGTGTGCCACTGTGTGTCTGGGCACTGTGTGTCAGTGTGTGTGGGCACCGTGTGTCAGTGTGTCTGGGCAATGTGTTTCAGTGTGTCTGGGCAATGTGTGTCAGTCTGTGTCTGGGCAATGTGTGTCACTGTGTGTCTAGGCAATGTGTGTCAGTGTGTCTGGGCAATAAGTATCAGTGTGTGCCTAGGCAGCGTGTGTCAGTGTGTGTCTGGGCAATGTGTGTCAGTGTGTCTGGGCAATGTGTGTCACTGTGTGTCTGGGCAATGTGTGTCAGTGTGTCTGGGCAATGTGTGTCACTGTGTGTCTGGGCAATGTGTGTCAGTGTGTGTGGGCAATGTGTGTCAGTTTGTCTGGGCAATGTATGTCACTGTGTGTCTGGGCAATGTGTGTCAGTGTTTGTCTGGACACTGTGTGTCAGTTTGTCTGGGCAATGTGTGTCAGTGAGTGTCTGGGCACTGTGTGTCAGTGTGTGTCTGGGCACTGTGTGTCAGTGTCTGTCTGGGCAATGTGTGTCAGTGTGTCTGGGAAATGTGTGCCACTGTGTGTCTGGGCAAAGTGTGTCAGTGTGTCTAAGCAATGTGTGTCAGTGTGTGTCTGGGCAATGTGTGTCAGTGTGTGTGGGCACCGTGTGTCAGTTTGTCTGGGCAATGTGTGTCAGTGTGTGTCTGGGCAATGTGTGTCACTGTGTGTCTGGGCAATGTGTGTCAGTGTGTGTCTGGGCAATGTGTGTCACTGTGTGTCTGGGCAATGTGTGTCAGTGTGTCTGGGCAATGTGTGTCACTGTGTGTCTAGGCAATGTGTGTCAGTGTGTCTGGGCAATAAGTATCAGTGTGTGCCTAGGCAGCGTGTGTCAGTGTGTGTCTGGGCAATGTGTGTCAGTGTGTCTGGGCAATGTGTGTCAGTGTGTTTCTGGGCACTGTGTGTCACTGTGTGTCTGGGCAATGTGTGTCAGTGTGTCTGGGCAATGTGTGTCACTGTGTGTCTGGGCAATGTGTGTCAGTGTGTGTGGGCAATGTGTGTCAGTGTGTCTGGGCAATGTGTGTCACTGTGTGTCTGGGCAATGTGTGTCAGTGTGTGTGGGCACTGTGTGTCACTGTGTGTCTGGGCAATGTGAGTCACTGTGTGTCACTGTGTGTCAGTGTGTGTCTGGGCAATGTGTGTCAGTGCGTCCGGGCAATGTGTGTCAGTGTGTGTCTGGGCACTGTGTGTCACTGTGTGCCTGGGCACTGTGTGTCACTGTGTGTCTGGGCACTGTGTGTCAGTGTGTGTCTGGGCAATGTGTCTCACTGTGTGTCTGGGCAATGTGTGTCAGTGCATCCGGGCAATGTGTGTCAGTGTGTGTCTGGGCAATGTGCGTCAGTGTGTCTTGCAATGTGTGTCAGTGTGTCTGGGCAATGTGTGTCAGTGTGTGTGGGCAATGAGGGCCACTGTGTGTCTGGGCAATGTGTGTCTGTGTGTCTGGCCAATGTGTGTCAGTGTGTCTGGGCAATGTGTGTCAGTGTGTGTCTGGGCAATGTGTGTCAGTGTGTCTGGGCAATGTGTGTCAGTGTGTCTGGGCAATGTGTGTCAGTGTGTGTCTGGGCAATGTGTGTCACTGTGTGTCTCGGCAATGTGTGTCAGTGTGTGTCTCGGAACTGTGTGTCACTGTCTGTCTGGGCACTGTATGTCAGTGTGTGTCTGGGCAATGTGTGTCAGTGTGTGTCTGGGCAATGTGTGTCAGTGTGTGTGGGCAATGTGTGTCAGTGTGTGTCTCGGCAATGTGTGTCTGTGTGTCTGGCCAATGTGTGTCAGTGTGTCTGGGCAATGTGTGTCAGTGTGTGTCTGGGCAATGTGTGTCACTGTGTGTCTGGGCAAAGTGTGTCAGTGTGTGTGGGCACTGTGTGTCACTGTGTGTCTGGGCAATGTGTGTCAGTGTGTGTCTGGGCAACGTGTGTCAGTGTGTGTCTGGGCATTGTGTGCCAGTGTGTGTCTGGGCAATGTGTGTCAGTGTGTGTCTGGGCAATTTGTGTCACTGTGTTTCTGGGCAATGTGTGTCAGTGTGTCTGGGCAATGTGTGTCAGTGTGTGTCTGGGCACTGTGTGTCACTGTGTGTCTGGGCAATGTGTGTCAGTGTGTGTCTGGGCAATGTGTGTCACTGTGTGTCTGGGCAATGTGTGTCAGTGTGTGTCTGGGCAATGTGTGTCAGTGTGTCTGGTCAATGTGTGTCAGTGTGTGTCTGGTCAATGTGTGTCAGTGTGTGTCTGGGCAATGTGTGTGAGTGTGTGCGGGCATTGTTTGTCAGTGTGTCTGGGCAATGTGTGTCAGTGTGTGTCTGGGCAATGTGTGTCAGTGTGTCTGGGCACTGTGTGTCAGTGTGTCTGGGCAATGTGTGTCAGTGTGTGTCTGGGCAATGTGCGTCAGTATGTGTGGACAATGTGTGTCAGTGTGTGTCTGGGAAATGTGTGCCACTCTGTGTCTGGGCAATGTGTGTCAGTGTGTCTAAGCAATGTGTGTCAGTGTGTGTCTGGGCAATGTGTGTCAGTGTGTGTGGGCACCGTGTGTCAGTGTGTCTGGGCAATGTGTGTTAGTGTGTGTCTGGACACTGTGTGTCAGTGTGTGTGGGCAATGTGTGTCAGTCTGTCTAGGCAATGTGTGTCACTGTGTGTGTCTGGGCACTGTGTGCCAGTGTGTGTCTGGGCAATGTGTGTCACTGTGTGTCTGGGAAATGTGTGTCAGTGTGTGTGGGCAATGTCTGTCAGTGTGTGTCTGGGCAATGTGTGTCAGTGTGTGTCTTGGCAATGTGTGTCAGTGTTTCTAAGCAATGTGTGTCAGTGTGTGTCTGGGCAATGTGTGTCACTGTGTGTGTGGGCAATGTGTGTCAGTCTGTGTCTGGGCAATGTGTGTCAGTGTGTCTAGCAATGTGTGTCAGTGTGTCTGGGAAATGTGTGTCAGTGTGTCTGGGCAATGTGTGTCAGTCTGTGTCTGTGCAATGTGTGTCACTGTGTGTCTGGGCAATGTGTGTCAGTGTGTGTGGGCAATGATTGCCACTGTGTCTGGGCAATGTGTGTCAGTGTGTCTAAGCAATGTGTGTCAGTGTGTGTCTGGGCACTGTGTGTCAGTGTGTGTCTGGGCAATGTGTGTCAGTGTGTCTGGGCAATGTGTGTCAGTGTGTGTCTGGTCAATGTGTGTCAGTGTGTGTCTGGGCAATGTGTGTCAGTGTGTGCGGGCATTGTTTGTCAGTGTGTCTGGGCAATGTGTGTCAGTGTGTGTCTGGGCAATGTGTGTCAGTGTGTCTGGGCACTGTGTGTCAGTGTGTCTGGGCAATGTGTGTCAGTGTGTGTCTGGGCAATGTGTGTCAGTGTGTGTGGACAATGTGTGTCAGTGTGTGTCTGGGAAATGTGTGCCACTGTGTGTCTGGGCAATGTGTGTCAGTGTGTCTAAGCAATGTGTGTCAGTGTGTGTCTGGGCAATGTGTGTCAGTGTGTGTGGGCACCGTGCGTCAGTGTGTCTGGGCAATGTGTGTTAGTGTGTGTCTGGACACTGTGTGTCAGTGTGTGTGGGCAATGTGTGTCAGTCTGTCTAGGCAATGTGTGTCACTGTGTGTGTCTGGGCACTGTGTGTCAGTGTGTGTCTGGGCAATGTGTGTCACTGTGTGTCTGGGAAATGTGTGTCAGTGTGTGTGGGCAATGTCTGTCAGTGTGTGTCTGGGCAATGTGTGTCAGTGTGTGTCTTGGCAATGTGTGTCAGTGTTTCTAAGCAATGTGTGTCAGTGTGTGTCTGGGCAATGTGTGTCACTGTGTGTGTGGGCAATGTGTGTCAGTCTGTGTCTGGGCAATGTGTGTCAGTGTGTCTAGCAATGTGTGTCAGTGTGTCTGGGAAATGTGTGTCAGTGTGTCTGGGCAATGTGTGTCAGTCTGTGTCTGTGCAATGTGTGTCACTGTGTGTCTGGGCAATGTGTGTCAGTGTGTGTGGGCAATGATTGCCACTGTGTCTGGGCAATGTGTGTCAGTGTGTCTAAGCAATGTGTGTCAGTGTGTGTCTGGGCACTGTGTGTCAGTGTGTGTCTGGGCAATGTGTGTCAGTGTGTGTCTGGGCAATGTGTGTCATTTTGTGTCTGGGCACTGTGTGTCAGTGTGTATCTGGGCAATATGTGTCAGTGTGTGTCTGGGCAATGTATGTCTGGGCAATGTGTGTCAGTGTCTGTCTGGGCACTTTGTGACAATGTGTGTGGGCAATGTGTGTCAGTGTGTGTGGGCATTGTGTGTCAGTGTGTGTCTGGGCAATGTGTGTCAGTGTCTGTCTGGGCACTGTGTGTCAGTGTGTCTGGGCAATGTGTGTCAGTGTGTCTGGGCAATGTGTGTCAGTGTGTGTCTGGGCAATGTGTATCAGTGTGTGTCTGGGCAATGTGTGTCAGTGTCTGTCTGGGCAATGTGTGTCAGTGTGTGTGGGCAATGAGAGCCACTGTGTGTCTGGGCAATGTGTGTCTGTGTGTCTGGCCAATGTGTGTCAGTGTGTCTGGGCAATGTGTGTCAGTCTATGTCTGGGCAATGTGTGTCAGTGTGTCTGGGCAGTGTGTGTCAGTGTGTCTGGGCAATGTGTGTCACTGTGTGTCTGGGCAATGTGTGTCAGTGTGTCTGGGCAATGTGTGTCAGTGTGTCTGGGCAATGTGTGTCAGTGTGTGTCTGGGCAATGTGTGTCACTGTGTGTCTCGGCAATGTGTGTCAGTGTGTGTCTGGGAACTGTGTGTCACTGTCTGTCTGGGCACTGTATGTCAGTGTGTGTCTGGGCAATGTGTGTCAGTGTGTGTCTGGGCAATGTGTGTCAGTGTGTGTCTGGGCAATGTGTGTCAGTGTGTGTCTGGGAAATGTGTGCCACTGTGTGTCTGGGCAATGTGTGTCAGTGTGTCTAAGCAATGTGTGTCAGTGTGTGTCTGGGCAATGTGTGTCAGTGTGTGTGGGCACCGTGTGTCAGTGTGTCTGGGCAATGTGTGTCAGTGTGTGTCTGGGAACTGTGTGTCACTGTGTGTCTGGGCAATGTGTGTCAGTGTGTGTGGGCACTGTATGTCACTGTGTGTCTGGGCACTGTTTGTCAGTGTGTGTCTGGGCAATGTGTGTCACTGTGTGTCTGGGCAATGTGTGTCAGTGTGTGTCTGGGCAATGTGTGTCAGTGTTTGTCTGGGCAATGTGTGTCACTGTGTGTCTGGGCAAAGTGTGTCAGTGTGTGTGGGCACTGTGTGTCACTGTGTGTCTGGGCAATGTGTGTCAGTGTGTGTCTGGGCAATGTGTGTCAGTGTGTGTCTGGGCATTGTGTGTCAGTGTGTGTCTGGGCAATGTGTGTCAGTGTGTGTCTGGGCAATGTGTGTCACTGTGTTTCTGGGCAATGTGTGTCAGTGTGTCTGGGCAATGTGTGTCAGTGTGTGTGGGCACTGTGTGTCACTGTGTGTCTGGGCAATGTGTGTCAGTGTGTGTCTGGGCAATGTGTGTCAGTGTGTCTGGGCAATGTGTGTCAGTGTGTGTCTGGGCAATGTGTGTCAGTGTGTGCGGGCAATGTTTGTCAGTGTGTCTGGGCAATGTGTGTCAATGTGTGTCTGGGCAATGTGTGTCAGTGTGTCTGGGCACTGTGTGTCAGTGTGTCTGGGCAAATGTGTGTCACTGTGTGTCTGGGCACTGTATGTCAGTGTGTGTCTGGGCAATGTGTGTCAGTGTGTGTCTGGGCAATGTGCGTCAGTGTGTGTGGGCAATGTGTGTCAGTGTGTGTCTGGGAAATGTGTGCCACTGTGTGTCTGGGCAATGTGTGTCAGTGTGTCTAAGCAATGTGTGTCAGTGTGTGTCTGGGCAATGTGTGTCAGTGTGTGTGGGCACCGTGTGTCAGTGTGTCTGGGCAATGTGTGTCAGTGTGTGTCTGGGCACTGTGTGTCACTGTGTGTCTGGGCAATGTGTGTCAGTGTGTGTGGGCACTGTATGTCACTGAGTGTCTGGGCACTGTGTGTCAGTGTGTGTCTGGGCAATGTGTGTCAGTGTGTGTCTGGGCAATGTGTGTCACTGTGTGTCTGGTCACTGTGTGTCACTGTGTGTCTGGGCAATGTGTGTCAGTGTGTGGGGGAATGTGTGTAAGTCTGTGTCTGGACAATGTGTGTCAGTGTGACTGGGCAATGTGTGTCAGTTTGTCTGGGCAATGTATGTCACTGTGTGTCTGGGCAATGTGTGTCAGTGTTTGTCTGGGCACTGTGTGTCAGTTTGTCTGGGCAATGTGTGTCAGTGTGTGTCTGGGCAATGTGTGTCAGTGTGTGTCTGGGCACTGTGTGTCAGTGTGTGTCTGGGCAATGTGTGACAGTGTGTGTGGGCAATGTGTGTCAATGTGTGTCTGGGCAATGTGTGTCAGTGTGTGTCTGGGCAATGTGTGTCACTGTGTGTCTGGGCACTGTGTGTCAGTTTGTGTCTGGGCAATGTGTGTCAGTGTGTGTCTGGGCACTGTGTGTCAGTGTGTCTGGGAAATGTGTGCCACTGTGTGTCTGGGCAATGTGTGTCAGTGTGTCTAAGCAATGTGTGTCAGTGTGTGTCTGGGCAATGTGTGTCAGTGTGTGTGAGCACCGTGTGTCAGTGTGTCTGGGCAATGTGTTTCAGTGTGTCTGGGCAATGTGTGTCAGTCTGTGTCTGGGCAATGTGTGTCAGTGTGTGTCTGGGCAATGTGTGTCAGTGTGTCTGGGCAATGTGTGTCACTGTGTGTCTGGGCAATGTGTGTCAGTGTGTCTGGGCAATGTGTGTCACTGTGTGTCTGGGCAATGTGTGTCAGTGTGTGTGGGCAATGTGTGTCAGTTTGTCTGGGCAATGTATGTCACTGTGTGTCTGGGCAATGTGTGTCAGTGAGTGTCTGGGCACTGTGTGTCAGTTTGTCTGGGCAATGTGTGTCAGTGAGTGTCTGGGCACTGTGTGTCAGTGTGTGTCTGGGCAATGTGTGTCAGTGTGTGTCTGGGCAATGTGTGTCAGTGTGTCTGGGAAATGTGTGCCACTGTGTGTCTGGGCAATGTGTGTCAGTGTGTCTGGGCAATGTGTGTCAGTGTGTGTGGGCACCGTGTGTCAGTTTGTCTGGGCAATGTGTGTCAGTGTGTGTCTGGGCAATGTGTGTCAGTCTGTGTCTGGGCAATGTGTGTCAGTGTGTGTCTGGGCAATGTGTGTCAGTCTGTGTCTGGGCAATGTGTGTCACTGTGTGTCTAGGCAATGTGTGTCAGTGTGTCTGGGCAATAAGTATCAGTGTGTGTCTGGTCACTGTGTGTCAGTGTGTGTCTGGGCAATGTGTGTCACTGTGTGTCTGGGCAATGTGTGTCAGTGTGTGTCTGGGCAATGTGTGTCAGTGTGTCTTGCAATGTGTGTCAGTGTGTCTGGGCAATGTGTGTCAGTGTGTGTCTGGGCTATGTGTGTCAGTGTGTGTGGGCAATGTGTGTCAGTGTGTCTGGGCAATGTGTGTCAGTGTGTGTGGGCACTGTGTGTCACTGTTTGTCTGGGCAATGTGTGTCACTGTGTGTCTGGGCAATGTGTGTCACTCTGTGTCTGGGCACAATGTGTCACTCTGTGTGTGGGCAATGTGTGTCCGTGTGTGTGTGGGCACTGTGTGTCAGTGTGTGTCTGGGCAATGTGTGTCAGTGTGTCTGGGCAATGTGTGTCAGTCTGTGTCTGGGCAATGTGTGTCAGTGTGTGTCTGGGCAATGTGTGTCCGTGTGTGTCTGGGCAATGTGTGTCCGTGTGTGTCTGGGCACTGTGTGTCAGTGTGTTTCTGGGCAATGTGTGTCAGTGTGTGTCTCGGCACTGTGTGTCAGTGTGTGTCTGGGCAATGTTTGTCACTGTGTGTCTGGGCAATGTGTGTCAGTGTGTGTCTGGACAATGTGTGTCACTGTGTGTCTGGGCACTGTGTGTCAGTGTGTGTCTGGGCAATGTGTGTCACTATGTGTCTGGGCAATGTGTGTCAGTGTGTCTGGGCAATATGTGTCACTGTGTGTGTGGGCAATGTGTGTCACTGTGTGTCTGGGCAATGTGTGTCAGTGTGTCTGGGCACTGTGTGTCAGTGTGTGTCTGGGCAATGTGTGACAGTGTGTGTGGGCAATGTGTGTCAGTTTGTGTCTGGGAAATGTGTGCCACTGTGTGTCTGGGCAATGTGTGTCAGTGTGTCTAAGCAATGTGTGTCAGTGTGTGTCTGGGCAATGTGTGTCAGTGTGTGTGGGCACCGTGTGTCAGTGTGTCTGGGCAATGTGTGTCAGTGTGTGTCTGGGCAATGTGTGTCAGTCTGTGTCTGGGCAATGTGTGTCACTGTGTGTCTGGGCAATGTGTGTCAGTGTGTGTGGGCACTGTGTGTCACTGTGTGTCTGGGCAATGTGAGTCACTGTGTGCCTGGGCAATGTGTGTCAGTGTGTGTCTGGGCACTGTGTGTCACTGTGTGTCTGGGCAATGTGAGTCACTGTGTGCCTGGGCAATGTGTGTCAGTGTGTGTCTGGGCACTGTGTGTCACTGTGTGTCTGGGCAATGTGTCTCACTGTGTGTCTGGGCAATGTGTGTCAGTGCGTCCGGGCAATGTGTGTCAGTGTGTGTCTGGGCAATGTGTGTCACTGTGTGTCTGGGCACTGTGTGTCACTGTGTGTCTGGGCAATGTGTGTCACTGTGTGTCTGGGCACTGTGTGTCAGTGTGTGTCTGGGCAATGTGTGTCACTGTGTGTCTGGGCACTGTGTGTCAGTGTGTGTCTGGGCAATGTGTGTCACTGTGTGTCTGGGCACTGTGTGTCGCTGTGTGTCTGGGCACTGTGTGTCAGTGTGTGTCTGGGCAATGTGTGTCAGTGTGTCTGGGCACTGTGTGTCAGTGTGTGTCTGGGCAATGTGTGTCAGTGTGTGTCTGGGCAATGTGTGTCAGTGTGTGTCTGGGCAATGTGTCTCACTGTGTGTCTGGGCAATGTGTGTCAGTGTGTGTCTGGGCAATGTGTGTCAGTGTGTCTTGCAATGTGTGTCAGTGTGTCTGGGCAATGTGTGTCAGTGTGTGTCTGGGCTATGTGTGTCAGTGTGTGTGGGCAATGTGTGTCAGTGTGTCTGGGAAATGTGTGTCAGAGTGTCTGGGCAATGTGTGTCAGTCTGTGTCTGAGCAATGTGTGTCAGTGTGTCTGGGCAATGTGTGTCAGTCTGTGTCTGGGCAATGTGTGTCACTGTGTGTCTGGGCAATGTGTGTCAGTGTGTATCTGGGCAATGTGTGTCACTGTGTGTCTGGGCACTATGTGTCACTGTGTGTCTGGGCAATGTATGTCAGTGTGTGTGGGCAATGTGTGTCAGTGTGTCTGGGCAATGTGTGTCAGTGTGTGTGGGCACTGTGTGTCACTGTTTGTCTGGGCAATGTGTGTCACTGTGTGTCTGGGCAATGTGTGTCACTCTGTGTCTGGGCACAATGTGTCACTCTGTGTGTGGGCAATGTGTGTCCGTGTGTGTGTGGGCACTGTGTGTCAGTGTGTGTCTGGGCAATGTGTGTCAGTGTGTCTGGGCAATGTGTGTCAGTCTGTGTCTGGGCAATGTGTGTCAGTGTGTGTCTGGGCAATGTGTGTCCGTGTGTGTCTGGGCAATGTGTGTCCGTGTGTGTCTGGGCACTGTGCGTCAGTGTGTTTCTGGGCAATGTGTGTCAGTGTGTGTCTCGGCACTGTGTGTCAGTGTGTGTCTGGGCAATGTGTGTCACTGTGTGTCTGGGCAATGTGTGTCAGTGTGTGTCTGGGCAATGTGCGTCACTATGTGTCTGGGCAATGTGTGTCAGTGTGTCTGGGCAATATGTGTCACTGTGTGTGTGGGCAATGTGTGTCACTGTGTGTCTGGGCAATGTGTGTCACTGTGTGTCTGGGCAATGTGTGTCAGTGTGTCTGGGCAATGTGTGTCACTGTGTCTGGGCAATGTGTGTCAGTGTGTGTGGGTAATGTGTGTCAGTGTGTGTGGGCAATGTGTGTCACTGTGTCTGGGCAATGTGTGTCAGTGTGTGTGGGCAATGTGTGTCAGTGTGTGTCTGGGCAATGTGTGTCAGTGTGTGTCTGGGCACTGTGTGTCAGTGTGTCTGGGCAATGTGTGTCAGTGTGTGTCTGGGCAATGTGTGTCACTATGTGTCTGGGCAATGTGTGTCAGTGTGTCTGGGCAATGTGTGTCACTGTGTGTCTGGGCAATGTGTGTCACTGTGTGTCTGGGCAATGTGTGTCACTGTGTCTGGGCATTGTGTGTCAGTGTGTGTCTGGGCAATGTGTGTCAGTGTGTCTGGGCAATGTGTGTCAGTGTGTGTGGGTAATGTGTGTCAGTGTGTGTGGGCAATGTGTGTCACTGTGTCTGGGCAATGTGTGTCAGTGTGTGTGGGCAATGTGTGTCAGTGTGTGTCTGGGCAATGTGTGTCAGTGTGTGTCTGGGCACTGTGTGTCAGTGTGTCTGGGCACTGTGTGTCACTGTGTGTCTGGGCAATGTGTGTCACTGTGTGTCTGGGCACTGTGTGTCACTGTGTGTCTGGGCAATGTGTGTCACTGTGTGTCTGGGCACTGTGTGTCACTGTGTGTCTGGGCAATGTGTGTCACTGTGTGTCTGGGCACTGTGTGTCAGTGTGTGTCTGGGCAATGTGTGTCAGTGTGTCTGGACACTGTGTGTCAGTGTGTGTCTGGGCAATGTGTGTCAGTGTGTGTCTGGGCAATGTGTGTCAGTGTGTGTGGGCAATGTGTGTCAGTGTCTGTCTGGGCACTGTGTGTCAGTGTGTCTTGGCACTGTGTGTCACTGTGTGTCTGGGCACTGTGTGTCAGTGTGTGTCTGGGCAATGTGTGTCACTGTGTCTGGGCACTGTGTGTCACTGTGTGTCTGGGCACTGTGTGTCACTGTGTCTGGGCACTGTGTGTCACTGTGTGTGTCTGGGCACTGTGTGTCAGTGTGTGTCTGGGCAATGTGTGTCAGTGTGTGTCTGGGCACTGTGTGTCACTGTGTGTCTGGGCACTGTTTGTCACTGTGTGCCTGGGCACTGTGCGTCACTGTGTGTCTCGGCACTGTGTGTCTGTGTGTGTCTGGGCACTGTGTGTCAGTGTGTCTGGGCAATGTGTTTCAGTGTGTGTCTGGGCAATGTGTGTCTGTGTGTGTCTGGGCACTGTGTGTCAGTGTGTCTGGGCAATGTATGTCACTGTGTGATTTGCGCAGGAAGTATCTTCGCTCCTCCTTTTCCTGCTATTACCCAACAACACCGGACGTGCCCTTGCAACCGAGGCTGCTCAGAGCGATGGGGAGCCGTGGACACTGACAGGTCCAGGTCTGACACACAACATCTGTTAGTGCTGAGCTCACCACCCTCAGCACCAGCTGAGGGATCAAGCCTGGGCCAGCTCCATCAGTCTCCGGGAGAACCATATTATTCCGTCCCTTTACTGGTCTCCGATTGCAATTAGAGATGCAATAATTTCTCCCCAAACGCTGCAGTTATCTGCTGACTCCGAGAATTTAATATTCATTCTTCAACTCGGGTGTCTTGTCCAGTAATTAACGTCTGCTCACTGGCCAATCAGGGCCTCAGGTTTTGCTCAACTGTGTCATAAATAAGCACTTAACAGATGTGCTATGTGTCTGACAGAAGGCTTTTACTGCAGCTCTGCTCTTTAACTGAGATAACCCTCTCTCAGATCGGGAGCTTTATTTTTAGAACCTTTGTAAGGGGTTCTCAGGAAGTGTTGTTGTGCCTTGGGTGTCTCTCTCTGGCCTTCTGCCCTCACAGCTTATGCCTGGCCTGTGAGGTACCCTGGGTGCTGCAAGAGCACCCCTGGAGAGACTGTGTCCACAGCTTATGAAGGGGGTTTTGAGACTCGTACGTCCCCACAGCTTATGCCTAGCCTGTGAGGCACCTGTGAGTGTCAAACAATCCTAACCCCTTCTTCCCTCGCCTGTGACACACAGTTGAGCGTTTTCGAGGCGCTCCTAGCTTCCCTTACACGGTTCTGACATAAGACTCACGATCAGGAGATGTAATACAATAGAACTGAGACAGGGTGATTCCAAGAGGAGCTTTAGGCTTCCAATTTATTTGACAAGGTGTATCTCAACAAACAGCAATACATCAACAAAACAATCCCCCTAAATCCCACTAAACGGACACAACGAAAATCTTTACACCATTTTAGCAGTACAATGCCCAACCTCCCACCTTTCCTGGCCTAACTGAGTTGGGAGTTCCGGGGACCAGAGGTTATACTCACTTCTGTGCCTTCTGCAGTCTAGCGGTTTGTTTCTTCTATCTTCGGTGTCTTCGGACACTGGTTTTCCTTCAGTGTCAAGAGTCTTGCTGGTTGTTGGATGACGAGGGCAGGGAACCACCCACACTGTGTCAGGAACCCCTTTTTATAGCCAGATTATCCAGTCTGCCTCTCCTGCTGAAATCGATTCTTCCCATTGGTGGGCTTTGTGATTTTGAAAAATGCAGCAGTTTTAGATAATTGCGGGTTTTTTCCACTGATGTTAACCTACTCAATGTTTGAATGGGTGTTGATTGCGTTGGCCTCCTGTAGCCATTGTGTAGGTCCTTGGGTTGTTTTGGGTTCCCCAGTTTTCTGAAGATCTGCATAATTTCTTTCCATAGTGTAAACATGGGGAAGACAATAGCCCGATAATGGCGATGAGTCAGTCCCACAGTTTTCGAGCAAGTGCTCTCCCATTGGCTTGAAAGCCCCATGCTTCGGGCTGGCTCTGTCTCACCATTGGCCCTCCGGTGTCCTCCCCCGTCCAATCACTGCTCTGCTAAGGTCAAACTGTTATCGGTTTCAATTCACAGCACAGACTGATCCCACAGCCCTTTTCCTTCTGGGTAAAATGAGGGGGTTTTTGTCCTCCCCTACATAATCCCCCATCTGACACAGTCAGACACCACTCGAGTGTATGAAAGTTCAGAGTGGTGAGAAAACCCTAGGTCCCCCAAATTGCCCAACTTTCCCCAGTTTAACTCTAAACTGATCCCGTCGATATGTATCGTAATTCCTTTTAACGCGGTACAAAGCACAGAATCCAACAGGTTACAATATACGACAGCAATATACATATCTGTACTTAAGGTTACAGCAGCAATTGTACATTGAGTCTCATTTCAGTCTTAACCATAAAACAAAGAAACCTGCCCTTCAAACTCCCCAGGGGCCATGTATGAAAACACAGTCATCCCTGGGAATAACAAAACCGCCTAAGTGTCGCGGTCAAGCTTTGTTTACACACCTTGAGTGTTTAGCAACGGCTCTCCTGGCTGTGTAGTAGCCTGAGGAACTGCGTTCTTTTTCTTTTTCTCCTGAGCTTACAGCTTGTAACTAGCAGATAAGCTACAATCAGGAGTTGGCCGATTACCAAGGCATGCGATCCCACCCGGATCCATGCCGGTATGTCTGCCCGTATTCCCAAATCCCACCATGCTGGGGGTTTAATCTGGGCAATCTCCCCTGCTAGAATTTCAGTTTTCTGCTCCATGGTGTAAAAATGTTTTTGAGACAAATCCACTGCCTGGAGGAGGGCTGTAAGTTTCTCAGGTAGTGGGGCAATGGGATAGCCAAACTGGGCAACATATTGTTATAGGTGGCTGAGGTTGTTTAGTCCCGTGAGGTGAATTGTGGAAGGTTCAGGGATGGGTGTGATTCTGGTCTGTGCCACTTGAACCTCTGCTCTGGGTTTAAAGCAAAAGCTGCTGTACGGAATTGGACACCACCTTCCCGGTCCGTGTTCATACCGTTGGGCACTTGTGGTGACACAATATGTCCCACCGCCTACATATGCTACCTGTGGAGGCATGTGGTTAGCGGCCATTACCTCCATTGTGCAATTGATAGGCTCTGCCCCAGCAGTGCTGAACCCGCATTGTGGCCTTGCAAAAGCGTTCAAGTGCTGGGGGCACAGGATTACCCCGAGAGGTCTGTACCTGTCACAGTGTGCTCCCACATTGTGACATAAGGTGGGACCTCTTGGAATCGAACATGCACCCCTCCACGAATGACTCCCACATTCTCCACTCGGTACAGGGGTGCTGGTCATGGGGACGCCCCCATCACGGGCATCCTGACCACCACACCCATGGTGGTATGGTTTGACTTTCCACAGTCCACCGGTACCGGGTAGGCTTCCGACGCTACACGAAGTTGGCAAGGACTCAAAACATTATCATAAGGGTGCAGTGCTGCTAAGTGCTGGTTGCTGATCCAGGAGGGGACCTGTCCCTGTCTCAGATCCTCGAGGTTACTCCGTCCCTCTCCCAGCGACCAGGTCCCATAGAGCACGCACACCTCATTTTTGGGCACCTTGATCGGAGGTGTTTCTATCCTCCCGAATCAAGGGGTTTACAGCCCTGGCCTGTGCCTCCAATTGAGAGATAATCTCCTTTAAGTGAACTGTCATTGCCACCTCTTGGTGGAGCGCGGATCCCACGACGGTATTCTCGTCCCCCAGGACTTTGTGTAGCTGATTCTTTAATCCATTTATCTGGAGGGCCAGCTGCATGTTATCTAAACTGTTTATGGCGGACGCCCCAGTGTTAAACCCCGTGAAAATGTCATTTAAAGTGCCACGCCTCTGCCTGCCCGGTTCGGCCCTATCCCACTGTTTATACAAGTCTGTCACACTGACATCCCCGAAGTCCAGTTCATAGAACTTCTGGAACATCTCCCGCAGCAGAGCCTGGTATACCTTCCTGCCTTCTGTCACTCTCACTCTGGAAGTGGCCACAGTGATCTCCGGGCAGGGGATGGAGGCCTCTCCGTAGGTAAAGTCCTTATGGTTGGAGTACTTGGTGGAGTTCGATCCCAACCACCCAGGCCATCTCCCCTCGTGGGAGTAGGTGACCCGGCCATCCGCCGCCGGTGTCCCTTCTCCTGTGGTCACTGTCGGCGATCTGCCCCCGGAGCATCCGAAAACCAGGGAGTCCTCGGTGTCCCCTCGGTGCCCGGTGCAGATCCTTAGCGATACCAGCATCACTAACGTCCAGCAGGGAGGTGTTGACATCTGAAAGGCAAGAAGAACATGGCCTTGCCTTGAGAGACCTCTCCAGGCTCGGCCCGCGTAACATGTTCCAAACATAAACTGCTGTACCCAACCGTCACTGCCTTACCTAAACACATATACACACAACACAAAGTAACAAAACAGGAAGGGAAAATATACACACCGCCACCCGTCCCTGGGTGCCCAGGCTACATCCTGTCACTGTATAGGCGTCGTCGACCACTCGGCTGACCGTACCCTGGGGACCAGGATGCCCTCCGCTGAGGGGCTCGTATCGTCCCTCTTAATGAGTCTTGTGCTGCCCTCCAAGGCCCTCCCGAGCCCCGGATAATCGGTGGGAGACCCTTGCTGGCGCAACAGAGCACCCTCCCTGTTGTCTTTTGCCTTCTCGGTCTGGGGCGGGAGGCTAAGTAAACAGGGGACCACGGTGCCCTGGGCTGTGGCACTCTGTCACTCCTCCTTACTGTCGGTGCAGAGTCCCACGTTATGGGCTGCAGTGCCATCTCCTCCACCTCTTGGGCTAGCCCCAGCTGCTCCACCATGGGAGGTTCAGCTTCCCCTTGGACCTTGCTAATGGTAGAGCCTTTCTCCCTACTTCTGTTAGTGGGCTGGGAACCTCTACCCAGTGGTGGGATAGCCTTACAGGAGCAGTGAACCAGCCCCGGCTGTAGAGCTTCGGGGCCCGCTGCCTCCTCCGGAGCCTCCAAATCCACCGGGGCCTGTTCCTCCCCCAGTGCCTGATTCCCTTCCCTTGCTCGTCCCCTCTGTTTTTTACCTCTTTTGGGGTCAAACAATTGACACTGATTAATGTGATACCACTTCACCCGGCGAGGTAATCGAACCGCATAGACCATAGGGCTAGCCTTGTCGACTATGCTGTATGGTCCCATATACAGTGGTTCAAATACCCCGACCCGGGCGAAGCTGCTCACCATCACCTGGTCGCCCACCTCCCAATCATGGTGACTGCGGGGTTCCAGCAGCAGCCGATTGGCACAGTGCTGTTTACCCATGTTGTTGGCCGCCTGCCAGTGAATCTGTTGAAGCTGTTCGAACAGATTCCTGACAAACCGGTCCCGGTTCACCTCTCGAAGCTGCCCTTCGGTGAGAACTGGCACCAACACATGCACTGGGGTCCTCATGATCCGGCCCGTCATCAGCTCATGGGGCGAGTACCCTGTGCTCTTTGACTGACTGGCCCGGATTCCCATGAGGACCAACGGTAAGACCTCCACCCACTTGTTCGGTGAGTCTCCCGTCTCCTTGCGCAGCCTTTCCTTTAGGGTCCGGTTCAGGCGTTCTACGGGGCCTGAGGACTGAGGGGTGTAGGCCACATGCCATTTGGCTCTTATCCCCAGCACCTTTAGGGTGGCCTGCATCACCTGGCCGGTGAAGTGGCTTCCCCGGTCGGACTCCACGATTTGAGGTAGAACCCACCGAGAGAACACCTCCCTCACCAGGATTTTTGCAGTCCCCACCGCGGTAGCTGTTCGGCAAGGGAAGGCTTCCACCCACTTGGAAAACACATCCACCAGGACGAGGCAGTATTTATAACCTCCCTGGGCGGCCGGTAGGGGTCCGATGTAGTCGATCTGGATCGACTGCCATGGTCCCTCTACCCACCTGACGTGTCCCATAGACACCTTCCTTTTCTGAGGGTCTGGATTGTTTGCAGCACAAACCAGACAGCCCGCACAGAAGTTGCGGACGTCTTCCCGGAGGTCTGGCCACCACCCTGCCTTTTCTACCCGTTGCCAGGTAGATTCCGGCCTGGGGTGTCCCGCACCTGGACCCTCATGGGCCAGTTGAAGGAATTCCCTCCGGTGTTGTGGCGGCACTACCCATTTGTCCCCTTTAAACAACATGCCTTCCCGCACAGCGATATCTACAGCACTGTATGGGCCCTCCGCCTTTTCCCCCCTTTTTATAGCAGCCAAGGCAGCCTTCAGGATCGGATCCTGCATCAGGACTACTTTAAGGTCCGGGGCCGCAGCCGCCCCTACGCTCCCTTGTGTCCCTGGCTTGCTTCTTGCTGCTGCTATCCTGCCTGTCTCGTATGGGTCCTATGGGCGACCTGTGCGAGCACCTTCCCTTGCCAGCAGGTCTGCCTGCTGGTTACCTTCCCCCCGAGGCTCAGTTTTGGAGTGGGCCTTTACCTTATGGATATATACATCCCCGGTTTCTCCCACTGCAGCCACGATCTTTTCTAGCAGGGGTTTGGTCACAAGGGGCTTCCCATCCACAGAGGTGTACCCCCGGCGTGACCAAATCGCCAGATACTCTGTACACCAATTGCAAGTGAACATGCTGTCCGAGCAAATCGTGTATGGGGTAGGGAATTCCTCGGGGTGTGTGACCACATACATCACCGCCGAGAGTTCCGCCTGCTGGGCGCTCAGGGTGCATGGGAGTTTAAGAGCCAAGGCAATTCCTGCCTTGGGATCCGAAACTCCGCAGCCCGTGAGTCTTGTACCCGCGGACACTGAACTGGAGCCATCAACGTAGATCTCGCGGCCTGTGGGGTGTATCCCTGCCCGAAATCCAAAGTTAATGTCCGACACTCCCTCCACAGAGCATCGATGCGGCTGCCCTGGATAGATTAAATTTGCTGAGAGCCTGGGCTCGCAGAGGCCCTTGACCTTTAAAGTCATTTGGGAGAGGAGGAGGGTCCAGCGAGTGATTCTAGCTCTGCTCACTGTCCCGTCCTTAATCCTCCCGTCCAACAGCATCTGCGTCGGGGTATGATGGGTGAGGAGTGTAATGGGGGATATTCCGGTCAAGATTGGAGTATCCCTTTTCTACCTCCGTGAGGACCCTGGAGGAGTACACCACTGGTCTCAGCTGACCGTTTCACCCCTGGAGCAACACTGCACTTAAGCTGTCACCACTGGCTGCCACCTCCAGGAAGAATTCCCTCCCCCCCATCAATTGCCCCGAGGGCTGGTGCTACCTGCAGGTCTCTCTTAAGACGGACAAATGCTGCCTCACAGCCCTTGTCCCATTCCCACTCGACCCCCTTATGTAGGAGTCTGAGCACAGGGGCGGCAGTGGCTGCACAGTCCTCGATGAAGTCCCTACAGTAGCCAGTGATTCCCAGGAAAGACTTTACCCCCGACACATCCCTAGGGACAGGGAGTTCCTGCACTGCCTTTCTTCTAGCCTCATCAATGGCCCTTTCTCCTGCCCTTATCGTCAGGCCCAGGAATTTTACCTCTCCTAGACCTATCTGGGCTTTCTTGGGGTTAACTTTAAAACCCCCTTCCTTCAGTAAGACCAGCAGTTCGGCCAGCAGTGGACCGTGTTCCTCACTGCTGCCTGTGAACAACAACAGGTCGTCCACATACTGGACCAGCTGGTGTGGCTGGCTGAAGCCTTTTAAGCAGTTCGCCATGCATTGGTGAAAGATGCTGGGACTATTATGAAAGCCCTGTGGGAGGCAGCTCCAGGTATACTGCTGTTCCCGGAAGGTGAAGGCAAACTTGTACTGGTCTTCCCTCCGTACAGGGATAGACCAGAACCCGTTGGATATGTCCAACACTGTGAACGTGGTTGTGGATGCAGGGATTTCCCCTATCAGATCCACAACCGCCGCTACTGTGGGGGCACAAGCTGGGATGTTTTTATTGAGCACCCTATAATCCACCGTAGCCCTCCAAGAATTGTCCGGTTTCCTAACCGGCCAAAGCGGGGAGTTGACATGGGTGGCTATGGGTCTCAAAACACCCTGCTCGACAAGCGAGCTTAAAGCTGTCTCCAAGTCTGCTTCTGCCTCTCGGGGAAAGCCATACTGCTTTTGCGGGCGGGACATGGGATCCCCATCTATTCTAACCTCCACTCCTGTGACTCTCCCACAGTCGTGTTTACGGGTGGCAAATGCTGCAAGATTTGCTTGTACATAGGCCCGGTACTCAGCCGGGGTGTTACCGACCAGAACCTCCAGGTCGTAACCCCCCTTTGGCTTCATTGTACACAGAGTCCCTTTTCCCTGTTTCTTATCAATAACCATGACTTCTCCCTCTGCTCCCGTGCCCACTGTGCCCCATAGACAGTGATTCCTCAAGTCTACTAGGATCTGGCGAGCGATGATAAAATCAGCCCCCAAGATCCCTTTTCCCACCTGCTCCCAGTTCATCAAGACGCACTTCCATTGTGTTTGGAGTGCTCCTAAACAAACTGCGAGCAGGACTGAGAAAAACCCAGCCTTCTCATTACCTGTGAACCCAACTAGTTGATACTGCACCCCGTTTGATAGAGGTGAGGTTGTGGGGTCCTCCGAATGGACTGTCGTGCTGGAAGCACCAGTGTCCAAAAGGTAAGTACCCAGTACACCCTCAACCTCCATCTTGACCCAGGGTCGTCCCCAGGGGTCGTATTCTAGTGGGCACAGGTATGCAGGCTGGGTCTGGGCTAGTCACGGCCTCTGTACTGGCAGGGTTGCTGGTGCTTCCCTGCCTGTTGCCGTGGCTACCTTCCCAGTCCCCTCCAGCACTGTCTTCACTGCAGCTACTATCTGGTCAAGGGATGGTGAGGAGCTCACTCCACTTCCCCCACTCTGGGCAGCTCCTGAAGGACTTCTCCCCCCATATCTCTTTACTGGGCTCCTGCAATCCCTTTTAAAATGCCCAGCTTTCCCGCACCCGTAGCACACTCCCTCCTTATCAGACGAGCGGCCACCCTCCTGGTGCCATTCCCTTTTGGGAATCGAGTTGGGTTTTACTTCATTTACCCGACCTTTGGAGGTTTTCTCCTCCTCCCCTCCTCCATTCCATTGGACCAGTGCCAGTTGCCTGACCACTGCTTCCTCGGTGAGGTTGGGGTCCCGGGAATCGAACCACAGTTCTGCCCTGGCCTTGAGCCAGGGCAAGCAGTTTGCCACCAGCATCCTCAGCCAGCGGCCAGTCTGTACCGCGGAAAGATTCGCCCGGTCGAGGAGCTCCCCACAGGCTGCGTGGTATACCACCCACAGCCTGTCCACAAACGCCTGCGGGGTTTCCCCTGCGAGCTGCCTTGTCCTTTCAACCCGTTCGAAAGGACTGCCGTCATCGAAGCCCATAGCCTCAAGGACGGCCCTCTGGACCTCAGTAAATGTACGCTGTCCCCTCCGGCATTCTGACGGTAGGGCCTGGTACAATTTGCTGTCCAGAGAGAAGAGCAGCAGCTTGGCTGTCTCTTCCTCGTCGCACCCATTAATTTCCCCGGCCTGCATCACCTCCATGAAGTGGATAGACGGGTCCCCGCTGCGAGTGAGTTTGGCCAAATGGGCCACCATGGCCCTGAGTGATTGAACTCCATGGGGAATAATAAAGTCGCTCTCCAGCGCTCCCCGACCTTGGCCACCTCCCTGTGGAGGACCGTACTTGTGCTGCCTGACCGGGCACATCCGCCCTGGTTCAGGATCTTTCTGCGCTGGTCCCTCTACCTCCGGCTGTCCCACCATACCCGGTGCAGCAGACAGTGCCTGGTCGCCTGATCCAGCCTTTAACTGACCCTCGGCTGGAGCCTCACATCCCTGCTGCCGAGCGGGACACATTGGTCCTGCCCCCAGCCCTGGGTATGCTACTACCTGCGTGCCCCGCCCCTCCTGGTACCCCACCGGACAAACCACCGGTGCCTCAGGAGGTGGTCGGGCGTCTCTTGCCTTTGGATTCTCCTCTACCCCCCAATACTCTCCTTTGTCCCCTGTGGACCCTCCGGGTCCTATCAGGGTGACCATCCCCTTTGCCTGGGATAGAGCGTGGGTGAGAGTTTTAATCCTCTCCTGGCAGGGACCGTGATCTGCAAACTCACTGCGACTGGCCACTTTATAGGCTGCCTGTACGTCTTTTAATTTATTCTCTAGTTCCCAAATTTTCTGGGTGTACCGAGAGTTCTGTTCCCGGAGGGACCCCTCACTACCCTTGGCCTCAGTGACCTGACACTGAAGATAGTCCCGGCTATTTCGGAAGGTCTCCTCAACTGCCGGTTCCTTTGCTGCTCCCCAGCTAATTCGGTCAGCAGGTTGTCCCCAACCACAGCCCGGATAGCAGAGAGCTCCTCTGATTTCTGAAGACTCTGTTCGAAGTCCTTCACCCGCTGGTCGAGCTTTCGGACTTGGCGAGTGAGGCAGATAAGCCAGATGGCCTTTTCCACCCTGTGGTTGTGGTCCTTCCCTGCTGTCCACTGGGCAGCAGCATCCACTGGGCGCTCTGCCCGAGTGAGGGCTTGTACCCAAGGTTTGGTGAGGTTCACCTTGCCAAAAATGTATGAGGAAATTCTCTCCTCCATTTTAGTTTCCTCTCTTATCACCTCATCTGTGATATTAACATCTCCTGTTTGCTTATGTCCTGCCGTGGTCGCCATGTTCTGTAAAGGGTTCTCGGGGAGTGTTGTTGTGCCTTGGGTGTCGCTCTCTGGGCTTCTGCCCTCACAGCTTATGCCTGGCCTGTGAGGTACCCTGAGTGCTGCAAGAGCACCCCTGGAGAGACTGTGTCCACAGCTTATGAAGGGGGTTTTGAGACTCGTGCGTCCCCACAGCTTATGCCTGTGTGAGTGTCAAACACTCCTAACCCCTTCTTCCCGAGCCTGTGACACACAGTTGAGCATTTTCGAGGCGCTCCTAGCTTCCCTTACACTGTTCTGACATAAGACTCACGATCAGGAGATATAATACAATAGAACTGAGACAAGGTGATTCCAAGAGGAACTTTAGGCTTCCAATTTATTTGACAAGGTGTATCTCAACAAACAGCAATACATCAACAAAACAATCCCCCTAAATCCCACTAAACGGACACAACGAAAATCTTTACACCAGTTTAGCAGTACAATACCCAACCTCCCACCTTTCCTGGCCTAACTGAGTTGGGAGTTCCGGGGACCAGAGGTTATACTCACTTCTGTGCCTTCTGCAGTCTGGCAGTTTGTTTCTTCTATCTTCGGTGTCTTCGGACACTGGTTTTCCTTCAGTGTCGAGAGTCTTGCTGGTTGTTGGATGACGAGGGCAGGGAACCACCCACACTACATCAGAAACCCCTTTTTATAGCCAGATTATCCAGTCCGCCTCTCCTGCTGAAATCGATTCTTCCCATTGGTGGGCTTTGTGATTTTGAAAAATGCAGTAGTTTTAGATTATTGCGGGTTTTTTCCACTGATGTTAACCTACTCAAGGTTTGAACGGGTGTTGATTGCGTTGGCCTCCTGTAGCCATTGTGTAGGTCCTTGGGTTGTTTTGGGTTCCCTAGTTTTCTGAAGATCTGCATAATTTCCTTCCATAGTGTAAACATGGGGAAGACAATAGTCCGATAATGGCTGTGGGTCAGTCCCACAGTTTGAGCAAGTGCTTTCCCATTGGCTTGAAAGCCCCATGCTTCGGGCTGACTCTGTCTCACCATTGGCCCTCCGGTGTCCTCCCCCGTCCAATCACTGCTCTGCCAAGGTCAAACTGTTATCGGTTTCAATTCACAGCCCTTTTCCTTCTGGGTAAAATGAGGGGGTTTTCGTCCTCCCCTACACCTTTAAGGCCCATTATTACATTCTGTCCCTCGATTTCTTTTTCTCTGTTTTCTCTCCTGAGTCCTCAATCCTCACCTGCCCTCTGGTTCCAAACCCATCATCATCAGAGGCAGTCCCTCGGAGTCGAGGAAGACTTGCTTCCACTCTAAAAGTGAGTCCTCAGGTGGCTGAACAGTCCAATACAAGAGCCACAGACCCTGTCACAGGTGGGACAGACAGTGGTTGAGGGAAAGGGAGGGTGGGACTGGTTTGCCGCACGCTCCTTCCGCTGCCTGCGCTTGGTTTCTGCATGCTCTCGGCGACGAGACTCGAGGTGCTCAGCGCCCTCCCGGATGCACTTCCTCCACTTAGGGCGGTCTTTGGCCAGGGACTCCCAGGTGTCGGTGGGGATGTTGCACTTTATCAGGGAGGCTTTGAGGGTGTCCTTGTAACGTTTCCTCTGACCACCTTTGGCCCGTTTGGCCGTGAAGGAGTTCCAAGTAGAGCGCTTGCTTTGGGAGTCTCGTGTCTGGGGGACATGCGGACAATGTGGCCCTGCCCAGCGGAGCTGGTCGAGTGTGGTCAGTGCTTCAATACTGGGGATGTTGGCCTGATCGAGGACGCTAACGTTGGTGCGTCTGTCCTCCCAGGGGATTTGCAGGATCTTGCGGAAACATCGTTGGTGGTATTTCTCCAGTGACTTGAGGTGTCTACTGTACATGGTCCATGTCTCTGAGCCATACAGGAGGGTGGGTATCACTACAGCCCTGTAGACCATGAGCTGGGGGTGAGGTACCTACTGTACATGGTCCATGTCTCTGAGCCATACGGGAGGGTGGGTATCACTACAGCTCTGTAGACCATGAGCTTGGTGGCAGATTTGAGGGCCTGGTCTTCGAACACTCCTTTCCCCAACTGGCTGCTCTCCATGTGTTGGTTGTTCCCAAACCCTGACCTTGTCTGCAGCGCGTGCACACGAGCACAGCCCCCCGTGGGACTCACAGTCTGGTGGGCAGGAGCTGGGAAACCATTGATTCTTTCCCTCGGCCCCCTCCCAGAGGCACTGTGTCTGCCTGACTGTCACAGCTCAGATTGTGGAGGGGGATTGACAGGGTAGATGCAGGGAGGAGGTTTCCCCCTGGCTGGAGAGTTTAGAACCAGGGGGTCACAGTCTCAGGACAAGGGGTCGGCCATTTGGGACTGAGATGAGAAGGAATTTCTTCACTCAGAGGGTGGTGAATCTTTGGAATTCTCTGTCCCAGAGGGCTGTGGAGGCTCAGTCGTTGAGTATATTCAAGGCTGAGATCAATAAATTTGTGAAGTCTCGGGGAATCGAGGGATATGGGGATCGGGCGGGAAAGTGGAGTTGAGGTTGAAGATAAGCCACGATCTCATTGAATGGTGGAGCAGGCTCGAGGGGCCGAATGGCTGACTCCTGCTCCTAATTCTCATGTCCTTATTAGCGAACTGAACACAGACGAGCGGGCCACCTGACACGGACCAGTACCACACGAGTGGGTACATTTACCCACTGTCCCTCCATTTTCTGAAATGAGCCCCAGATTCGGGCTGTACTTACACTCTCTCACATTTATAGACACTTTAGCCTCAAACACAGTAAAATTCACAAGCTCTGGAATGCTAACTTTAACTGTGTTGGTGAGTAAGATTTTCAGTCCTCAGGCACAATTAAGAAAAGCAGGAGGAAGCCTCAGTGATATTAGCTCCACAGCAGGGAGTGCCTTATCAGAGCAATAAAGAACGCTTTATAATGGCCTTGGTGCCTTGAGTGTTCTGTCTGTCAGCCTGGCTTAGTTGGGAGCAGTCCCATCTCAAGTGAGTAGGTTGTGGCTTCAACCCAGTCCAGCAACTGATGCTTTAAGAGGCTGAATTCTGAGAGGTGCGATTGTCCAACTGTCCGACTGTCCGACTGCCGAGATCGGTGTGAAAGATCCCATGGGGCTATTTGAGGAAAAGCGGAAATCCTTCTCGTGTTCCGGCTCCGATTCCTCCTCAACTCTGAACAGATTGATTCATTTCGCTGTGTTGGCGGGGCCTTGTTGTGCCCAACTGTAATGTAAGTATGCCTGGGTTTCCCTGCCACCAGGGGGAGCAACCGTCGGAGGTCATTGGGCCACAGACACACACGTGCAGCCCCTGTACTGAAAGAAAGCCTCCACGGTTAATCCTCACTTTGAGAGCTAATAAAGTAGAGTCAGGTCGCACCTGATTCTTCACTCAGAGAATTCCCTACCACAGAGAGTTGTTGAGGCCAGTTCATTAGATATATTCAAGAGGGAGTTCGATGTTGCCCTTACGGCTAAAGGGATCAAGGGGTATGGAGAGAAAGCAGGAATGGAGTAATGATCACATTGAATGGTGGTGCAGGCTCAAAGGGCCGAATGGCCTACTCCTGCACATATTTTCTATGTTTCTGTGTTTCACGGCACTAAGCCTATTGAGTTATTGCATACGCAACACCAACCTACAGAGCAACAGCGCCTGTGCGTCCAAAATAAATGATGTTGTGTCTGAGGGATGTGATAAAGAGGAATATAAACGCCTCGTGACTTTGGTCCACTTGGTAGGTAGTCACTTGGATTCTATTGACATTTTTGCTTTCATACGTAAAATAACAATCATAGAATCATAGAACAGTACCGCACAGAAGGAGGCCATTCGGCCCATCGAGTCCATGCTGGCTTCTTCAAAGAGCAATCCCATCAGTCCCACTCGCCCCCCCTGCTCTTTCCCCATATCCCTGCAATATTCTTCTCCTTCCAGTAGTTATCCAATTCCCTTTCAAAGGCTCCTATTGAGCGCGGAAGAGCTGTGTGACATGCAAGTCCATTGGTTGTGACTTTCCCATGTCGGGAGTTCCCCGCGCTAACGCACTGAGAGAGGTGTACAACGCCTCCCTTAGCACTCGGCCCCACATTGGGCCCAGCTGCTCACTATTACTGACTGAGGCGCAAAACATTCCCGGGCGCAAACTTTACAGCCCCAAACTTTACCGCCCCAACCAAAATCATCAACTCCGAAAATCCAGCCGAGGGAGATCGGGCAGGAAAGTGGAGTTGAGGTCGATGATCAGCCGTGATCTCATTGAATGGCGGAGCAGGCTCGAGGGGACGAATGGCCGACTCCTGCTCCGATTTCTTCTGTTTGTTTGTGAAAAGGTTGGAATTCCTTGCCTTACATAAGCTCCATGCGACAGGGACTACAGTGGTTTCAGAAGCCCCAACACCACCTCCTGCGGGCAACGAGCGATGGCCATAATCGCTGCCTTGCCAATATCTCCAGCATCCCATGAGCAACAAAGGACAGCGAGCTGGAATGGGTACAGAGCCTTTCATGTGGAAAATCCTCCTGAGGCACTTCAGAGAGGCAATGGAATCAACATCCGAACAGAAGAGGGAGATTAGGAGCCGTCGCCGGAAGCTTGGCTGAGCAGATGGAGTTCTGAGAAAGTCCTTAAAATGTAGAACAAGAAATAGAAACTGTGTGCGTCAGATAAGGGCAACGCAGTCCGTTTCTGATCACTCAAAGTCAGGGGTTCCACTCAATTAACATAATGCTCTAATAATGCGAATTAAGCAGTGTAAATAATGCAGCAAAGTGAGAAATTAGTGCTAATAAAGGTTAGTTATCAGATAATTTAAATGAAGGGACTTTAAATGAAGATTAAACTGTTTGAAGCTGAGATATTCCCTCCATTCCTGTTAGATTTCAATATCCTTTAAAGGTCAAACCATCCATCTTGCAGATCAATAGGGATTCTTTTATCTTTTGCACTAATTTACATTCCGTTTTTTCTATTTAGTCCAATTTAATTGTTTCTAACTAATTAATGAAAATTACACGATTGTTCCTTCTGGACGTGATTAAAAGACGCATAAATTAAATGAACACAGCATTCTGTTTGCCGGTAACACATGCTGCACATACTCACTCTCCATCTCACTGCTCATGTACCTGTGACTGAGATCGGCTTCCACAGGCATTGATCAGCCCTCTGTCCCTCACCCTTGAGCCCTTTCTCTCTGTGTTGGGACAGTGGCTGTCATCGGGCGATTTGGCCATGGAGGGCAGTGTGACTGAATCCAATCATATCCTCGCTCAACAGGCAACATTCTGGAAACTCAGCCAATGTGGATCCTTCATATGCCAACAATCTACCTCATTTTTTTTTGCTTGGAAACAGAAGGCTGAGGGGTGACCTCATCAAGGTCTTCAAAATTATGAAAGGTTTTGATAGAGTAGATACAGAGAGAGAACGTAAGAACATAAGAATTAGGAGCAGGAGTCGGTCATTCGGCCCCTCGGGCCTGCTCCGCCATTCAATGAGATCACGGCTGATCTTCGACCTCAACTCCACTTTCCTGCACTCTCCCCATTATCACTTGATTCCCTTAATATCCAAAAATCTATCGATCTCTGCCTTGAATACACTCAACGACTGAGCCTCCACAGCCCTCTGGGGCAGAGAATTCCAAAGATTCACCACCCTCTGAGTGAAGAAGTTTCTCCTCATCTCAGTCCTAAATGGCCGACCCCTTATCCTGAGACTGGGACCCCTGGTTCTAGACTCCCCAGCCCGGGGGAAACATCCTCCCTGCATCTACCCTGTCAAGCCCTGTAAGAATTTTGTATGTTTCAATGAGATCACCTCTCATTCTTCTAAACTCTACATATCGGCCCAGTCTACTCAATCTCTCCTCATAGGACAATCCCCCCATCCCAGGAATCAGTCTGGTGAACCTTCGTTGCACTCTCTTGATGGCAAGTATATCCTTCCTTAGGTAAGGAGACCCAAACTGTACACAATACTCCAGGTGTGGTCTCACCAGGGCCCTGTATAATTGCAGTAAGACGTCTTTACTCTTATACTCAAATCCTCGTAATAAAGGCCAACGTACCATTTGCTTTCTTAATCACTTGCTGTACCTGTACGTTAACTTTCAGTGATTGGTGTACAAGGACACCAGGTCTCTCTGAACACCAACATTTCCCAATCTCTCACCGTTTAAATACTCTGCTTTTCTATTTTTCCTACCAAAGTGGATAACTTCACATTTCCCCACATTATATTCCATTTGCCATGTTCTTGCCCACTCACTGAGCCTGTCTATATCCTCTTGAAGCCTCTTTGCATCCTCCTCACAACTTACATTCCCACCTAGCTTTGTATCATCAGCAAACCTGGATATATTACATTTAGTCCCCTCATCCAAATCATTGATACAGATTGTGAATAGCTGGGGCCCCAGCACTGATCCTTGCGGTACCCCACTAGTTACAGTCTGCCAACCCGAAAATGACCCGTTTATTCCTACTCTCTGTTTTCTGTCCATTAACCAATCCTCAATCCATGCCAGTATATTAACCCTAACCCCATGAGCCCTAATTTTGTTTAATAACCTCTTGTGTGGCACCTTATCGAATGCTTTCTGAAAATCCAAATACACCACATCAACTGGTTCCCCCTGATCTATCCTACTAGTTACAACCTCAAAACTCTCAAAACAATTTGTCAAACACGGTTTCCCTTTCTTAAATCTGTGTTGACTCTGCCAATCCTGTTATTATTTTCTAAGTGCCTTGTTACCACATCTTTAATACTAGATTCTAGCATTTTCCCTACTATTGATGTCAGGCTAACTGGTCTGTAGTTCCCTGTTTTCTCTCTCCCTCCTTTCTTAAATTGCGGAGTTATATTAGCTACCTTCCAATCTGCAGGAACCGTTCTAGAATCTATGAAATTTTGGAAGATTTCAACCAATGCATCCACCATCTCTATAGCCACCTCTTTCAAAAATCGAGGATGCAGGCCATCAGGTCCAGGGGATTTATCGGCTTCCAGTCCCATTAATTGATCCAGTACTATTTTTTTACGAATACTAATTTCTTTCAGTTCCTCTTTCTCGCTAGACCCTTGCTTCTCTACTATCTTTGGCAACTTTTTTTCGTCTTCTTCCATGAAAATGGAAACAAAGAATTTGTTTAATTTCTTGGCAATTTCCTTATTCACATTATAATTTCTCCTGTCTCAGCCTGTAAGGGACCTACATTTGCTTTTACTAATCCTTTCCTTTTTACATACCGAGTACAGTCTGTTTTTATGTCTTTCGCTAGTTTACTCTCAGATTCTATTTACCCTTGCTTGCTTCTGTGCTGAATTCTAAAATCCTCCCAATCCTTCGGCTTACTGCTTCTTTTGGCAACATTATAAGCCTCGTCCTTTGATCTAATACTATTTTTAACTTCTCTTGTTAGCCACAGTTGAACCACTTTTCCTGTGGGGATTGTGTGCCTTGTGGGGAAGAGAAAAATTAGGGCCATCAATATAAAACAGTCACTAATAAATCCAATGGGGAGTTCAGGAGAAACTTCTTTACCCAGAGAGTGGTGAGAATGTGGAACTCGCTGCCACAGGGAGGGGTTGAGGTGAATAGTGTAGATGTATTTAAAGGAAGGTTAGCTAAACATATGAGGGCGAAGGGAATAGAGGGTTATGCTGATAGATTTAGATGAGGAAAGACGGGAGGAGGCTCGAGTGGAGCATAAACGCCGGCATGGACTGGTTGGGCCCAATGGCCTGTTTCTGTGCCGTATATCCTGTGTAATCCTGTGTAATCTTATCCTCATTTGATTTCCATACATGTCCATACATGATCAGGAGCAGCCACTGCTGTATCCCCCTCCATGAGGCCAATTGCAAAGCCCCGACAGTATCCGAACTGAATCGACCCAAGGACCTCCTGCCCTGAGCTCACAATGTGTTAACCCACTGGGCCATCAAAATCCTCACTGCCAGCAGTCGCAGGAGTTCTGCTGTTTACCAATCACACACTCATTAAAATACAAATTAGCTTCATTGAAGAAATATGTAATAAAAAACGAGGACATATAACATGACACAAACAGAAATGCAAATAAGTGATGTTATGTAGGCTAATTATGCGGCTAATGCTTTAATCTTTTATTGAAAAATCAACGGTTCTGCAATTCAATCAGTTTTACAACATGCAAATTTACCTTCAGTGTTCAGTAGCGTTTCTTGAATAAAAGAGTGCCGTTTGTAAGTGTCAGGCGCTGGCTGGAGTCCGAATCACTGAAGGGATTCTGACACCTACGTTGTCCCGTCACTTTTATTCCCTGCTTCCTCGCCTCTTCTGTGTCAGCCGTGGCTCAGGGGCCAGCACTCTCGCCTCTGAGTCAGAAGGTCGTGGGTTCGAGTCTCACTCCAGCGACTTGAGCACATAAACCTAGGCTGACACTCCCAGTGCAGTACTGAGGGAGTGCCGCACTGTCGGAGGGGCAGGGCTGAGGGAGTGCCGCACTGTCGGAGGGGCAGTGCTGAGGGAGTGCCGCACTGTCGGAGGGGCAGTACTGAGGGAGTGCCGCACTGTCGGAGGGGCAGTACTGAGGGAGTGCCGCACTGTCGGAGGGGCAGGGCTGAGGGAGTGCCGCACTGTCGGAGGGGCAGTGCTGAGGGAGTGCCGCACTGTCGGAGGGGCAGTGCTGAGGGAGCGCCGCACTGTCGGAGGGGCAGTGCTGAGGGAGTGCCGCACTGTCGGAGGGGCAGTGCTGAGGGAGTGCTGCACTGTCGGAGTGGCAGTACTGAGGGAGTGCCACACTGTCGGAGGGGCAGTACTGAGGGAGTGCCGCACTGTCGGAGTGGCAGTACTGAGGGAGTGCCGCACTGTCGGAGGGGCAGTACTGAGGGAGTGCCGCACTGTCGGAAGGGTGGTACTGAGGGAGCGCCTCACTGTCGGAGGGGCAGTACTGAGGGAGTGCCGCACTGTCGGAGGTGGCGTATTTCGGTTGAGACGGTAAACCGAGGCCCCATCTGCTCTCTCAGATGAACTGAGGGAGATTGGGGGAGGGCGGGGAGACTGGGGGAGGGCGGGGAGACTGAGGCTGGGGGGGGGGAGTGCGGGGAGACTGGGGGAGGGGTGGGGGGGAGACTGGGTGAGGTGAGGAGATCTGTGATCGTGAGGTGTTATGAAGGAATAAATCAGAGTAGGACATGGGGCGATGGATCTTGAGCTGAGCTCAATGGGAAAGCAGGAAGGATGATTGACAAAAGAATCGTAGGCAACACGAGGAAGAACTCTTTCACGCAGCGAGTGGTTAGAATCTGGAATGCGCTGCCTGAGAGGGCGGTAAGGGCAGACTCAATTTTATTTTGTAAACTGGGTGATGGTGTGAGCTGTGAGGGGGATGCTAAGAGGCTGCAGGGTGACTTGGACAGGTTAGGTGAGTGGGCAAATGCATGGCAGATGCAGTATAATGTGGATAAATGTGAGGTTATCCACTTTGGGGGCAAAAACACAAAGGTAGAATATTATCTGAATGGCGGCAGATTAGGAAAAGGGGAGGTGCAACGAGACCTGGGTGTCATGGTACATCAGTCACTGAAAGTTGGCATGCAGGTACAGCAGGCGGTGAAGAAGGCAAATGGTATGTTGGCCTTCATAGCGAGGGGATTTGAGTATAGGAGCAGGGAGGTCTTACTACAGTTGTACAGGGCCTTGGTGAGGCCTCACCTGGAATAGTGTGTTCAGTTTTGGTCTCCTAATCTGAGGAAGGATTTTTCTTGCTATTGAGGGAGTGCAGCGATGGTTCACCAGACTGATTCCCGGAAGGTTGGACTGACATATGAGGAGAGACTGGATCAACTTGGCCTTTATACACTGGAGTTTAGAAGGATGAGAGGGGATCTCATAGAAACTTACAAGATTCTGACGGGACTGGACAGGTTAGATGCGGGAAGAATGTTCCCGATGTTGGGGAAGTCCAGAACCAGGGGACACAGTCTTAGGATAAGGGGGAGGCCATTTAGGACCGAGATGAGGAGAAACTTCTTCACTCAGAGAGTTGTTAACCTGTGGAATTCCCTGCCGCAGAGTTATTGATGCCAGTTCATTGGATGTATTCAAGAGGGAGTTAGATGTGGCCCTTATGGCTAAGGGGATCAAGGGGTATGGAGAGAAAGCAGGAAAGGGGTACTGAGGTGAATGATCAGCCATGATCTTATTGAATGGTGGTGCAGGCTCGACGGGCCGAATGGCCTACTCCTGCACCTATTATCTATGTTTCTATGTAAAGGGAGTCGGATAAGTATCTGAAGGAAAAAAAATGCAGGGCTACGGGGAAACGCGGGGGAGGGGGACTGGCTGAGAGCCGGCAAGGGCTCGATGGGCTGAATGGCCTCCTTCCGTGCTGTGACCATTCTAGGATTGTCTGAAGGATGAGTGGGGAGGGGGAATAGGAGCTGTTGAGGAAGGTAAGAACAGGAGGGGGCCATTCAGTCCCTTGAGCCTGGTCCACCATTCTCCATCCTGCCTTGGCTCCAACAACAGAGAGAACTGTCTATATAGCCCAGACTGAGGGAATTAAGAGCTCCTCCTTGCACTGACTGTGAGGGTTCCGTATCGTTAGTCGGGGACAGTGTCAGTCAGAATTGTACAGATTTGCAATCCCAATCCGCAAACCGCAGGCTCGGTGCGGAAATGGAAGCTGCGAATTGCTCCGTGGGTGAGGTTGGGAGAGGGTTTCTGATGGAGGAATTTGACCACGATTGGGGAACCTATCCACCTCCCACTTGGTGTTGAAACCCCAGCCAACGTCAACAGAACAATATTGAACTAGCATTAAATTTAAAAGAGAGAGATTTCCAAATGACTGTAAAAGTGAACTAGATCATAAAGATTTAACTGGATTACAGCTCTTTAACACTTATCTTTCATTCAGTCATTACCCATGCAGGACTTTTTTAATATACTGACAACTGTGTTTTGATTTGACTCCATTAGCGCTCTGTGTGTGTGTGTGTGCAGGGACAGTGCCTGCATTAATATTACGGCAGCACAGTGGAAGGGAAATTAGTTTTTAATTGATCGATGTGTGGAACCTGCCTAAGGAGGACCGTTTGTTTCTGCGGAGAATATTCAGTTCTGAGGCTGACCCTGAGAGTCCAAATTCATTACTCGTGCTCCATAAACATTGACTTGGGGGAGCAAGAGGTTTTCTAACACTCCGTGGAAGGGGGTTTGATGCTGAACTTTGGGGATCTCAGCCCCGGTTACATCTGCCCGACGAGTTGGTGGGACCAGGGTTCGCAATCTCCGGGATTTCCCAGAAACCTCCAGCAATTATAGATTGTTTTTTATTTGTTCTCGGGGTGTAGGCATCGCTGGCAAGGTCAACATTTATTGCCCGTCCCTAATTACCCTCGAGACAACTGAGGGTCAACACATTGCTGTGGGTCTGGAGTCACATATCGGCCAGACCGGGTAAGGGCGGCAGATTTCCTTCCCTGAAGAATATCAGTGAACCCGATGGGTTTTTATGACAATCCGGTAGTCTCATGGTCACCAATACTGACACTGGCTTTATATTCCAGATTTATGTAATTAACTGAATTTAAATTCCCCAGCTGCCCAGGGTGGGATTTGAACTCGTGTCTCTGGATCATCAGTCCAGGCTTCGGGATTATTAGTTCAGTGACAGTACCACTACCCTACCGTTCCCTGAGTTATCTGTGAAAGGTTTGAGGTATTCCTGAGAGATTTGAATTCATGTCTCTGGATCAGTAATCCAGGCCTCGGGATTACTGGTCCCGTAACATAACCGCTGCCCGACCGTTCTCTCCAGGACACTGAGGCGTCCGACACGCGGGAGAAAAATACATCGGGGCATTAAACAACGCGCCTTCCTTTCATTTTCTTTCAACACTTTTGTTTATGAGCAGTAAAAATATTGGAGATGGAAAAAGGCAGTTTGACCAGGTCGGGAAGGACAGTGGGGGGGTGGGGCGGGGGCAGGGGGCGGGGGCCAGGGGGAGGTGAGGAATGGGGCGGGGCTGCGGAGGACAGTGGGGGGGCGGGGGAGAGGTGGGGGAGTTCCACTCCAAAGCGTCATTTATATAATTGCTATTGTGGGATCTTGCTGTGCGCAAAATGGCCGCTGCATTTGTCCGCATCGCAACAGTTTCCGCGGCTTTGCAATATTCCACTGTACGTGAAGCCCTTTGATGGAGCAAATAAAACACACATCTTTCTATTGAACCTCTGATCTCCAGGCGTGACCATCTGGTGACTTGTCGAGCTCAATCAGTCGGCATCAAGATCAAGTAGACGGACAGAGTCACAGTAACTCACCGAGAATGGCCACGCTTACCTTGGAGTGCAGCAACTGTTGGCCTGCAGGCTGTCGCGGCAGCCATGTTGTGCACAGCAAGACTCCACGACACCGGTTCCGTGCGTCCCAGCACCTTTGAAACCAGTAGCTTAGCTCGGAGTCAGCACCTTCCCGAGAGGGGGATAGATAACGGGAGGTGAGAGAGAAAGAAAAAGTGAAGTGATACATTGGGTAGAAAGAATGAGGAGAGGCAATATAATCGAAAGGATACAATCCTGAAGGGGGTGCATGAACAGAGAGACCTGGGGGTATATGGGCACAAATCGTTGAAGGTGGCAGGGCAGGTTGAGAAAGCAATTAAAAAGCTTATGGGTTCCTGGGCTTCATAAATAGAGGCACAGAGTACAAAAGTGTGGAAGTTATGATGAACCTGTATAAAACACTGGTTCGGCCCCAACTGGAGTATTGTGTCCAATTCTGGGCCCCGCACTGGAGGAAGGATGTGAAGGCCTTAGAGAGGGAGCAGAGGGAGATTTACGAGAATGGTTCCAGGGATGAGGGACTTCAGTGACGGGGAGAGACTGGAGAAGCTGGGGTTGTTCTCCTCGGAGCAGAGAAGGTTGAGAGGAGATTTGATCGAGGTGTTCAAACTCATGAGGGGTCTGGACAGAGTAGATCGAGAGAAACTGTTCCCATTGGTGGAAGGGTCGGGAACCAGAGGGACACAGAATTAAGGCGATTGGCAGAAGAAGCAAAGGCGACACGAGGAAAAACGTTTTTACGCAGCGAGTGGTTAGGATCTGGAATGTGCTGCCTGAGAGGGTGGTGGAGGCAGACTCAATCGTGGCTTTCAAAAGGGAGTTGGATAAGTCCTTAAAGGAAAAAATGTGCAGGACTCCGGGGAAAGGGCGGGGGAGTGGGACTAGCTGAGGTGCTCTTGCAGAGAATCGGCACGGGCTCAACAGGCCGAATGGCCTCCTTCCGTGCTGGAACCGTTCTGTGATTCTGTGCTTCAAAGACGAGGGGGCTCGAATGAGAATGATTTCGCCTCACTGGTTGAATTAACGTCGTTGGAACTGGCTCCTGAATCATGTTGATGAGACTTTGTGCCCAGGCAGTTGTGAGGAGCTGGGACGGCTAACCCGGCTCTATGTACCTGCCGCAGTCAATACTGATTTCAGATAGGGATTTCAGTCTGGTTAGGCTCCAATTAACAGCTCAGAAAATAATTCCATTTTGAAGATTTGAATGAACCAAAGATGGGTTCATCACTGTCCAGAAATCTCTCTTTCATCATCTTTTAGCACTTTCAAGGCCACGACGGGGAAGGTTAATATTGTAAGGTGGTGGAGGGAGTTGTATTTCGGTCAGAGTCCCAATGTGGTATAGCTGGGGCAGCCTGGAGCTCTGATCCATGACCATAGGAGCAGGAGGAGGCCATTCAGCCCCTCGAGCCTGGTCCGCCCTTCAATGAGATCATGGCAGATCTGTATCTTAACTCCACCCACCTGCCTTGGTTCTGTCATGTATTCAACCAGCATTGTAACCCATGTATAATCTGACCTAAGTTGTACACTGTGAGAATACTGACCACGAGGTGGTGAACTTGTGGGAGACACTCCTAACCTGGGCCTTCAGGTATAAAAGGGGAAGCTCCACCCACTTCCATCACTTGAGTGCTAAGGAATAAAGGACAGGTCACAGACTGACCTTCTCTCAAGCATGGACCTCGTGTGCATTTATACTGTGTAGTAAGGACGTATCAATGGCGACGAGAAACTGGGATTTAAACCACGCGAGCATGGCCTCTAGCAGAACAGACGAGAGGTACTGTGTTAAGGAATGGTTGGGACAGAGATTCAACATTGTTAAAACAGCACACAGTTCTCCAGGCAGACAAGGGCAGTCGGGCATGCCCCAACATGTAGTCGAACCCAGAGGGGGAGTTCGACAGAGACAATGGCAAGCTGAACAGCGATTCATGCCATTGCAAGGGACAATGCGGCCAGTAATGCGGCCATCAACACCTGTTAATGGTGCACTCAAGGACAATAACAGGGGCAGTCAGGGACGATCGACTGGCAAGGGACATTTTGTTTCCAACAACAGCTCATGCTGGAGGCATGGAGGCATACACTCAGCCGGAGTTTGCAGAGATGAGCAAAATACCTGCAGAAATTGCAGAAATGAACGCTGGGGGAAACCGCTGGAAGCTGAAGTTCAGCGAGTTCATGTGGAGCACGTATACAGTTCATACACCAGGACGCCACCGATAATGATGAAAGTGCTCCTCAATGGCATCCCAGTATCAATGGAGCGAGACATGGGTACCAGCCAGTCCCTGATGGGTATCAAACAGTTCGAAAAGTTGTGGGCATCCAAGGCCAGGAGGCCAAAATTATCGCCGATTGACGCACAGCTACAGACTTACACAAAGCAGATAATTCCGGTGCTAGGCAGCGCCACGGTAGTCGTGACCCACAAAGATTCGGAGAACAGGTTGCCACTCTGGATTGTCCCAGGGGACGGTCCCGCACTACTGGGGAGGAGTTGGCTTGCTGTCATGAACTGGAAATGGGGCGATGTCAATGCAATTTCCTCTGTGGAGCGAGTATCATGCTCACAGATCCTGGACAAATTTGACTCATTATTTCAACCCGGCATTTGCACTTTCATGGGGGCCAAGGTAGTGATTCACATAAACCCAGACGCCAGGCCAGTACACCACAAGGCCAGAGCAGTGCCGTACGTGATGCGGGAAAAGATAGAAGGCGAATTGGACCGCCTGCTGAGGGAAGGCATCATCTTGCCAGTCGAATTCAGTGACTGGGCGAGCCCGATTGTGCCGGTGCTCAAGGCGGATGGGTCGGTCAGGATATGTGGTGATTACAAGGCCAACATCAATCAGGTGTCACTCCAAGACCAGTACCCGCTACCGAGAGCGGAGGACCTCTTTGCGACGCTATCCGGTGGCAAACTTTTTTCAAAATTGGACCTGACCTGAGCTTACATGACCCAGGAGCTGGCGAGTGAGTCGAAGAAGCTGACCACCATCACGACACACAAGGGGTTGTTTGAGTACAACAGATGTCCGTTCGGGATTCGCTCGGCCGCCGCGATCTTCCAACGAAATATGGAAAGCCTCCTCAAGTCGATTCCAGGGACGGTGGTTTTTCAGGACGACATCCTCATCACGGGTTACGATACTGAAGAACACCTCCACAACCTGGAGGAGGTGCTACGCAGACTGGACCGGGTAGGGCTGCGACTGAAAAAGGCGAAGTGCGTTTTCCTAGCTCCAGAGGTAGAATTCCTGGGGATGAGGGTAGCAGCAGAGAGGATCAGCCCAACTGCGTCGAAGATGGAAGCGATCCAGAGAGCACCCAGACCCCGTAACACGACGGAGCTCCGTTCGTTCCTGGGGCTCCTGAACTATTTTGGTAACTTTCTTCCCAAATTGAGCACGCTGCTAGAGCCGCTACACGTGCTCCTACGCAAAGGTCGCGAATGGGTCTGGGGGGACAGCCAGGAAAGGGCTTTTGATCGAGCACGCAATTTGTTATGTTCCAACAATCTGTTAACGCTATATGACCCATGTAAGAAACTTGTGTTAACGTGCGATGCGTCGTCCTATGGTGTCGGGTGTGTGTTGCAGCATGTCAATGCCAAGGGTCAGTTACAGCCGGTAGCTTATGCCTCCAGGAGTCTGTCCCAGGCAGAAAGGGGCTACAGGATGGTAGAAAAGGAGGCGCTCGCATGTGTATATGTGGTAAAGAAAATGCACCAGTACCTGTTTGGCAGGAAATTTGAGCTGGAGACAGATCACAAACCCCTAACGTCCCTTTTGGCCAACAACAAGGCCATAAATGCAAACGCATCGGCCCGCATACAGAGGTGGGCACTCACATTAGCCGCCTATGACTACACAATTCGGCACAGACCGGGCACCGAAAACTGCGCCGATGCACTCAGCAGGCTCCCACTAGCCACCACTGAGGGGGCTACCGAGCATGGTGCTGAGATGGTCATGGCTGTTGAAGCTTTCGGAAGCGAAGGCTCACCCGTGACAGCCCGTCAGATCAAAGTCTGGACAAATCGAGACCCGCTATTGTCTCTAGTCAAGAAATGTGTCCTGAATGGGGACTGGGCAGCCACGTACAGGGCATACCCTGAGAAATTTAAACCATTTCACAGGCGCAAGGATGAACTCTCGATTCAGGCCGATTGCCTACTGTGGGGAAACCGCGTAGTCATGCCCCAGATGGGCAGAGAGGTGTTCATCAGAGAACTACACAATGGGCACCCAGGCATTGTCACGATGAAGGCAATTGCCAGGTCACACGTTTGGTGGCCAGGGATAGACGCAGATCTGGAACTTTGTGTTTGCAGGTGCAACACGTGTGCCCAGCTGGGCCATGCGCCCAGGGAAGCCCCCCTTAGCCCCTGGCCATGGCCCACCAAGCCTTGGTCACGCATCCATGTGGACTACGCAGGTCCTTTCATGGGAAAAATGTTTTTGGTTGTAGTAGACGCCTACTCCAAATGGATCGAGTGTGAGATTTTAAATTCAAGCACATCCTCTGCCACGGTAGAAAGTCTACGGGCAATGTTCGCCGCCCACGGTCTACCGGACATCTTGGTCAGCAACAATGGCCCGTACTTCACAAGCACTGAATTCCAGGACTTCATGGCAGGCAATGGAATCAACCATGTCAGAACGGCACCGTTCAAGCCGGCCTCAAACGGCCAGGCAGAACGAGCAGTGCAGATAATCAAACAGGGGATGCTCAGAATCCAAGGGGGTTCCCTACAAAGCCACTTATCACGCCTCCTGTTGGCCAATAGATCCCGACCACACTCGCTCACAGGGGTTCCACCTGCAGAGCTACTAATGAAAAGGATGCTCAAAACCCGATTATCCCTTATACACCCCACCATGAAAGAAATTGTCGAGAGCAGGCACCAGTCACAATGATACTACCATGACAGGAATGCGAGGGCGCGATGTATTGATGTAAATGATCCTGTTTTTGTCCTCAACTACGCTGCAGGGCCCAAATGGCTCGCAGGCACTGTGGTTGCCAAAGAGGGAAATAGGATTCTGGTAGTTAAACTTACCAATGGACAAATCTGCCGCAAACATGTGGATCAAACAAAAAGGAGGTTCAGCAACCCCATAGAAGAAGCAGAGGAAGAACACGATATAGAGTTCACTCCTCCACAGGTGACCGAACACCGGAACCAAAGGGATGAGAGCCCAGTCACTGTGGGCAGTCCGGACAGGCCTGAGGCACCGCAAACAGCAGACACTCAGGCCAGCGCCCAACAACCGGAGCCCCAACTCAGGCGCCCTACAAGGGAGCATAAACCACCAGAGACTCAACCTGTGATCCCAATAAGACTTTGAGGGGGAGGTGATGTCATGTATTCAACTGTCATTGTAACCCATGTATAATCTGACCTAAGTTGTACACTGTGAGAACACTGACCACTAGGTGGTGAACTTGTGGGAGAAACTCCTAACCTGGACTTTCATGTATAAAAGGGGAAGCTCCACCCACCTTCATCACTTGAGTGCTGGAATAAAGGACAGGTCACAGACTGACCTTCTCTCAAGCATGGGCCTCGTGTGCATTTATACTGTGTAGTAAGGACGTATCAGGTTCTGTAACCCTTAATACCCTTACCCAACAAAAATCTGTCGGTCTCAGTCTTGCGGGAGAGAGTTCCAGATTTCCATGATCCTCTGTGTGAAGAAGTGCTTTCTGAGATTACCAGAGTCCAGCCCCACAACCCCCCGAGATGTCTGCGCTCCTCTAATTCTGCCCTCCTGAGCATCCCTGAGTATAATCGCTCCACCATCGGTGGCCGTGCCTTCTGGTGCCTGGGCCCCAAGCTCTGGAACTCCCTCCCTAAACCTCTCTGCCTCTCTCTCCTCCTTTAAGATGCTCCTTAAAACCTACCTCTTTGATCACGCTTTTGGTCACCTGCGCTAATTTCTCCTTGTGCGGCTCGTAATCCTCCTGTGAAGTGCCTTGGAACCAGTTGTTGTTGTTGTTGTTGTTGAGTCTCTGCAACTTGTCCCCATAATTTAACCATTTCAGCCGTTCCGGTCAACCTGCGTCACTGCCACCGGTATATTCAATGCGGCACTCCCTCAGTACTGCCCCTCCGACAGTGTGGTGCTCCCTCAGTACTGCCCCTCCGACAGTGTGGTGCTCCCTCAGTACTGCCCCTCCGACAGTGTGGTGCTCCCTCAGTACTGCCCCTCCGACAGTGCAGCCCTCCCTCAGTACTGCCCCTCCGACAGTGCAGCACTCCCTCAGTACTGCCCCTCTGACAGTGTGGTGCTCCCTCAGTACTGCCCCTCCGACAGTGTGGTGCTCCCTCAGTACTGCCCCTCCGACAGTGCAGCACTCCCTCAGTACTGCCCCTCCGACAGTGCGGCGCTCCCTCAGTGCTGCACCTCCGACAGTGCGGCTCTCCCTCAGTACTGCCCCTCCGACAGTGTGGTGCTCCCTCAGTACTGCCCCTCCGACAGTGTGGTGCTCCCTCAGTACTGCCCCTCCGACAGTGCGGCGCTCCCTCAGCACTGCTCCTCCGACAGTGCGGCGCTCCCTCAGCACTGCCCCTCCGACAGTGCGGCGCTCCCTCAGCACTGCCCCTCCGACAGTGCGGCGCTCCCTCAGTACTGCCCCTCCGACAGTGCGGCGCTCCCTCAGTACTGCCCCTCCGACAGTGCGGTGCTCCCTCAGTACTCCCTTGACAGCGACGCCTACATCTCGAAAATGAATAATAAAAGCCAGAATCACCATTGCGCCTATGTCCGGCCAGACCTGTGATGAACTCTCTGTCCCACACTCAGTTCTGCTTTCTGCCGATTCACTGTTCGAAGCTGTTGTATTTAATATCGAAGATGAACATTCTCGAAAAATGAACTGCAAGTAAATTGCAGTTCAGAATGGGGTCAATCTCAGATTGTGGCTGACCTGGAGAGTACAAGAAACCAATTAGGATTCAACAGTCTGCCTTTGAGAGCCCAAGCACTAAGTGTGCCTTTTTGAGGATTATTGCCTTTGAAAACTCTTTGCCCCTGGCTGGTAATTCAAGGCTGTTGCACCCATCGTGCTTGTGATTGGCTCAGGATCCACGCAGGACCAATCAGCCAAGGTAAGGGTTGGTGTGTGCTGGAGCAGAGCAAGGCGAGAGTGTAACACTGCACTCAGTGCAATGATCTCATTGCCCTCCAGCCTGCCCAGTCAGCCAGCGCCTTATGCTAACCGGAGCAGGTAATTCGGCACATAGCCGGCCAGCAGCATCGCCACAGGACACGGTTATATTTAGGCGTTTTACGTGGATTGCATTTGTTCTCTGGAGTGTGTGATGTGCCTTCATTCACGCGCTTCAGTTCCAGTAATAAAGTGCGGCAATACACAACCCGAGAACAGACTGCACCGCCTCATGTTAAACAAAGAAAGACTTGCGTTTATATAGTGCCTTTTTAGCCAATGAAGTACTCTTGGAGTGTAGTCACTGTTGTAATGTGGGAAATGCGGCAGCCAATTTGCGCACAGCAAGCTCCCACAAACAGCAATGTGATAATGACCAGATCATCTGTTTTGTTGTATTGATTGAGGAATAAATATTGTCCCAGGACACCAGGGAGAACTCCCCTGCTCTTGTTCGAAATAGTGCCACGGGATCTTTTATGCCCACCTGAGAGCAGACGGAGCCTCGGTTTAACGTCTCATCCGAAAGACGGCACCTCCGACAGTGCGGCACTCCCTCAGTACTGCCCCTCCGACAGTGCGGCACTCGCTCAGTACTGCCCCTCTGACAGTGCTGCACTCCCTCAGTACTGCCCCTCCGACAGTGCGGCACTCCCTCAGTACTGCCCCTCCGACAGTGCTGCGCTCCCTCAGTACTGCCCCACCGACAGTGCGGCACTCCCTCAGTACTGCCCCTCCGACAGTGCGACACTCCCTCAGTACTGCCCCACCGACAGTGCGGCACTCCCTCAGTACTGCCCCTCCAACAGTGCTGCGCTCCCTCAGTACTGCCCCTTCGACAGTGCGGCACACCCTCAGTACTGCCTCTCCGACAGTGCAGCGCTCCCTCAGTACTGCCTCTCCGACAGTGCAGCACTCCCTCAGTACTGCCTCTCCGACAGTGCAGCACTCCCTCAGTACTGCCTCTCCGACAGTGCAGCACTCCCTCAGTACTGCCTCTCCGACAGTGCAGCACTCCCTCAGTACTGCCCCTCCGACAGTGCGGCACTCCTTCAGTACTGCCCCTCCGACAGTGCAGCACTCCCTCAGTACTGCCCCTCCGACAGTGCGGCACTCCCTCAGTACTGCCTCTCCGACAGTGCAGCACTCCTTCAGTACTGCCCCTCCGACAGTGCAGCACTCCCTCAGTACTGCCCCTCCGACAGTGCGGCACTCCCTCAGTACTGCCCCTCCGACAGTGCGGCACTCCCTCAGTACTGCCCCCCCGACAGTGCGGTGCTCACTCAGTACTGCCCCTCTGACAGTATGGCGCTCCCTCAGTACTGCCCCTCCGACAGTGCGGCACTCCCTCAGTACTGCCCCTCCGACAGTGCGGCACTCCCTCAGTACTGCCCCTCTGACAGTGCGGCACTCCCTCAGTACTGCCCCTCCGACAGTGCTGCGCTCCCTCAGTACTGCCCCTCTGACAGTATGGCGCTCCCTCAGTACTGCCCCTCCGACAGTGCGGCTCTCCCTCAGTACTGCCCCTCCGACAGTGCGGCACTCCCTCAGTACTGCCCCTCCGACAGTGCGGCACTCCCTCAGTACTGCCCCTCTGACAGTGCGGCACTCCCTCAGTACTGCCCCTCCGACAGTGCTGACACAGACCGATAAATGTCACAAGAAGCTTAATCCAAGAGCAGGGAACACAATATTGAGGATTGTCCCTAACCGAAGGACCTCGTCATCATGGATGAGATGACTGTGTCAATTCTTCTTTCTGGTTTTAATTTGCGGTTGATAAAAGTTCCCTCATTGGTGCCGTTAAACAATCCTCTCGTTGCATCACACAATGAATCTGAAACCCTGTCAAGCACAAAGCTGGTTTGCAAACCCAAACTGACACGTTGTAAAGCGGACTGTCACGGCCTTATGGATGAAATAACCTGTAAAGTGTACCTTTGCACAGAGAGGAAGTGTTCTCCATCAGTCCTGTCAGGGCGGAACATCAAAGTTAACGCAAAATTAAAGCAAGAAAAACCCAAGAAGATGAGAAAACGTTTGAGCTGATCAGGCTGGCGAATAAAACTCTGATCCCGTCCGCCACCCAGGTTCAGTTCCGATGCTCTCAGCTGCGATTGCCCGGGTTAGAACCAGAGTAAAACTCCTTCTCCTCTGTCCCCACCTCTGGCCCACGTCCGACGACACCAGTGGGCTGTCCATCTGTGGTCTTGCTGCGTGAGATGACCAGTGGGAGGCGCGGTGTGCTACCTGCCCTGAGTAACTTCCAGCCAATCCCCAAACTAAACCCGCTCGATTTTACCTGCCCCCGCAGCAAGGAATGAGGCGGGAACGTTCAAATAACCTCGGGGTTTAGTTTAGCATCGCCTCGATCACTGACGTTCGGTTCGGGGCCTTAACTGGGCCGGCCCTGGTGCCTGCCTGAAGCCTCAATAAAATCCGTAAACTGGGCTCCTGTGGCAAGACCGGATCTCAGTGTCCAAGGGGTAGCCGAGCATTTTCCAGGCCGAATTATGCCGGGTTAAAACACGTCCTGTTTCGCTCGGTCCCACTGTTACAGAGCAATTGGCCCGAGATCGGCAAAAGATCGCGGGATTTCAAGCACCAATTACGCCCAGCGCAAATCGCATTTCCGCAATGTTGTGGCCCCGCCCACAGCACAGGCCCCGCCCACAGCATGAACCCCGCCCAGATTGGATGACTCACCCCGGCCAGTCTCCGCTGACTGCGACTGATTCTGTTCGAGGGCCTTCGAGGAGGTTGCAAAAATGATGCTGTACTTTTTTAGGTGCTTTTAAGTTCATTAAAAGCTTTTGAACGTTTTTTAAAAATTTACGCAGAAACAGAATACTGCAGCCCAATATAACGCGCAAATGTTTCAGTATATCGTTTAAATGTCACGCTCGGTGATTTAAGATCACGTTACTCACAGTATTGGACATCACTCTGATTAAAAATGCTTTGTAATAAACCCATTTCCAGCGACATTAAACAAACTGCACCAAATTATATTTAAGGTGGGGATAGACAGATTTTTTGAGCGATAAGGGAGTAAAGGGTTATGGGGAACAGGCGGGGAAGTGGAGCTGAGTCCATGATCAGATCAGCCATGATTTGATTCAATGGCAGAGCAGGCTCGAGGGGCCGAATAGCCGACTCCTGCTCCTATCGGGGTGGCTGTGGATGTAATGTATGCACTGGTGAGGATGCTCACAGGTTTACGGAGCTGTTGAGTTGTGAGTGGCTTAGCCAGTCATGTGATGTTCACAAGACTCAATAAAACCCCAGCCCGTTGGGTTCGGGGGATCCACGATGGGGCAGGTGGTTGTGAGCCTGGTGGATGAACCGGTAATGTGTCGTGTGATTGTTAAACCTTTGCTAATAAACCAACTAGTTCTTAATAGCAATGTGTTGCTACGAATCCTTAAGCAAAGAACCCATGACGCAAATATATTACCGGGGGCGGGATCACGGATCAGGGGAGGCCCAAGGTATCCGTGCGGGGCCAGGAGGAGTTACTCCTGATCCTGGGGGCTGGACCCTTGCTGCGGTCGACTGTCGCTGGTGGGCAGGGGACTATGTGGGCCGGACACGAGCCTGCGGTTAAACTGGGGTGATGCTGCCATTTACAACAGGCCCCCGCTCCTAGAGGATGGTCAGTCTCCCCGGGCCTGAAGTCAGTCCAGTATATGGTGGGTTGGGGCAGGAGTAAGGCCTGAATCCCTTCTCCAACCTCCCACCTCCCCGCTGCCATCTTACCCGGGCAGGTGGGGGTTAAAATCGGCCCTAATGCCTCCCTTTTCTGTCCATTTCTCTCCTCCCTCTCCTTCCCGCTCTTTCTCTCTCTCTCCAGCATTTCCTCCCTATTAGACGAGTGGAACTGGAAATATATTCTGTAGAAACTGTTCAAACTCCTGGGGAATGAGGAGCCAGCCATTCTTGGTCAAAGCAAAACCAGTCTGGTGTGAAGTTTAACGCGTGGATTGTGAACGGTGTACAATGGGGTAACCCCCAGGGTAGAGAGTCCACTTTGGGCACAATCGACGGCCTGGATGAATTGCGGCCATTGCGAAACGTTTTTTTCCTCTCGCTTGACTTTCCGCTCAAACTCATTTGCATATCGGTCAATGTGACATCTGCTGAGAGCCAGTGCTACCGGCACTGTTTACAGCATCACTTTCTTGGCCATCTTTGCTGTGATGTATTTGAGAGCGGTAACTTATAAGAAGATAAGAACTTACCTTGGCAGAGCCGGTTCTGTGGGTCCTGGCGGACTGACCCCACCCCCACTGCCAGTTTGGCCTCCCATCTGCTGTCGGTGATGTCATTCCCGCTGGTCGGACGGGACTCAGTGTCGGCAACGATACCCGGATGTTACAGTCTCCCCGTCTCCCGCCCTACCTGCCTTAACCCCGCACTCCTCCATTCCCGCCCTCCAGTTAAAATCGAGACTAAATACAGAGCGAAAGAGTGGGGGAAGTAACAAGAGATAGACATCGAGGGCGAGATGTTCGGCCCCGGTTAGCGCCCCGGAGGGACGACAATGGCGGCAGTGAGCGCTTCCCGGCGGGCGTCCAGCTCCCAGCGCCCCGCCGGGGTTTTGGGGGCCGGTTTCAACGGGGCACGGAGCATTACCGCCCGGGAGAGGCGAGCCGGTGTGCACCGCCCCCGGTTGTGACTCCGGATCGATGTTTGGCTCCCGCCCGACCCATAGCGCCCCGCAGCGCCCCCTGCTGGCACCGCCTGGGGAAACGGCCGCTCCGACCCGTAGCGCCCCGCAGTGCCCCCTGCTGGCACCGCCTGGGGAAACGGGCGCTCCGACCCGTAGCGCCCCGCAGCGCCCCCTGCTGGCACCGCCTGGGGAAACGGGCGCTCCGACCCATAAAGCCCCGCAGTGCCCCCTGCTGGCACCGCCTGGGGAAACGGGCGCTCCGACCCATAGCGCCCCTCAGTGCCCCCTGCTGGCACCGCCTGGGGAAACGGGCGCTCCGACCCGTAGCGCCCCGCAGCGCCCCCTGCTGGCACCGCCTGGGGAAACGGGCGCTCCGACCCGTAGCGCCCCGCAGCGCCCCCTGCTGGCACCGCCTGGGGAAACGGGCGCTCCGACCCGTAGCGCCCCGCAGCGCCCCCTGCTGGCACCGCCTGGGGAAACGGGCGCTCCGACCCAGAGCCCCGCAGCGCCCCCTGCTGGCACCGCCTGTGGAAACGGGCGCTCCGACCCGTAGCGCCCCGCAGCGCCCCCTGCTGGCACCGCCTGGGGAAACGGGCGCTCCGACCCGTAGCGCCCCGCAGCGCCCCCTGCTGGCACCGCCTGGGGAAACGGGCGCTCCGACCCGTAGCGCCCCGCAGCGCCCCCTGCTGGCACCGCCTGGGGAAACGGGCGCTCCGACCCATAGAGCCCCGCAGCGCCCCCTGCTGGCACCGCCTGGGGAAACGGGCGCTCCGACCTGTAGCGCCCTGCAGTGAGCTCAGTGATGTCCGCCTCGGGTAAGTGCGGTTAGCTTATAACATTTTTGTTTTTGCGATTTTTGTTGTGGTGGGGTGAGGTATTTATTGGGAATGTTTTTGGTGTTTTTTCAGGTTTTTTCCCCTCCCGCAGATCTCTCCCAGAATGCTCCGAGGCTGGCTGTTTCGCTCGGGATTGTCCCATGCTCAGCCGGCCTAGCGCCCCGAGAGAGGTGTGTAACCCCTCCCCTAGTGCCCCGCCCACACCCAGGGCCCCGCCCCACACCCAGGGCCCCACCCCACACCCAGGGCACACCCCACACCCAGGGCCCCGCCCCACACCCAGGGCCCCGCCCCACACCCAGGGCCCCACCCCACACCCAGGGCACACCCCACACCCAGGTCCCCGCCCACACCCAGGGCCCCGCCCACACCCAGGGCCCCGCCCCACATCCAGGGCACACCCCACACCCAGGGCCCCGCCCCACACCCAGGGCCCCACCCCACACCCAGGGCACACCCCACACCCAGGGCACACCCCACACCCAGGGCCCCGCCCACACCCAGGGCCCCGCCCCACACCCAGGGCACACCCCACACCCAGGGCACACCCCACACCCAGGGCCCCGCCCACACCCAGGGCACACCCCACACCCAGGGCACACCCCACACCCAGGGCACACCCCACACCCAGGGCCCCACCTCACACCCAGGGCCCCGCTGACCAATTTTGCAGCGGCAGACACAAACCATTTGCCGGCGCAAAATGTACCGTCCCGCCCGGGACATTGCCCCAACTGAATTTCTCCACCAACAAGAGATTGAGAGAGAACAAGGGAGACAGACTGACCAAGGAAAGGCTGAGAGAGGCAGCAAGAGATAGAGACACAGAGAACGAGTGAGAGCGAGAGAGAAAGGGAGTGAAACAGGCAGGCGGAGAGTGGAAGGCACGTACATTCGTGTGGAATGGCCAACATTATTTAAACCAAATTTGTGGGAGGAACAATAAAGATGAAAGTAATCTACACAGTATTGTCAGATAAGTGGCACTTTGCTTTTGAATGAAGCCGCAATTTGCATTAAACAGCAAACGGAGAAATGGTGCTTCAGATCCGCGATCTGTGCTCATTGGACTCTCACAGCCAACCACACGCTGGGTTAAATAAAAATAACGCAAATGGCCTTCCAACTAAATCTCTGAGCGAGATGGGAGAATGACATCAAACATTATTAATTTTTCAGTATGTGTGCATAACACAAAGCACCATTGAGTATTTAAAGGGTGATTCATGACAGGGAGAGCTTGTTTGTATGAAATGTAATCAAGGAAACATTGAGATTCTAACAAAATCTGAAATCTGGGTTTATCAGCACTGAGCTCATTCAGATTTATTCATGACCAGGTTTAAAATCAGGTCTCGAATTATTCCAAAGGGCCTGTTCTTTTTGAGAAAGTGGCCCAGCACATTCCCCGACAAGAGCCAGTGCTGATATTTCCAGCCTGCCCATTACTCATTCCCTACTTTGTGCAGCCTGCTGTGGGTCTCGCGTCAACAGTCATTAGCTGCTGGTAATGTGCGATTGTCCAGCGAGTGCTTTATCTGTACTCTGGGATAGTGTGCGAGCTGCTGCTCAGTGGCTCGGTGGGTCCTGCCACCCACGTCCCTGGTGGGTACACGGCACCATTTCCTGACACTGTTGCTGTCCTGGTCAGGCCAAAATATCTCTAACATCCATTGTTCTGCTCTGATGGGTCTCGCACACCCATTTCTCGGTCTGCCCGATACGCACCTGTGATCGAATGGTTGTGCCTCCATACTCCATGTATTGTATTCGCTTCATGGGTTCTTTGCTGAAGAATTCATAGCAACACATTGCTATTAAGAACTTGTTGGTTTATTAGGAAAGGTTTAACAATCACACGACACATTACCGGTTCATCCACTGGGCTCACAACCACCTGCCTCATCGTGGAGCCCCCGAACCCAACTGGCCGGGGTTTTATTCAGTCTTGTGAACATCACGTGACTGGCTAAGCCACTCAAAACTCAACAGCTCTACAACTATAGCTGGGGGGGGGACACTCCAAATACTTTCAAACAAGTGCCCCCTTGTTTTTTTATAGGGCACTAAAAACACAAATTATACAAGTGCCCCCTGGCTAAAAGGGGAGGGGGGCACTAAAACTGGCACAATAAACAAATTAAACTTTAGACATTTCAAATCAAATTAGAATGTGGTTGCCGGGGGTGATGGTGCACTCCAGTCCCTCCGGCGCCCACCTCTCGCGGAAGGCCGCGAGCGTACCGGTGGACACCGCGTGCTCCATCTCCAGGGACACCCTGGCTCTACAAACCCGTGAGCTTCCTCACTGGTGCGTACATTACAGTCCTCACTTCCAACAATCTTTCATTCGCTTTCAGCCGGGAAACTCACAGAGACAGACTGGGGCCGAACCCATAATAGCTTTTAAAAGGTAAGTGGATAGATATTTGCATAATAAAAATTTACAAAAGCTAGAAGGGGAAGGGCAGGCCAATAGGACCAAGTGTTATCACCTTTCGACTGTGAAATTCTGCAGGGGGGTGAATTTCTGAGGGGGGGGTCGTTCACTGTAACTCTATGGTTTCTACAGCTCTTCTCCCGAAACTACAACGGGTAAGATAAGAACATAAGAACTAGGAGCAGGAGTCGGCCATTCGGCCCCTCGAGCCTGATCCGTCATTCAGTAACGTCATGGCTGATCTTCGACCTCAACACTTATCTGCACTGTCCCCATATCCCTCGATTCCTTTAATTTCCAAAAATCTATCGATCTCAGCCTTGATTATACTCAACGACTGAGCCTCCACAACCCTCTGGGGCAGAGAATTCCAAAGATTCACCTCCCTCTGAGTGAAGAAATTCCTCCTCATCTCAGTCCTAAATGGCCGACCCCTTATCCTGAGACTGTGACCCCTGGTTCTAGACTCCCCAGCCCGGTGGAAACATCCTCCCTGCATCTACCCTGTCAAGGCCCTGTAAGAATTTTGTATATTTCAATGAGATCATCTCTCATTCTTCTAAACTCGAGAGAATATCGGCCCAGTCTACTCAATGGAGAACTCCTGTGAAATGTTGCCTCCGATATGCCTACCTGTGCCTGAGCAAACCAGTGAGAGACGCTCTGATTTCGCCCCTCCCCTCTCTTCCCGACCTCTGCCTGACTCTATGCTTCGATGACGTAACTGAGTGTGGAAACTTGCTCTGTGTAGAATCACCGAGGTTGGCTAACATCTTGCCACGTGTAGGATCACGAATGCACGGTGCTGTCAGGGTATGGACAGAGGATATCAAACGGCAGGTTGTCTGAAATAGTTGCTGTTTAATAGAGATAGGATAGGATTAAACGGATATACGGCACAGAAAGAGGCCACGCGGCCCGACCAGTCCATGCCGGTGTTTATGCTCCACTCGAGCCTCCTCCCGTCTTTCCCCATCTAACTCTATCAGCATAACCCTCTATTCCCTTCTCCCCCATATACTTGTCCAGCTTCCCCTTAAATACATCGATACTATTCGCCTCAACCCCTCCCTGTGGCAGCGAGTTCTACTTGCTGGAAGAATGTGATCAGGAAGGCAAATGGAATGTTGGCCTTTATCGCAAGGGGGATAGAGTATAAAAGCAGAGAAGTCCTGCTACAACTGTACAGGGTATTGGTGAGGCCACACCTAGAGTACTGCGGACTGTTTTGGTCTCCGTATTTAAGGAAGGATATACTTGCATTGGAGGCTGTTCAGAGAAGGTTCACTCGGTTGATTCCGGAGATGAGGGGGTTGACTTATGAAGATAGGTTGAGCAGGTTGGGCCTCTACTCATTGGAGTTCAGAAGAATGAGGTGATCTTATCGAAACATATAAGATAATGAAGGGGCTCGACCAGGTGGATGCAGAGAGGATATTTCCACTCATAGGGGAAACTAAAACTAGGGGACATAATCTCAGAATAAGGGACCACCCATTTAAAACTGAAATAAGGAGGAATTTCTTCTCTTAGAGGGTCGTGGATCTGTGGAACTCTCAGTCCCAGAGAGCTGTGGAGGCTGGGTCATTGAATATATTTAAGGTGGAGATAGACAGATTTTTGAGCGATAAGGGAGTGAAGGGTTATGGGGAGCGGGCGGGGAAGTGGAACTGAGTTCATGATCAGATCAGCCATAATCTTATTAAATGGCGGAGCAGGCTCGAGGGGCCAAATGGCTGACTCCTGCTCCTAATTCTTATGTTCTTATGTTCTTATTTTCACCACTCTCTGGGTAAAGAAGTTTCTCCTGAATTCCCCATTGGATTTCTGGGTGACTATCTTATATTGATGGCCCCTAGTTACGCTCTTCCCCACAAGTGGAAACACTCTCTCTGTATCCACTCGATCAAAACCTTTCATCATTTTAAAGACCTCTATTTGGTCACCCCCTCAGCCTTCTTTGTTCAAGAGAAAAGAGACCCAGCCTGTTCATCCTTTCCTGATATGTAACCCTCGCATTTCTGGTATCATCCTCGTAAATCATCTCTGCCCCCTCTCCAGTGCCTCGATATCCTTTTTATAATATGGTGACCAGAACTGTATGCAGTGCTCCGTGAGGTCTAACCAAGGTTCCATACAGGTTTAGCATAACTTCTCTACTTTTCAATTCTATCCCTCTAGAAATAAACCCTAGTTCTTGGTTTGTTTTTTATTGCCTTGCGAACCTGTGTCACAACGTTTAGTGATGTGTGTATTTGTATCCGAGATCCCTTTGTTCCTCTACCCCACCCAGACTCTCACCCCCCAGGTAACAAGTGACCTCCCTATTCTTCCTCCCAAAGTATAATACCTCACATTTATCTGTGTTGAACATTTGCCGATTGCATGCCCATTCTGAAAGAGTTGTTTAACATTGAACATACGCATCAGGGAAGCACGAGGTTCATATTCACCCAATTAGTTAGTTCGGGACTTGATGCTAACACACACTCCAGGCTCTGTGCTATCTACTGTTACACGTCCGCTTGTTCCCTGAATAAATGGACAGAGAGAAGCTTTTCATCTCTCAGTACAAGAATAGTATTTAAAAATAGAATCTATCTCATGGCAATGTATTCTCCAATTGTTCTTTCAGTGGATGCATAAAGAATATAAAACAGCCCAATTCCCTCAACTCTTTTAAATAATCTCAAACCCACCATCTCCCCCACATCCCCAAACCCACCTACCCACCTTTTCCCCAACCCCACCCACCCTCTCCCCATATCCCCAAACCTACCCTCTCCTCAATCCCCCAAACCTACCCACGTTCTCACTTCTTTTTCACCCCAAAAATAAATCTGGTTGCCCTATGAAACCACTGTTCAATGAAATTCCCTGGTAACTTATTCCACAACTTGATTCCCCTCCCCGCTCTGGCCTTCCCTACCCCCATCTCCTCCCATCTCCTCCACCCTCCAGCCTGTCCCCGTCATGGTCTCCCCTCCCCCCCCCGCCTCCCTACCCCCGTCCAGGCCTCCTCTCCCCCAAGCTCCTCCCCTCATCTCCACAACCCAGCGGCTGCAGTATTTTTATTTTGTTTTGTACTGTGGGGTCAGGGGGTAAGTTTTGGTGTCAGGGGTAAGATTTGGGGTCAGAGCGTAAGGTTTGGGGTCAGGGGGTAAGGTTTGGGGTCAGGGGGTAAGGTTTGGGGTCAGGTGGTAAGGTTTGGGGTCAGGGAGTAAGAGGAATGGCGATGCAGTGTAGGGAGGGAAGGAGTCCCTCAGGAAGAGGGGACGCTCAGGATAGCAGGAAAGACCAGCTGGGGAGACCAATGGGTGAAAGGGACATTTTTAATAGGCGTGAGATGGTGACACTGCAAATAATCACCATCATCAGCATAGGCAGTCCCTCGGAGTCGAGGAAGACTTGCTTCCACTCTAAAACTGAGTTCTCAGGTGATTGAACAGTCCAATACGGGAATTACAGTCTCTGTCACAGGTGGGACAGACAGTGGTTGAGGGAAGGGGTGGGTGGGACTGGTTTGCCGCACGCTCCTTCCGCTGCCTGCGCTTGGTTTCTGCACGCTCTCGGCGACGAGACTCGAGGTGCTCAGCGCCCTCCCGGATGCACTTCCTCCACTTAGGGCGGATTGGTCTTTGGCCAGGGACTCCCAGGTGTCGGTGGGGATGTTGCACTTTATCAGGGAGGCTTTGAGGGTGTCCCTTGTAACGTTTCCTCTGCCCACCTTTGGCTCGTTTGCCGTGTCGAAGCTCTGAGTAGAGCGCTTGCTTTGAGAGTCTTGTGTCGGCCATGCGTACAATGTGGCCCGCCCAGCAGAGCTGGTCGAGTGTGGTCAGTGCTCCGATGCTGGGGATGTTGGCCTGATCGAGAACACTGACGTTGGTGCGTCTATCCTGCCAATGGATTTTCAGGATCTTGCGGAGGCAGTGTTGGTGGTATTTCTCCAGCGATTTGAGGTGTCTGTCTCTGAGCCACGTCTCTGAGCCAAACAGGAGGGCGGGTATCCCTACAGCTCTGTAGACCATGAGCTTGGTGGTGGATCTGAGGTCCTGGTCTTCAAACACTCTCTTCCTCAGGCGACCGAAGGCTGCACTGGTGCACACTGGAGGTGATGTTGGACCTCGTCATCGATGTCGGCCCTTGCTGATAGTAGACTCCCGAGGTATGGAACATGGTCCACATTGTCCAAGGCCTCGTCGTTGATTTTGATAATCGGGGGACAGTGCTGTGTGGCATGGTGAGGTTAGTGGAGAACCTTTGTCTTTGATGTTTAGTGTAAGGCCCATGTTGTCGTACGCTTGAAGTTCGGCCTCCGAGTGTGCACAGACGCAAGTGTCGTCCGTGTACTGTAATTGGATGACAGTGACACTAAAAATAACAGTGCTGTAGTGATACCTGCCTTGGAGATGGAGCTGGGAGCAATCAAGTGAATAACCTTTGGTAACGTTGTGTGACAGACAGGCATGAAGGAAATGCCTGCTGCACAGAAGACTAAGCGAGTACGAAAGATACTTGATGGACATCCCAATGTTAGAACGGGCATTGATGCAGGGATAATGGTTAGTGTGGATCCCATTAGTTGGCTCAAGCGATCCATCTGAATCAATTATTTTAAGTAGCCCCCACAAGCTGACATCTTTTGCTTCCTGCCAATCTATAAGCTTCTCAACCCTACGCCCATTGTTGTGGCCACACACGGCTGCAAGCCCTGTATTGCGGACAGCACCTGAAGTTTTCAGTTACATCCCCAGAGGTGTCCCCACAGGGCATTGCGAAGTCGACAAGCGACTCCATTACTTTATTTATCCTCGCCAATCCTAAATGTTTAATTGACAAAGCTCTTTCTATTTGTGTATTTTCTGTTATAAAATTCTAATCTCCATGGTCCAATTGCATGCCAGCTACCTTCACAGCATTCCGACCTTACAACAGAGACCACACCAAAAATACTTCAATGGCTGTAAAGCACTTTGGGAAGCCCTGAGGTTGTGAAAGGTGCTATATAAATTCACTCCTGTTCCTCAGTTATGACCAAGATCCTCCCCTGCCGTTGACCTTGAGCCCGGGTATAGTTTCTGTGGGTTCCAGTTGCTTGCGGTAACGGCGCCCACAATTGGCCGTTTTTCCGCTGTGTGTTTGGACAGCGGGTGTTGGGGGGACTGTTTGACGGTTGATCCTGATCCTGACCTCGCTCAGTATCCCTGCGGGTGGATCAGTGTCACTGTGTTGGGGCGGTGATCAGATTTACCGTCTGTCACCCAGGGGTGCCAAGGCCCCACCCTGGCTCGGCTCGGCTAACTCCCCACGGAGGTGTGACGTCCTGGGTCAGTGCAGGCCGAGTGCTTGCGTTACGGCGTTCTCCAACACCGCGTCTCTTATATTTCTATAGCGCCTTTCACGACCACCGGACGTCTCAAAGTGCTTTACAGCCAATGAAGTACTTTTGGAGTGGAGTCACTGTGGGAAACGCGTTATATGTGAAAGTTTTGCAATATTCCTGAGACATGTTATATAAATTCACAATTACTTTGGTGTCATCCTTTTAGTTAAACAACAACAACTTGTAATCATATAGCGCCTTTAACATAGTAAAACGTCCCAAGATGCCTCACAGGAGCGTACTCAGACAAAATTTGACACCGAGCAACAGAAGGATAAATTAGGGACAGGTGACCAAAAGCTTGGTCAAAGAGGGAGGTTATAAGGAGCATCTTAAAGGAGGAGAGAGAGGCGGAGAGGTTTAGGGAGGTAATTCTGGAGCTTGGGGCCCAGGCAGCTGAAGACACAGCCGCCAATGGTGGGAAACAAGAGGCCAGAATAGGAGGAGAGCAGAGATCCCTTCTGCAATGCTGCCTCTGATTGTGTTTCTGGTGCGCGGCCCATTCTTATTCACGTCCATGTGCAGCCTGCACAGGACCTCCAGACCCCTGCCAGACCGCACAGCTTAGGCGCAACATGGGTTGTAGGGACTGGTGGGGGTTACAGAGATAGGGAGGGGTGTAGGGGCTGGAGGGGGTTACAGAGATCGGGAGGGGTGTAGGGCTGGAGGGGGTTACAGAGATAGGGAGGGGTGTAGGGGCTGGTGGATGGTACAGAGATAGGGAGGTGTGTAGGAGCTGGAGGGGGTTACAGAGATAGGGAGGGGTGTAGGGGCTGGAGGAGGTTACAGAGATAGGGAGGGGTGTATGGGGCTGGAGGAGGTTACAGAGATAGGGAGGTGTGTAGGGGCTGGAGGGGGTTACGGAGATAGGGAGGGGTGTAGGGGCTGGAGGATGGTACAGAGATAGGGAGGTGTGTAGGAGCTGGAGGGGGTTACAGAGATAGGGAGGGGTGTAGGGGCTGGAGGATGGTACAGAGATAGGGAGGTGTGTAGGAGCTGGAGGGGGTTACAGAGATAGGGAGGGGTGTAGGGGCTGGAGGAGGTTACAGGATAGGGAGGGGTGTAGGGGCTGGAGGAGGTTACAGAGATAGGGAGGGGTGTAGGGGCCGGAGGGGGTCACAGAGATAGGGAGGTGTGTAGGGGCTGGAGGGGGTTACGGAGATAGGGAGGGGTGTAGGGGCTGGAGGATGGTACAGAGATAGGGAGGTGTGTAGGAGCTGGAGGGGGTTACAGAGATAGGGAGGGGTGTAGGGGCTGGAGGTGGTTACAGGATAGGGAGGGGTGTAGGGGCTGGAGGATGGTACAGAGATAGGGAGGTGTGTAGGAGTTGGAGGGGGTTACAGAGATAGGGAGGGGTGTAGGGGCTGGAAGAGGTTACAGAGATAGGGAGGGGTGTAGGGCTGGAGGGGGTTACAGAGATAGGGAGGGGTGTAGGGGCTGGAGGGGGTTACAGAGATAGGGAGGGATGTAGGGCTGGATGGGGTTACAGAGATAGGGAGGGGTGTAGGGGCTGGAGGGGTTACAGAGATAGGGAGGGGTGTAGGGCTGGAGGCAGTTACAGAGAGAGGGAGGGGTGCAGGGGCTGGAGGGAGTTACAGAGATAGGGAGGGGTGTAGGGCTGGAGGCAGTTACAGAGATAGGGAGGGGTGTAGGGGCTGGAGGGAGTTACAGAGATAGGGAGGGACAAGAGCCATGGAGAGATTGAACACAAGATTTGATGCCGATCAGAAAACCGAAGGCGAAGAATTGAATGGACCAGCGCCACCCATTAGCACCGTAGAGGGGCACTATCAGGTGCTATCGGGGTGCTATCTGAACGCTATCGGGGCGTTCAGCGCTTACTGCGGAGCGCCGCTCTGTCAGCGCTCCTGAGACCTTGATTGGAGGGTTAATGGCGGCTCTGACAGTTTGCGCTGCGCTCCAGTGCTGCCCTCTGGGTAACGTCGATCCGCGTGCAGCACCCTGTTGGTGCGCGGTCGCGAACGCCAATGGGCCAGCCTGCCTTGGCTCCGGGCGCTAATGGCGACAGAGGAAGCGGGCACTCCCCAATCTCCCGGGGCAATACTCAAACCCATCGTCAGGTGAGAGGTTGAACCTCACATGCACCTTATTTGGCTTTGGTTCACTTTGTCCGAGGTTTAAAAATGTTCCACTCACCTCCCTTGCATTTACTGTGACTCTTCAGGGGCTTGAGCTGGCCTTCCCTTTGAGTGCGACTTTGCCGGTGTTATATCGCTGGAACCACAGGAGCACTTCCGGCTCAGTGTCCTGAGAGAAGAGCGGAACACTTCCCGTAACGCCACACTCCACTCTTGGGGCGCTAACAACCAATATCTCGTCCGGCAGGCCCTAAAATGATCGCCCCTGGCGATGTTAGCGCTCTACGAGGCTCCCCGCTGGGTTTCACTGTCGAACTTGACACATAGGGAATCAGCATTTGCAGACCTTGCTGAAGGGTATTGATCAGCGGAGGAGGAGAAATGATTGGGGGAAAATGACCATTCTAATTAAAGATTTAACATCCGCACTCCTGGAGCCTTGAAACTGTCATCTTCTGTTTCTCCGTTTGTGTTGAAGTTCCGCCACAATCTCCACGGATTGTGAATACTGCACGCTATTAATGTCAAGCAAGCCTGAGATGATGTTCCACTAATGATCTCTGAAAGCCTTGGTGAATTCTAGCCGAGGGGAAGGACACGGTCCACAAAACACTCACAAATGAAGTGTTTAGCGGTCAGTTGGCGTATAACCGTTAACAATCCATTGTGGCTTCAGCCGCGCCGAACCCAGTCCCAGATAATCGACAATGTGTACGGGACCTAATGAGCACTGTCAGACCGGTCCAGGACTGTCGCACCAAGTCTGCGGTATAACCACAGTGCGATGCCCCGCAGCTCTGCATTTGAGCTTAAAATATCTTAAGGTAGAACTTACATTTTTAAGTATAAGAAAATTACTTGCTCACTGTTGTGTCCTTGGATGCACTGATAATGACTCCACGAGGCAATGTGTTGTACTTGACCTGTAGGGACCCAAGTCCTTTATTGATAACTCCAGATTGAGGATCACACCTGGCGGCCTGCCTTTTATACTAGGCCTGGCACACCTGGACAGGTAACCTACAAGTCTCCCACTGCAGTGCCCTCTGGTGGCACACCTTGTGATAGTACAAGCAGTAACCATGCAGGATACACGACACTCGGTCTGAATTATGGCCCTTAAAATGTTAATATTAAACTTGGAAACATAGAAAATAGGTGCAGGAGTAGGCCATTTGCCCTTCGAGACTGCACTGCCATTCAATAAGATCATGGCTGATCATTCCCTCAGTACCCCTTTCCTGCTTTCTCTCCATACCCCTTGATCCCTTTAGCCGTAAGGGCCATATCTAACTCCCTCTTGAATATATCCAATGAACTGGCCTCAACAACTCTCTGCGGTAGGGAATTCCACAGGTTAATCACTCTCTGAGTGAAGAAGTTTCTCCTCATCTCAGTCCTAAATGGCCTATCCCTTATCCTAAGACTGTGACCCCTGGTTATAGAAACATAGAAACATAGAAAATAGGTGCAGGAGTAGGCCATTCAGCCCTTCTAGCCTGCACCGCCATTCAATGAGTTCATGGCTGAACATTAAACTTCAGTACCCCCTTCCTGCTTTCTCGCCATACCCCTTGATCCCCCGAGTAGTAAGGACTTCATCTAACTCCCTTTTGAATATATTTAGTGAATTGGCCTCAACTACTTTCTGTGGTAGAGAATTCCACAGGTTCACCACTCTCTGGGTGAAGAAGTTTCTCCTCATCTCGGTCCTAAATGGCTTACCCCTTATCCTCAGACTGTGACCCCTGGTTCTGGACTTCCCCAACATTGGGAACATTCTTCCTGCATCTAACCTGTCTAAACCCGTCAGAATTTTAAACGTTTCTATGAGGTCCCCTCTCATTCTTCTGAACTCCAGTGAATACAAGCCCAGTTGATCCAGTCTTTCTTGATAGGTCAGTCCCGCCATCCCGGGAATCAGTCTGGTGAATCTTCGCTGCACTCCCTCAATAGCAAGAATGTCCTTCCTCAAGTTAGGAGACCAAAACTGTACACAATACTCCAGGTGTGGCCTCACCAAGGCCCTGTACAACTGTAGCAACACCTCCCTGCCCCTGTATTCAAATCCCCTCGCTATGAAGGCCAACATGCCATTTGATTTCTTAACCGCCTGCTGTACCTGCATGCTAACCTTCAATGACTGATGTACCATGACACCCAGGTCTCGTTGCACCTTCCCTTTTCCTAATCTGTCACCATTCAGATAATAGTCTGTCTCTCTGTTTTTACCACCAAAGTGGATAACCTCACATTTATCCACATTATACTTCATCTGCCATGCATTTGCCCACTCACCTAACCTATCTAAGTCACTCTGCAGCCTAATAGCATCCTCCTCGCAGCTCACACTGCCACCCAACTTAGTATCATCTGCAAATTTGGAGATACTACATTTAACCCCCTCATCTAAATCATTAATGTACAGTGTAAACAGCTGGGGCCCCAGCACAGAACCTTGCGGTACCCCACTAGTCACTGCCTGCCATTCTGAAAAGTACCCATTTACTCCTACTCTTTGCTTCCTGTCTGACAACCAGTTCTCAATCCACGTCAGCACACTACCCCCCAATCCCATGTGCTTTAACTTTAACTGGTTCTTTACTTCCCCAAAATCGGGAACATTCTTCCTGCATCTAACCTGTCCCGTCCCGTCAGAATCTTATATATTTTTATGAGATCCCCTCTCATCCTTCTAAACTCCAGTGAATAAATATTGGTAACGTTTGCCAGGACTATTGTCTTTTTATTATCATTCAGACACCAGTGAGTATGCCCCATTGGGAGCGGTAGGGTAATGGTTACATCACTGGACCAGTAATCCCGAGACCTGCACTAATGATCCGGACATCCAAGTTCAAATCGCACCCCGGCAGCTAGGGAATTTAAGTTCAGCTAATTAAATTAGTCTGGAATAAAAAAATATGGTGACCACAAAACTACTGGATTGTCAGAAAAACCCATCAGGTTCATTAATGCCCTTTAGGGAAGGAAATCCGCCGCCCTTACCCGGTCTGGCCGATAGGTGACTCCAGACCCACAGCAATGTGGTTGGTCATTAATTGCCCTGAAATGGCCCAGCGAGACTCATTGTACCAAACCGCAGTGACAGAGTCAGCACTGTGGGAGCACCTTCACCACACGGTTCAAGAAGGCAGCTCTCTGCCACCTTCTCAAGGGACAATTAGGGATGGGCAATAAATGCCGGCCTTGCCAGCGACGCCCACATCCCAGGAATGAATAAAAACAATTTAAGAATATGTGCCCAGGGCTCCCTGATGCGACAGAATGGCGCCCGTGTAAAGGGGCGGGTGTTGCACAAACCCACTCTCAGGAACGGCTGAGAATCCGCGATCCCACTGCACCACCATATGAATATCGGAGTGGCACTCCCTGTGAGCTGCCGATATAAACACCCTGTCACCATTTCAATTCGCAGGGTCACATGTAGAGGGCAAATGCCAGCAAGACAGGGGGCGCCCATTAGATTGGGGCCAGGAGTCACCATTGGCAGCAGATTGAAGAGTTGGAAAGACTAACTGGCAGTGACGCAAGGGACCCCCTGTGGGATATTGCAGGAGGACTCTGGCAGCTGTCCGCAGGGGGGCCGTTGGGGAAGTGTTTTTTTTTGGGGGGGGAATTATTTGTGAGTCAGGTCTCCCCTGAAGCAGGCTTATCAGCCCCCCTAGCCCCCCCAACCCCACCCCACCCTCCCCAACCCCGATTGCCTCAAGAACGTTCCTCACCCTGACCGACCTACCCTAATGACGAGACTGTTAGATCACTTATTGGATCAATCCAAATTATCTGGATCGTACGCAAGAGTTCTATCAACTTGTCGAACAACAGGAAGTACAAGCAAGGTATATGTCGATATACTTACCAGCAGGATACCCATCGGGGCATGCGGGTAACGAACCAATCCAGGCAGGCTCTCAGCACGAGATGCAAGGCAACACCACACACGCGGGAATAGGTGGCGTTCATAGACACATAGAAACATAGAAAATAGGTGCAGGAGTAGGCCATTCGGCCCTTCGAGCCTGCAACGCCATTCAATGAGTTCATGGCTGAACATGCAACTTCAGTACCCCATTCCTGCTTTCTCGCCATACCCCTTGATCCCCCTAGTAGTAAGGACTACATCTAACTCCTTTTTGAATATATTTAGTGAATTGGCCTCAACAACTTCCTGTGGTAGAGAATTCCACAGGTTCACCACTCTCTGGGTGAAGAAGTTTCTCCTCATCTCGGTCCTAAATGGCTTACCCCTTATCCTTAGACTGTGACCCCTGTTTCTGGACTTCCCCAACAGTGGGAACATTCTTCCTGCATCAAAATTGTCTAAATCCGTCAGAATTATAAACATTTCTATGAGATCCCCTCTCATTCTTCTGAACTCCAGTGAATACAAGCCCAGTTGATCCAGTCTTTCTTGATAGGTCAGTCGCGCCATCCCGGGAATCAGTCTGGTGAATCTTTGCTGCACTCCCTCAATAGCAAGAATGTCCTTCCTCAAGTTAGGAGACCAAAACTGTACACAATACTCCAGGTGTGGCCTCACCAAGACTCTGTAAAACTGTACTAACACCTCCCTGCCCATGTACTCAAATCCCCTCGCTATGAAGGCCAACATGCCATTTGCTTTCTTAACCGCCTGCTGTACGTGCATGCCAACCTTCAATGACTGATGTACCATGACACCCAGGTCTCGTTGCACCTCCCCTTTTCCTAATCTGTCACCATTCACATAATAGTCTGTCTCTCTGTTTTTACCACCAAAGTGGATAACCTCACATCTATCCATATTATACTTCATCTGCCATGCATTTGCCCACTCACCTAACCTATCCAAGTCACTCTGCAGCCTCATAGCATCCTCCTCGCAGCTCACACTGCCACCCAACTTAGTGTCATCGGCAAATTTGGAGATACTACATTTAATCCCCTCATCGAAATCATTAATGTACAATGTAAACAGCTGGGGCCCCAGCACAGAACCTTGCGGTACCCCACTAGTCACTGCCTGCCATTCTGAAAAGTACCCATTTACTCCTACTCTTTGCTTCCTGTCTGCCAACCAGTTCTCAATCCACGTCAGCACACTACCCCCAATCCCATGATACTTAATGGGTTGACTGTGGATGGGCAATGGCAGACATTTAGAGACCGCGTGGATGAACTGCAACAATTGTACATCCCTGTTTGGCATAAAAATAAAAAAGGGAAGGTGGCTCAATCATGGCTATCAAGGGAAATCAGGGATAGTATTAAAGCCAAGGAAGTTGGCCAGAAATAGCAGCGGGGACTGGGAGAAATTTAGATCTCAGCAGAGGAGGACAAAGGATTTGATTAGGGCAGGGAAAATAGAGTATGAGAGGAAGCTTGCAGGGAACATTAAGATGGACTGCAAAAGCTTCTATAGATATGTAAAGAAAAAAAGGTTAGTAAAGACAAATGTAGGTCCCTTGCAGTCAGAATCAGCGGAAGTCATAATGGGGAACAAAGAAATGGCGGAACAATTGAACAAGTACTTTGGTTCGGTATTCACTAAGGAGGACATAAACAACCTTCCGGTTATAAAAGGGGTCAGAGGGACTCGTAAGAAGGAGGAACTGAGGGAAAACGTTAGTAGTCAGGAAATTGTGTTGGGAAAATTGATGGGATTGAAGGCCGATAAATGCCCAGGGCCTGATGGACTGCATCCCAGAGTACTTAAGGAGGTGGCCTTGGAAATAGCGGATCCATTGACAGTCATTTTCCAACAGTCCATAGACCCTGGATCAGTTCCTATCGAGTGGAGGGTAGCCAATGTAACCCCACTTTTTAAAAAAGGAGGGAGAGAGAAAACAGGGAATTATAGACCGGTCAGCCTGACATCAGTAGTGGGTAAAATGATGGAATCAATTATTAAGGATGTCATAGCAGCGCATTTGGAAAGAGGTGACATGATAGGTCCAAGTCAGCATGGATTTGTGAAAGGGAAATCATGCTTGACAAATCTTCTGGAATTTTTTGAGGATGTTTCCAGTAGAGTGGACAAGGGAGAACCAGTTGATGTGGTATATTTGGACTTTCAGAAGGCTTTCGACTAGGTCCCACACAAGAGATTAATGTGTCCTCCTTAGTGAATACCGAACCAAAGTACTTGTTCAGTTGGTCTGCCATTTCTTTGCTCATGTACAAGTTCAGATGTTTATGGATGGTAATAAACATCACAGCGTAACAGTATGATAACATAAACCGAGTCGTCAGCTCCAAACATGCTCTCATTCTTTGGCAATCCCTTTCATCTTCTTAAATCCCATGAGCCTGACCGCTCCCATTTACTGACCATTCCCCTCTGGAATCCCTCATCTCACCCGAGTATTTGTCCCCACCGCACAAAATACATCCCCAAACTACAGACACATTAAACCTGACTTCTGTATTGTTATTTTTCTGACTATATGATGCACAGTCCCACGGGGGCCATTCCTGACACCCAAAATTCCGCTTCTGCTGGCCGGCCAGGAACTGATTGCCGCCAGGAACGCCTCGGAGTTGGCGAGGAAATGCCGAAAATGTTAAATTGCCCAGGTCTCACACCCACACGCTCCTCCGAGCCCAACACTCACCTCGCATCTAAACCAGGGATCCCATCTGCTGGGCTCAGTCAACAGCAGCTAAATCAGTTGCCCCATGTCCTAACTCGCACCCAGTCCCGCTCATCCATCACCCACTGTGTCCCGTGTCCTAACTCGCACCAAGTCCCACTCACCCATCACCCCCTGTGCTCACTACCCCGTGTCCTAACTCGCACTGAGTCCCACTCACCCATCACCTCCTGTGCTCACTGCCCCATGTCCTAACTCGCACCCAGTCCCGCTCACCCATCACCCACTGTGTCCCGTGTCCTAACTCGCACCAAGTCCCACTCACCCATCACCTCCTGTGCTCACTGCCCCGTGTCCTAACTCGCACCAAGTCCTGCTCACCCATCACCCGCTGTGCTCGCTGACCTACATTGGCTTTCGGTTAAGCAATGCCTCAATTTCAAAATTCTCTTCCTTGATTTCAAATCCCGTGGCCCTCGCCCCTCCCTATCTCTGTAATCTCCTCCAACCCCACAACCCCCCGAGATCTCTGCGCTCCTCCAATTCTGCCTCCTGAGCATCCCTGATTATAATCGCTCCACCATCGGTGGCCGTGCCTTCTGTTGCCTGGGCCCCAAGCTCTGGAACTCCCTCCCTAAACCTCTCCGCCTCTCTCTCCTCCTTTCGAGACGCTCCTTAAAACCTACCTCTCCAACCAAGTTTTTGGTCACCTGTCCTAATATCTCATTGTGTGATTCGGTGTCAGTTTATGTTGGTAATGCTCCTGTGAAGCGTCTGGGGACGTTTTACTGCATTAGAGGTGCTATATATTGTTGTTTTGTCAATTGAGTTATCGAGGCGGAGGAGAGAAGGGTTACTGTGAGCCCTGGTTCCATCGCAGCGGCTTGGCGGGAACCAATCCACTTTGTGCTGTGCGTGCGATGAACTGGAGATGGCCAGAGTGTGAGGAAAATGTACTCTCCTCATATTTTATTCCTGTCACAATTTTCCTGCATAAATTTTGAATGTTTACAAAATCTGCCCACACTTGCCTCTGCCATTTGCTGCTATCATGTCCTTTATCATCATTTTCCTGTCGAGATAGTCAGAAGAAATGTTTCTCAGCTTTCGCTTGGAAAGATGAAGTAATCAAAATTTCTTCAACATGACAGCAATCAGTGTGACTCTGCTGGAGTTGTACCAAACCATGTCTCGGGGTATTGTGGAGCAATGATATATCCTGTCCACAGCGATAGTCCCAGAGGGCCACAATTGTTGGAAAAGTCAATCAATTTCCAGGACCCATATCCCGCTCAATACCCTGCACTGTTTGAAATAATCCTCTCTTCAATTGCCTGACGTGTGAGTCGGAATCACTCCCATTCTGGATCCAGATCTCTAAACCTGGCCGGCAAGGGCGGCATTTATTGTCCATCCCTAATTGCCCCTTGAGAAGGTGGAGGTGAGCCGCCTTCTTGAACCGCTGCAGTCCGTGTGGTGAAGGTGCTCCCACAGTGCTGTTAGGGAGGGAGTTCCAGGATTGTGACCCAGCGACGATGAAGGAACGACCGATATATTTCCAAATCAGAGTAGAGGGAGCAGGATAGTTAGAATAAATATATGGCTTGAGCAGTGGTGCAAGAGGGAGGGATTCAAATTCCTGGGACATTGGAACCAGTTCTGGGGGAAGTGGGACCTGTACAAAAGGGACGGTCTGCACTTGGGCAGGACTGGAACTGATGTCCTGGGGGTAACATTTGCTAATGCAGTTCGGGAGTGTTTAAACTAATATGGCAGGGGGATGGGAACCTATGCAGCGAGACAGGGCGAAGTAATATGGAGTCAGAAACAGATGGTAGAAAGGTAAAAAGCAATAGTGGAAGGCCGAGTAAACAAAGGCAAGAAACAAAAAGGGCCACACTACATCATAATTCTAAAAGGACAAAGGGTGTTAAAAAAACAAGCCTGAAGGCTTTGTGTCTTAATGCAAGGAGTATCCGTAATAAGGTGGATGAATTAACTGTGCAAATAGATGTTAACGGATATGATGTGATTGGGATTACGGAGACGTGGCTCCAGGATGATCAGGGCTGGGAACTCAACATCCAGGGGTATTCAACATTCAGGAAGGATAGAATAAAAGGAAAAGGAGGTGGGGTAGCATTGCTGGTTAAAGAGGAGATTAATGCAATAGTTAGGAAGGACATTAGCTTGGATGATGTGGAATCTATATGGGTAGAGCTGCAGAACACCAAAATGCAAAAAACATTAGTGGGAGTTGTGTACAGACCTCCAAACAGCATTAGTGATGTTGGGGAGGGCATCAAACAGGAAATTAGGGGTGCATGCAATAAAGGTGCAGCAGTTATAATGGGTGACTTTAATATGCATATAGATTGGGCTAACCAAACTGGAAGCAATACGGTGGAGGAGGAATTCCTGGAGTGCATAAGGGATGGATTTCTAGACCAATATGTCGAGGAACCAACTACGGGGGAGGCCATCTTAGACTGGGTGTTGTGTAATGAGAGAGGATTAATTAGCAATCTCGTTGTGCGAGGCCCTTTGGGGAAGAATGACCATAATATGGTGGAATTCTGCATTCGGATGGAGAATGAAACAGTTAATTCAGAGACCATGGTCCAGAACTTAAAGAAGGGTAACTTTGAAGGTATGAGGCGTGAATTGGCTAGGATAGATTGGCGAATCTAGGGGTTGACTGTGGATGGGCAATGGCAGACATTTAGAGACCGCATGGATGAACTACAACAATGGTACATTCCTGACTGGCGTAAAAATAAAAAAGGGAAGGTGGCTCAACCGTGGCTATCAAGGGAAATCAGGGATAGTATTAAAGCCCAGGAAGTGGCATACAAATTGGCAAGAAATAGCAGTGAACCTGGGGACTGGGAGAAATTTAGAACTCAGCAGAGGAGGACAAAGGGTTTGATTAGGGCAGGGAAAATAGAGTACGAGAAGAAGCTTGCAGGGAACATTAAGGTGGATTGCAAAAGTTTCGATAGATATGTAATGAGAAAAAGGTTAGTAAAGACAAACGTAGGTCCCCTGCAGTCAGAATCAGGGGAAGTCATAACGGGGAACAAAGAAATGGCAGACCAATTGAACAAGTACTTTGGTTCGGTATTCACTAAGAAGGACACAAACAACCTTCCGGATATAAAAGGGGTCAGAGGGTCTAGTAAGAAGGAGGAACTGAGGGAAATCCTTATTAGTCGGGAAATTGTGTTGGGAAATTGATGGGATTGAAGGCCGATAAATCCCCAGGGCCTGATGGACTGCATCCCAGAGTACTTAAGGAGGTGGCCTTGGAAATAGCGGATGCATTGACAGTCATTTTCCAACATTTCATAGACTCTGGATCAGTTCCTATCGAGTGGAGGGTAGCCAATGTAACCCCACTTTTTAAAAAAGGAGGGAGAGAGAAAACAGAGAATTATAGACTGGTCAGCCTGACATCAGTAGTGGGTAAAATGATGGAATCAATTATTAAGGATGTCATAGCAGCGCATTTGGAAAGAGGTGACATGATAGGTCCAAGTCAGCATGGATTTGTGAAAGGGAAATCATGCTTGACAAATCTTCTGGAATTTTTTGAGGATGTTTCCAGTAGAGTGGACAAGGGAGAACCAGTTGATGTGGTATATTTGGACTTTCAGAAGGCTTTCGATAAGGTCCCACACAAGAGATTAATGTGCAAAGTTAAAGCACATGGGATTGGGGGTAGTGTGCTGACGTGGATTGAGAACTGGTTGTCAGACAGGAAGCAAAGAGTAGGAGTAAATGGGTACTTTTCAGAATGGCAGGCAGTGATTAGTGGGGTACCGCAAGGTTCTGTGCTGGGGCCCCAGCTGTTTACACTGTACATTAATGATTTCGATGAGGGGATTAAATGTAGTATCTCCAAATTTGCCGATGACACTAAGTTGGGTGGCAGTGTGAGCTGCGAGGAGGATGCTATGAGGCTGCAGAGTGACTTGGATAGGTTAGGTGAGTGGGCAAATGCATGGCAGATAAAGTATAATGTGGATAAATGTGAGGTTATCCACTTTGGTGGTAAAAACAGAGAGACAGACTATTATGTGAATGGTGACAGATTAGGAAAAGGTGAGGTGCAATGAGACCTGGGTGTCATGGTACATCAGTCATTGAAGGTTGGCATGCAGGTATAGCAGGCGGTTAAGAAAGCAAATGGCATGTTGGCTTTCATAGCAAGGGGATTTGAGTTCAGGGTCAGGGAGGTATTGCTACAGTTGTACAGGGCCTTGGTGAGGCCACACCTGGAGTATTGTGTACAGTTTTGGTCTCCTAACTTGAGGAAGGACATTCTTGCTATTGAGGGAGTGCAACGAAGGTTCACCAGACTGATTCCTGGGATGGCGGGACTGACATATCAAGAACAACTGGATCAACTGGGCTTGTATTCACTGGAGTTCAGAAGAATGAGAGGGGATCTCATAGAAACGTTTAAAATTCTGACGGGTTTAGACAGGTTAGATGCAGGAAGAATGTTCCCAATGTTGGGGAAGTCCAGAACCAGGGGTCACAGTCTAAGGATAAGGGGTAAGCTATTTAGGACTGAGATGAGGAGAAACTTCTTCACCCAGAGTGTGGTGAACCTGTGGAATTCTCTACCACAGAAAGTTGTTGAGGCCAATTCACTCAATATATTCAAAAAGGAGTTAGATGTAGTCCTTACTACTAGGGGGATCAAGGGGTATGGCGAGAAAGCAGGAATGGGGTACTGAAGTTGCATGTTCAGCCATGAACTCATTGAATGGCGGTGCAGGCTCGAAGGGCCGAATGGCCTACTCCTGCACCTATTTTCTATGTTTCTATGTTTCTAAGTCAGGATGGTGTGTGACTGGGACAGGAACGTGGAGGTGATGGTGTTCCCATGCGCCTGCTGCCCTTGTCCTTCTCGGTAGGAGGTAGAGGTGGCGGGTTTGGGAGGTGCTGCCGGAGAAGCCTTGGCAGATTATATTCAACTCCAAGCTTTGGCAAATGGGGGGGAAATAATTCCTCGTCTCACCCATCGCCAGACTCATCTTGGCCACCTTGGGAAAAGCCAGATCCACTGACGATGTACGATGTTTGCTGGGGGAGGTGGAGTGAATCTCTGGGCTTTGCTAAATACAAACTTTGGAGTTCAGCATCCAATTGTCCTAGGAACAGGCCATTCAGCTCCTCCAGCCTCTTCCATTAGGAACGGGAATAAAATCAGAGCTACAGTGGCTGTGCTTGATTTAGTAAAGGGGTGTTTGGGGTGGGCTGTAGGCTGGTGTGGATCAGGATGAGTTCTGATCCAAGAAGCAGTCAAGTGTATCTTGGCTGAATCCAGTCCACTTGTGAACACGTGAGGTGCTCCTGGAGCATAGAAACATAGAAACATAGAAAATAGGTGCAGGAGTAGGCCATTCGGCCCTTCGAGCCTGCACCACCATTCAACAAGATCATGGCTGATCATTCCCTCAGTACCCCTTTCCTGCTTTCTCTCCATACTCCTTGATCCCCTTAGCCGTAAGGGCCACATCTAACTCCCTCTTGAATATATCCAATGAACTGGCATCAACAACTCTCTGCGGCAGGGAATTCCACAGGTTAACAACTCTCTGAGTGAAGAAGTTTCTCCTCATCTCGGTCCTAAATGGCCTACCCCTTATCCTAAGACTATGTCCCCTGGTTCTGGACTTCCCCAACATCAGGAACATTCTTCCCGCATCTAACCTGTCCAGGCCCGTCAGAATCTTATATGTTTCTATGAGATCCCCTCTCATCCTTCTAAACTCCAGTGAATACAGGCCCAGTTGATCCAGTCTCTCCTCATAAGACAGTCCACCCATCCCTGGAATCAGTCTGGTGAACCTTCGCTGCACTCCCTCAATAGCAAGAATGTCCTTCCTCAGATTAGGAGACCAAAACTGAACACAATATTCCAGGTGAGGCCTCACTAAGGCCCTGTACAACTGCAGTACGACCTCTCTGCTCCTATACTCAAATCCCCTAGCTATGAAGGCCAACATACCATTTGCCTTCTTCACCGCCTGCTGTACCTGTATGCCCACTTTCAGCGACTGATGAACCATGACACCCAGGTCTTGTTGTACCTCCCCTTTTCCTAATCTGCCGCCATTCAGATAATATTCTGTCTTTGTGTTTTTGCCTCCGAAATGGATAACCTCACATTTATCCACATTATACTGCCATGCATTTGCCCACTCACCTAACCTGTCCAAGTCATCCTGCAGCCTCTTAGCGTCCTCCTCACAGCTCACACCGCCACCCATCCGCAAACTTGTAGATATTACACTCAATTTCTTCATCAAAATCGTTAATGTATATTGTAAAGAGCTGGGGTCCCAGCACTGAGCCCTGCGGCACTCCACTAGTCACTGCCTGCCATTCTGAAAAGGACCTGTTTATCCCGACTCTCTGCTTCCTGTCTGCCAACCAGTTCTCTATCCACGTCAGTATATTACCCCCAATACCATGCGCTTTGATTTTGCACACCAATCTCTTGTGCGGAACCTTGTCAAAAGCCTTTTAAAAGTCCAAATAAACCACATCCACTGGTTCTCCCTTGTCCACTCTGCTAGTTACATCCTCAAAAAATTCCAGAAGATTCGTCAAGCAGACTCAGCCGTGGACCTTGTGGCTCTCAGAAGGATTTTCAGTCCGATTTCACACCCTGCGGTTGACATTCATGGTTCAGTCGGGGATTTTAATGGAGGATTGGTTGTCTCGCGCTCGTCTGAGGATTGTGAACTTTTCAACAATGGCTTCACGAGCGTTGGCAAAGAAAACAAGTCAAAACTCTTGCCCGAAATTCTGATCCCGGGCAGACATTTCCTCCCAAAGGCCACAATTTGGGACAGAGCTCAGTCTCGCTGGGATTGTGTCCTCTTTGGCATGTGCAACGAGGCAAGGTGGAGCATGGGTAGATAGTGCACCCATCCATCCCACGTTGAAGGGGTGTGTCCGGGCCGGTTCCCCGGGTTACCACGGGAACACCGCCCAATACTGCCCAGGAGGCCTCCATGGTGCTCTGACCAACCAAGGGTTGGTGCAACTACCAGCGAGGCCTCGGGAAAGGCCCTCACATCCTCAGCAGGCATTGGGAGGCAGAGAGAGAAGAATTCACCTTTTGCTGTTGGACGTTCCTGGGCCTTCTGAGCATCATGGAGCTAGGCCGATACTCCAGGTTTCCGGATAGTTGCCACTCATTCGCCTCTGCAGGGGGCCTGCCCACTATCAATGAACCCGTCTTCGCGATTTGCGATGGGTTCGACAGCTTTGGGGATTGGCTGATGTCGGGCCTACTCCAACCTCTGCCACTGCAGAACGAGCAGATCTGTCGCTCATGCCCTTTGTGATTTGCTTGGCAGCTTCATGAGAGATAAACTTATGAGGCATTCACAGCTGAATAGCAAAGTAACAGTGAGTATTGTTGGATTTAACCATAAGGAACACACCAAAGTAATGAAAGAGACCAGCATTTATATAACATCTTCATCACATCTCTCAGGAATATCTCAAACCTTTCACATATAACTCAGGGTACGGTTGGGTAGTGGTTACATCACTGGGCCAGTAATCCCGAGACCTGGACTATTGATCCGGATATCAGAATTCAAATCCCACCCCGGGCAGCTGGGGAATTTAAATTCAGTTAATTAAATAAATATGGATTAAAAAGCCAGTGTCAGTAACAGTGACTCTGAAACTACCGGATTGTGGTAAAAACCCCTCGGGTTCACTGATGCCCTTTCGGGAAGGAAATCTGCCGCCCTTACCCGGTCTGGTCGATATGTGACTCCAGACCCACAGCAATGCGGTTGACTCTTAACTGCTCCTCTGAAATAGCCCAGAAGGACCAGGGCAGCAGGTGCATGGGAACACCCCCACCTCCACGTTCCCCTCCCAGTCACACACTATCCCGACTTGGAAATATATCGGCCGTTCCTTCATCGTCGCTGGGTCACAATCCTGGAACTCCCTCCCTAACAGCACTGTGGGAGCACCTTCAGCACACGGACTGCAGCGGTTCAAGAAGGCGGCTCACCACCACCTTCTCAAGGGGCAATTCAAGAGGGAGTTACGGCTAAAGGGATCAAGGGGTATGGAGAGAAAGCAGGAAAGGGGTACTGAAGGAATGATCAGCCATGATCTTATCGAATGGCGGTGCAGGCTCGAAGGGCCGAATGGCCTACTCCCGCACCTATTTTCTATGTTTCTATGTTTCTATGTTTCAATTAGGGACGGGCAATAAATGCCGGCCTTGCCAGCGATGCCCACATCCCTAGGAACAAATTTTTTTTAAACTTTGAACTGCATTGGCACCACATAGAGCAGCCATTGTGCACACAGCATGATCCAAGATGTTTCACCGCAGTAGTACAAGAGTAGCGTGGAGCTACAGCCTCCGGCAGTGGTGCGGTGTGTCCAGGGTTGGGTGTAGCACAGAGACACGACCCTGGGGGACACAGTAAACGGGCTCTCAGTTTGCACTGGCCCAGCAATTTACGTCGAGTCCTGGTCTGCTTGTCCATGTGAATGTGAGGATCCCACGGCATGATGTAAAGAGCAGGGAGTTCCCCGAGTCACCTGCCCTCAACAATCAAACACCAGCAAACAGAAACGGGCTGAGGCCCAGATGGCTGATCCTGGGACTGCTGGCTGTCCCTTGCTGTGTCTCTTGCTGTGTCCCTTGCTGTGTCCCTTGCTGTGTCTCTTGCTGTGTCCCTTGCTGTGTCTCTTGCTGTGTCCCTTGCTGTGTCCCTTGCTGTGTCTCTTGCTGTGTCCCTTGCTGTGTCTCTTGCTGTGTCCCTTGCTGTGTCCCTTGCTGTGTCCCTTGCTGTGTCTCTTGCTGTGTCCCTTGCTGTGTCTCTTGCTGTGTCCCTTGCTGTGTCCCTTGCTGTGTCCCTTGCTGTGTCTCTTGCTGTGTCCCTTGCTGTGTCCCTTGCTGTGTCTCTTGCTGTGTCCCTTGCTGTGTCCCTTGCTGTGTCCCTTGCTGTGTCTCTTGCTGTGTCTCTTGCTGTGTCCCTTGCTGTGTCCCTTGCTGTGTCTCTTGCTGTGTCGATTGGGTACCACATTTGTCTATGGAGCATTAACTGTGGGGAGCTCTGCTACCTGATGTGATACATGGACGCACATTCTTCGTTGTTTTGCTGTGGAGCAGATCTGAGTAAGATGGAGCATCTTATTCCGTTGCTGTGAAGTGCCAATGCTGGTGATTCAGACTCTCGCTCAGCCTCTCGTTGTTTTTTGTCCCTTCTTCAAGCGATATCACAGGTTAATGTACATCTTGTTCAATAATTAATTCCAAATGTCCATTATCTGTTTAACCGTGGCTCAGTGGGCAGCACAATCGTCTCTGAGTCAGAAGGTCGTGGGTTCAAGTCCCACTCCAGGGACTGGAGTTCATAAATCTAGGCTGAGACTTCAGTGCAGTACTGAGGGAGCGCCGCACTGTCGGAGGGGCAGTACGGAGGGAGTGCCGCACTGTCGGAGGGGCAGTACTGAGGGAGTGCCGCACTGTCGAAGGGGCAGTACTGAGGGAGCGGTGCACTGTCGGAGGGGCAGTACTGAGGGAGCGCCGCACTGTTGGAGGGGCAGTACTGAGGGAGCGCCGCACAGTTGGAGGGGCAGTACTGAGGGAGTGCCGCACTGTTGGAGGGGCAGTACTGAGGTAGTGCCGCACTGTCGGAGGGGCAGTACTGAGGGAGAGCCGCACTGTCGGAGGGGCAGTACTGAGGGAGTGCCGCAGTGTCGGAGGGGCAGTACTGAGGGAGTGCCGCACTGTCGGAGGGGCAGTACTGAGGGAGTGCCGCACTGTCGGAGGGGCAGTACTGAGGGAGTGCTGCACTGTCGGAGGGGCCACCTTTTAGATGAGACATTAAACCGACGCCCCGTCTGCTCTTTCAGGTGGATGTAAAATACTGTTTTGCGATTGATAGGGTATTGTTGGGTATGGGTATGAAGGGTTCGGGAACCAAGGCGGGTGGGTGGAGTTAAGATACAGATTAGCGTGATCTGATTGAATGGCGGGACAAGCTCGAGGGGCTGAATGGCCTCCTGTTCCTGTCACATTCTCTCTGATTTCCCTGTACTGCTCCATTAAGCTCACCTCCTCCTCGAATGTTCATTATGAGGAAGTAGAATTTGACAAAGTGACTACAGTGAGCTTGCTGATTTATAATCGCCCCTCCGCTGCTGCGAGCATACAGCAAGCATATTTCCACCTCCTTCTCCATCAACGTGATCAGCGCAGCGCCCAATCAGAGAGTGGGTGCCTGAAATTCCAATTGACTTTTGATGATGGCATAATCTAATGGTTGGGAAGCGGGGGCAGAGTTTATGAAAACTAATAGCTGTTCTTCGCAAAAAAAGCTAGTTGTGTGCACAGCTGCCACCTGCTGATTCATGGTGAGGCACACCAGGGGGCCTCTGGAGATTTCAGCTTTCCACTCGCACAAAATATCACTGATTTGCTCTTTGTTGCTGCTTTGTGAGGGGAATATGGAATTGTTTGTGCAGGAAGGCAAGTGTTGGAGGTATCCCTCGAGCAATCGTATGAATGGCTGCCGCGATGAAATAAAGAAAGCGCCTTTCAGGGCCACCAGACGTCCCAAAGCACTTTACAGCCAATGAAGCATGTGTTTTCATTTTAATCACCCACTCCTCCACACCCTTAGCCCAAGGTCAGCGAGTGTCATGTATTCAACTGTCATTGCAACCCATGTATAAACTGACCTAAGTTGTACACCATGAGAACACTGACCACTCGGTGGTGAACTTGTGGGAGACACTCCTAACCTGGACTGTCAGGTATAAAAGGGGAAGCTCCACCCACCTTCATCACTTCACTGCTGGAATAAAGGTTACTGGTCACAGAGTGACCTTCTCTCAAGTATGGGCCTCGTGTGCATTTGAGGGAAGGCATCATCTCGCCAGTCGAATTCAGTGACTGGGCGAGCCCGATTGTGCCGGTGCTCAAGGCGGATGGGTCGGTCAGGATATGTGGCGATTACAAGGCCACCATCAATCGGGTGTCACTCCAAGACCAGAACCCGCTACCGAGAGCGGAGGACCTCTTTGCGACTCTATCCGGTGGCAAACTTTTTTCAAAATTGGACCTGACCTCAGCTTACATGACCCAGGAGTTGGCGAGTGAGTCGAAGAAGCTGACCACCATCACGACACACAAGGGGTTGTTTGAGTACAACAGATGTCCGTTCGGGATTCGCTCAGCCGCCGCGATCTTCCAACGAAATATGGAAAGTCTCCTCAAGTCGATTCCAAGGACGGTGGTTTTTCAGGACAACATCCTCATCACGGGTTACGATACTGAAGAACACCTCCACAACCTGGAGGAGGTGCTACGCAGACTGGACCGGGTAGGTCTGCGACTGAAAAAGGCGAAGTGCGTCTTCCTAGCTCCAGAGGTAAAATTCCTGGGGATGAGGGTAGCAGCAGATGGGATCAGAGCTACTGCGTCCAAGACGGAAGTGATCCAGAGAGCACTCAGACCCCGTAACACGACGGAGCTGCGTTCGTTCCTGGGGCTCCTGAACTATCTTGGTAACTTTCTTCCCAAATTGAGCACGCTGCTAGAGCCGCTACACGTGCTCCTACACAAAGGTCGCGAATGGGTCTGGGGGGACAGCCAGGAAAGGACTTTTAATAGAGCACGCAATTTGTTATGTTCCAACAATCTGTTAACGCTATATGACCCATGTAAGAAACTTGTGTTAACGTGCGATGCGTTGTCCTATGGTGTCGGGTGTGTGTTGCAGCATGTCAATGCCAAGGGTCAGTTACAGCCGGTAGCTTATGCCTCCAGAAGTCTGTCCCAGGCAGAAAGAGGCTACGGGATGGTAGAAAAGGAAGCGCTTGCATGTGTATATGCAGTAAAAAAAATGCACTAGTACCTGTTTGGCAGGAAATTTGAGCTGGAGACAGATCACAAACCCCTAACGTCCCTTTTGGCCAACAACAAGGCCATAAATGCAAATGCGTCGGCCCGCATACAGAGGTGGGCACTTACGTTAGCCGCCTATGACTACACAATTCGGCACAGACCGGGCACTGATAACTGCGCTGATGCACTCAGCAGGCTCCCACTAGCCACCACTGAGGGAACTACCGAGCATGGTGCTGAGATGGTCATGGCTGTTGAAGCTTTCGGAAGCGAAGGCTCACCTGTGACAGCCCGTCAGATTAAAGTCTGGACAAATAGAGACCCGCTATTGTCTCTAGTCAAGAAATGTGTCCTGAATGGGGACTGGGCAGCCACATACGGGGCATGCCCTGAGGAATTTAAACCATTTCACAGGCGCAGGGATGAACTCTCGATTCAGGCCAATTGCCTACTGTGAGGAAACCGCGTAGTCATGCCCCAGATGGGCAGAGAGGTGTTCGTCAGAGAACTCCACAAGGAGCACCCGGGCATTGTCACGATGAAGGCAATTGCCAGGTCACACGTTTGGTGGCCAGGGATAGATGCAGATCTGGAACTTTGTCTTCGCAGGTGCAACACGTGTGCTCAGCTGCTAATGAAAAGGACGCTCAAAACCAGGTTATCCCTTATACACCCCACCATGAAAGAAATTGTTGAGAGCAGGCACCAGTCACAATGTGACTACCATGACAGGAATGCGAGGGCGCGATGTATTGATGTAAATGACCCGGTCTTTGTCCTCAACTACGCTGCAGGGCCCAAATGGCTCGCAGGCACTGTGGTTGCCAAAGAGGGAAATAGGATTCTGGTAGTTAAACTTACCAATGGACAAATCTGCCGCAAACATGTGGATCAAACAAAAAGGATGTTCAGCAGCCCCATAGAAGAAGCAGAGGAAGAACACGATATAGAGTTCACTCCACCACAGGTGACCGAACACCGGAACCAAGTGGAGGAGAGCCCAGTCACTGTGGGCAGTCCGGACAGGCCTGAGGCACCGCAAACAGCAGACACTCAGGCCAGCGCCCAACAACCGGAGCCCCAACTCAGGCGCTCTACAAGGGAGCGTAAACCACCAGAGAGACTCAACCTGTGATCCCAATAAGACTTTGGGGGGGAGGTGATGTCATGTATTCAACTGTCATTGTAACCCATGTATAATCTGACCTAAGTTGTACACCGTGAGAACACTGACCACTAGGTGGTGAACTTGTGGGAGACACTCCTAACCTGGACTTTCAGGTATAAAAGGGGAAGCTCCACCCACCTTATCACTTCAGTGCTGGAATAAAGGACAGGTCACAGAGTGACCTTCTCTCAAGTATGGGCCTCATGTGCATTTGTACTGTATAGTAAGGACGTATCACCAAGGTTTCAATGTTGCCTCATTGTTGAGACTCACAACCCCTGCCCCTATCGGAGGTGGAACTGAGAATCTGCAATGCCCAATATCACACCAGCAAACTTGCCCCTTGTTTTATTTTTGGGTGTGTGATCCCTTTAAGGGATATGTGCGGCCCATTCAATATTTCACACATGTACAAAATCTCCGGTTGAAAGGCCGGTGTTCGGCCTCTAGCCAGCTGTGGGAATGTTGCACACTGCACGATACATTTACCCAGTGTGTGCGATAAACCTCAGGTAAAAACAGGTCCTACCAGATCCGACATCTTGGACATTCCCAATTGCTGACCCCTCCCTTTAAGGATGCTACAGCTAAGGTCAAGGGTCAGGGCATCCTTGGCATTGTTCCGGCCTCTGGCCCTCCCCAGCCTGTGACCCTCCACGGCCTCTGACCCGCTGGGCTCTGACCCTCCGTGGCCTCTGACCCTCCGTGGCCTCTGACCCTATGCCCTCTGACCCTCTGGCCTCTGACCCGCTGGGCTCTGACCCTCCGCGGCCTCTGATCCTCCGTGGCCTCTGGCTCTCCGACCTCTGGCCCTCCCCGGCCTCTGACCCTATGCGGGCCCTGCCCGCCCGACCATGCGAATAATGAGACAGCCCGACACTGCGACGTGTTGATGATGTGGTTGTGTTTCTGAGCAGCTTGTGGTCACATGACACAAAGTGCTTTCTGTTCATCAACACAAACGTTCGAGCGGAATAATAACATTATGTGAAGGAACCAGCGCTATCTTTAAATGCTGATTGTATTCATTACATTGCTACACAGCCACAGTATCGAGTTCATATCCAGATTGAAGGGAGGCTTGGGGTTGGGAGTGGGGGTTGGGGGGTAGGGGAGGGGAGTGGGGGTTGGGGGCGTGACAGGGTATAGGGTTGGGGGGTGGGGTTGGGTTTTGAGGGTTGGGGGTGGGGGATTGGGGTTGGGGGTGGGGTTGGGAGTGGGGTTTGGGGTGATGGGGTATTGGGTTTGGAGTGGGGGTTGGGGATGGGGTTGGGGGTGAGGTTGGGAGTGGGGTTTGGGGTGATTGGGTATTGGGTTGGGAGTGGGGGTTGGTGGTGGGGGATGGGGTTTGGGGGTGGGGTTGGGAGTGGGGTTTGGGGTGACGGGGTATTGGGTTGGGAGTGGGGTTTGGGGGTTGGGGATGGGGGTTGGGGGTGACGGGGTATTGGGTTGGGAGTGGGGGTTGGGGTGGGGGATGGGGGTTGGGGGTGGGGTTGGGAGTGGGGTTTGGGGGTGGGGGATGGGGGTTGGGGGTGGGGTTGGGAGTGGGGTTTGGGGGTGGGGGTTGGGGGTGGGGTTGGGAGTGGGGTTGGGGTGACGGGGTATTGGGTTGGGAGTGGGGGTTGGGGGTGGGGGATGGGGGTTGGGGGTGGGGTTGGGAGTGGGGTTTGGGGGTGGGGGTTGGGGGTGGGGTTGGGAGTGGGGTTGGGGGTGACGGGGTATTGGGTTGGGAGTGGGGGTTGGGGGTGGGGGTTGGGGGTGGGGGATGGGGGTGGGGGTGGGGTTGGGGAGTGGGTTAGGCAGTGAATTCCAGACCCTCACCACCACTCTGGGTGAAGACATTTCCCCTCAAATAGCAGGAAGGGGGTACTGAAGTTTCATGTTCAGCCATGAACTCATTGAATGGCGGTGCAGGCTAGAAGGGCTGAATGGCCTGCTCCTGCACCTATTTTCTATGTTTCTATGTTTCTAAATCCGCTGTAAACCTCCCTCCAGTTACTTTAAATTTATGCCCTCTGGTTGTTGACCTGCTCTGCCAAGGGAAACAGATCCTTCCCATCCACTCTATCCAGGCCCCTCATAATTTTATACACCTCAATCAGCTCTCCCCTCAGCCTCCTCTGCTCCAGAGAAAACAGACCCAGCATCTCCAATCCTTCCTCATAGCCAAAATTCTCCAGTCCCGGCAACATCCTCATCAATCTCCTCTGCACCCTCTCCAGTGCAATCACATCCTTCCTGTAAAGCGATGACCAGAACTGCACGCAGTACTCCAGCTGCGGCCTGACCAGTGTTTTATACAGTTCAAGAGAATGAGGTCAATAATACTATCAGCTGATAACTAAAGTTTGAAATTGCAATTGCTGGTGAGGGAGATTGCTTCGCCCTGTCCAGCTGAGCCCTGGAATCCATATTCCCTTCCCAGTCACCGTGCACTTGGAATAAATGCGAGATGGGGAGGGGAGCTGTCTGTCGTGGTGGGTGGTAGTGAGGCTGTGGAAAGGGGACAGAAGAGGACCTCTAGACTCATTCCAAGTTTAAAGCATCTTATCAAGATGGTTAATAGAGTTGGGACTCTTTACCTTCGAGCAGCGTAGACTTAGGGGGATCTGACTGAGGTTTATAAGATAATGAAGGGAATAGATGGTGTTCCAGCTGACCGTTTATTTCAATTCAGGACCAGGGGGCACAAATTTAAGTTGAATGGGGCTAGATCTAGGTTAGATGTCAGGAGGTGGGTCTTTTCCCAGAGAACAGTAGACCTCTGGAACAAGTTTCTGTGGTGTATGTAGGCACCTTTAGTAACGATTCCATGAGGCAGGGTATGGTGCTTAAACTCTGCAGACCTGCAGTCTTTTATTAGCAGCTCCTGAGTGCCAACAACAAGCTGTGTGTTCCTGTTTATACTGGGTTAGCTGCCGTGTGCAGGCAACCCCAGGGTCTCCAGCAACAGCACCCTCTTAGTGTACCGGTGAGGTGTGTACAGTACAAGGGTACATTCAATGTTGCATGTAGTGTTACAGACATCACACAGTAAACAGGCATGTGCGTACACACCAGTTACCGTCTCGTAGTGGGTGCAGACTTGCTGAACTCCTTCAAGCAAAAGCTGGATTGGTTTCTGGGTGCGGTGGAGATTAACTCTTACAGAAGGGGAGGTACTGCAGGGAATTCAGGGCCAGAGTGATCTCCTGGACTAGTTTCCATCGCCGAGATGGGTCGGAGAGGAATTTCCCAAATTGGTCTGGGTTTTTTTGACATGTTTTTTTTTGCCTCTCCTGGGAGATCACAGGGTTTGGGGTGGGGTAGCGAGTGTATATGTTGTGGTACACAAGGTATCGGGATTGTGTGGGACAGGCTCAATGGACCAGAGGGTCTTTACCTGCCCGTCATTGTCCCTATGTTAGTCGTACAAAGGCTGGTGTCCGTGGGGCCGGAACCAGAGCGATCGAAGCCAAACACACCGTGGTTGGGTTTAGAAAAGGTTTGACACGAGACTCCCAAAGCAAGTGCTCTGTGCGGAGCTCCTTCAAGGCAAACGAGCCAAAGGTGGGCAGCGGAAAGGTTACATGGACACGCTCAAAGCCTCCCTGATAAAGTGTGACATCCCCACTGACACCTGGGAGTCCCTGGCCAAAGACCAGTCCGCCCTGAGTGGAGGAAGTGCATCCGGGAGGGCGCTGAGCACCTCGAGTCTCGTCGCCGAGAGCGTGCAGAAACCAAGCGCAGGCAGCGGAAGGAGCGTGCGGCAAACCAGTCCCATCCTCCCCTTCCCTCAACCACTGTCTGTCCCACCTATGACAGGGTCTGTGGCTCTCGTATTGGACTGTTCAGCCACCTAAGGACTCACTTCAGGAGTGGAAGCAAGTCTTCCTCGATTCCAAGGGACTGCCTATGATGAAGCCTGTTTTCTTTCCTTCTCTCTCTCTCTCCAACCTGGTCAGCAGTGTGTGTGTGTGGCCTCTTGCAGCAACTCATGATGCACTGTGTACAAAACAGAAGTACTTCGCTCAGGTCGCCTTGCCTTGTAAGTGCAGCCTGGCGATACAGAGCTGATTCCGGGTATAGTTCTGACGGTATCCAGTTCGGGGGCTTTGAATAGCAGAGCCTTGTTGTTCCCACACTTGGCCATGGCTGTTTAAATAACACGCTTTGCTCGCGCCTTCGAGACAAATGGTTTATCTCCGCGTCCAGCACTCTGTCTCGAACCCAGGTGACAAATTGCGGGTCGCGGCTGAGCAGAGCTGAAAGGCACAGCGGAACCTGAATAGTCTGCAGTTAAGTAAAGTGCAGCAAGTCAGCTCGGCAAGCTCCGACAACAATGGACATCGTCTGTTCCTCGCCCCAACAGCCCCCTCACTACCAGCGGAAGCTGAGTGGGAAAGGCAGTAAACACTGCAACAGTCACAACAAAGACAACATGTGGGGCAAATAATTCACGTTAAAACCGACAAACAGCAACCAGGGCTCTCACTGGTAAAAGACTCCAGCTATTCTTCAGAAAAAAAAGGAGTTAATTCATCCACTTTATCCAATACTTGAAGGCGGATTAGCGTGTGTGTTGCACGGAAGGTTCGAGCACTGCGGAACCCGCGCCCCGCGAGATCGGACCAGCTTCCCAACCTGTGCTTATGTTTTTTATTCTCCAGTTTGTCGTGTGGGCCTTGGAGGTTTGGTTGAGCATGTTCAAGACAGAACTGGATAAACATTTGGGGACTAAGGGGATCGAGGGTTAAGGGGAGCGGGTGGGTAAGTGGAGTTGAGGTTGAAGATCAGCCAGGATCTTATTGAATGGCGGAGCAGGCTCGAGGGGCTGAATGGCCGACCCCTGCTCCTGATTCTTACGTTCTTCTGCTCGTCCGAAAACCCTGAGTCAGAGCAGCGAGGGAGTGACCCGCAATAAAGGGCGATTCATGGCAACGCAACGTGGGGGAAGGGGAGCAGAGTGGGGTGGAGGCAGGGCAGGGCGGGGGTGGGGTGCAGGGAGAGGGGGGCAGGGTGGGGTGGAGGCGGGGCAGGGCAGGGGTGGGGGGCAGGGAGAGGGGGGCAGGGAGAGGGGGGCAGGGAGAGGGGGGCAGGGCGGGGTGGAGGCGGGGCAGGGAGGGGGTGGGGGGCAGGGAGAGGGGGGCAGGGCGGGGTGGAGGCGGGGCAGGGCGGGACTGGGGATGGGGTGGGGGGGTCGGGGGGTGGGGCGGGGCAGGGCGGGGGTGGGGGGCAGGGAGAGGGGGGCAGGGTGGGGTGGAGGCGGGGCAGGGCAGGGGTGGGGGGCAGGGAGAGGGGGGCAGGGAGAGGGGGGCAGGGAGAGGGGGGCAGGGAGAGGGGGGCAGGGTGGGGTGGAGGCGGGGCAGGGCGGGACTGGGGATGGGGTGGGGGGGTCGGGGGGTGGGGCGGGGCAGGGCTGGGGAGTGGGGTACAGGGTCAGGGGTGGTGAGTGGGGGGGGGTCGGGGGTGCGAGGGGGCATGGGGGGCAAGGCTGGGGACGGGGTGAGGGGGTCGGGGGTGGGAGCAGGTTGGGGTAGGTGAAGGTGAGGTTGTGGGGTGTGTGGGGGCAGGGCAGGGCGGGGCTGGGAATAGGGCGGGGAGTCGGGGGTGTGGGGTCAGGGGTCGGGGGTGGGGGGGTGATAGGTGGAGGCGGGGTTGGGGGCGGGGCAGGGGTGAAGGCGGGGTTGGGGGTGGGGCAGGGTGTGGGTGGAGGCGGGGTTGGGGGCGGGGCAGGGTGTGGGTGGAGGCGGGGTTGGGGCGGGGTTTGGGGCGGGGCGGGGCTGGGTGGAGGCGGGGTTGGGGGCGGGGTTCGGGGCGGGGCGGGGCTGGGTGGAGGCGGGGTTGGGGGCGGGGCAGGGGTGAAGGTGGGGTTGGGGATGGGGGTCGGGGTCGGGGGGGTCAGGTGGGTGGGTCGTTGGCGGGGGTGGGGGTGAAGGCACACCCCCGGCTGGACCCCTGCCCCTCACTGGGGAAAATCTCCCCCCCTCTGCGGCCCCCCCCACACCCTGAGCAGCCCTCAGAGACCAGGAGCCTGGCTGTTCCTGGTCAGGGTTGGGAGGGTTTGTTGCCGATGTCCCTCTCTGAACATTTCCCTTCACTAGCTCGGCCAGCCCTCGGCCTGGCCGTAATTCCCGTTGCCATGGTGCCCAGACCGCGGAGCCGTACCTAGGGGTTCTCCCCCAGTTAGCACCCACCGCCCAGCCCGTGACTTGCCAACCCCATTGTAGTACGCTGCCGACTGAAACCTTTACGCCAAACTCTCCCGGAGGAACTCATTATCATCGATGTGTTGGAAATCGGAGGTTATGTGTTGATCTGTGTCTGCACCCAGACCAGACTCCCACTGCCCCTCGCTCCCTGTGCCCTTTGTGAACGACAGTGTGAGCTGAGTCAGTAATGACCCTTGCTATGATGCACTGGCACAGGGCCGCAGTGGCTTTGCCCGGTCCGTGCTGGGCTAGCTGGTCTCGACTCAAGGTGGCAGCTTGACCATGGCAAGTGGCTGAAAATCCTCGGGCCTACAGGAGAGGAAGCTGCCGGCTGGGTTCTGCAGGAGTTGGGGGCAGGATTTAGGCTGGGAGGGCCGAGTGCATTCCAACACCTCAAACTACCCAGATTTGTCTCACATTGTGCTCTTACAGGGAGACAAGACCTTCAGTCTGGACTGGGGGCCTGGAGATCATAGGCCCGCACCGAATTCATTGGCCAATGGGAATAGTTAGCTTGGGCGTGGACTTCTCTGCAGTGATACTGTTTTGAGTTCGGAGGTCCCTGAATGAAATGGTCCATTGTGCAGCTGAGTGAGTGCTGTGATGTTAAACCCAACCTGTGCCGATCCAAAGGTCCCGACCGATAATAAGAATCCCAGGTGATTACTTTGCGGAACACCGCCGTTCAGTCCGTGAGCGTGACCCCGAACTCCCGGTCGCCTGTCACTTTAATTCCCCGCGCCCCTCCCACTCCGACCTCTCTGACCTCGGCCTCCTACACTGTTCCAACGAAGCTCAACGCAAGCTCGAGGAACAGCCCCTCATCTTTCGTTTAGGCTCTTTACAGCCTCCTGGACTCAACATCGAGTTCAACAATTTCAGAGAGTAACCCCTGGCCACATTTTGCTCTGATGTAATTTCTCTCTCTGTGTCTCCCATGGCAGCCGGTAATTATCCCACCATTCACACCCTATCTAAACTCATCTTTTCCTAACTCCTGCCATTACCGTCTCAAGTCGGCCCATCATCCCTCAAATCTCCCCTGCCTTCCACCCTATGACAGACCTTCCCTTTTGTTCTATCCCCCCCTCCCCGCTCCCCCACTTTCTCTGCTCCCTAAGAATCTGTTTTTTCGAACATTTGCCAGTCCTGATGAAGCGTTAACTCGGTCTCTCTCCACAGATGCTGCCTGACCCGCTAGGATTGTCAGCATTCTCTGTTTTTATATTAAAAATCCCAGGGCTGTGTTCACGGACAGAGCAAGGAGTTCTCCCGGGCTCCTGCCGAACGGGCTATTCATCTGTCTGCGGGATCTTGCTGTGCACACAATGTGCTGCCACCTGTGGCTATATAACAGCCACTGCAGCACAGTGATTCTTTGTACACAAAGTATTGAAAGTTCCTTCTGAGCTTCCGACAGGCCACCACCCAACGGCTAGTCTCAGTTCCACCTCTTCCCTTTTTCCGTGATGTGGCTGAAATACTGCCGGGCGGTCAAAGGTCAAGCTGGAGTGGTCCATCCCGACGACACACACATCGGCCACACCGCCCCCAGGCCACTCACGCTGCTGCCCGCCTGGAGCTTGGCCACGACAAATGTGTGTTGTGCAAATGTGGAACGCTGTGTCAGGGTTTGTGGTGAATGGTGGACATGGCCAGTCCTCGGTGTGTGGGTGGTCCACGTTCACACACAGCACGTCGGCCTGGGAATCCAACTCAGTCTTCATGGCAATCCCTCCCTCTCCCCCTCCCTCCCTCTCCCCCTCCCTCCCTCTCCCCCTCCCTCCCTCTCCCCCTCTCCTCTCTCTCTCCCTCTCCCTCTCCCTCCCCCTCTCCTCTCTCTCTCCCTCTCCCTCTCTCTCTCCCTCTCCCTCTCTCTCCCCCTCTCCTCTCTCTCCTCTCTCTC